>NW_025335505.1:22163587-22193697 GCF_004798865.1 Varanus komodoensis | reverse complement strand
ATGGGGCACTTTGTCAAAGGCCTTGCTGAAATCCAGGTAAACCACATCCACTGCATCCCCTCCATCTAGCCATCTCAAAACCTTGTCATAGAATTCCACAAAGTTTGTCTGGCAGGACCTGTTTTTACGGAAGCAGTGTTGTGTGGCTGTCAGCCTCCCTTCCCTATCTAGCATCACTAGATCTCTCACTATTATGAGCCTTTCCATTGTTTTTCCTACAATGGACATAAGGCTAACAGGTCTGTAATTCCCCATGTCCCTTCTACTACCCTTTTTGAAAATTGGGACCACTGATGCCACCCTCCAGTCCTCTGGAACTTCACCCGTTCTCCACGAAGCCTCAAAAATGGAGGCCAGCGGGCGTGAGAGAACCCCTGCCAACTCTCTAAGTACTCTTGGGTGTAACCTGTCAGGGCCTGGCACCTTTGCCATGTCCAATGCCCTGAGGAGCCCCTCGACTTCAAGGGGGGTGACTCTAATCTGTGCCCCTACGTCCCCGGCCTCATCTAATCTCCTATGTGGATCTCCCCCGTCCTGCTTTGGGGAGACACAGAGGCAAAATAGTCATTTAGCATCTGTGCCTGTTCCCTCGTATCAGTCACTGGATCTCCTTCCTCCTTATTTAGTGGTTCCACCACTTGTCTCCCCTTCCTCTTCCTATTTACATGCTGAAAGAAGCCCTTTTTGTTGCTCTTGATATTCTTGGCAAGTCTCAGCTCGCAATCAGCCTTAGCCTTGCGAAGAATCCTTCTGCAACAGGCCTCCTCCTCCTCCCGGTATACCCTTTTGTCTATTTGCCCCAGTACCCATTTCCTATGGAGGTTCCTCTTTCATCTAATCCCTCTAACCACTTCCTTTCGCATCCATGGCGGCGCTCTCCTCTGCCTCCCTACCTTACTAACTAGAGGTATCGTCAAGGCTTGCACCTCCAAAACCTCCCTTTTGAGTGCCATCCACTCCTCCTCAACTCACTTATCTTCCAGTAACCTATCCCAGGAGACTTTCCCCAGTCTGGCCTTCAGTTGGCCAAAGTTGGCCCTCTTGAAGTCCCAGCTTCTAGTGCTCGACCTGCTGCACGTCCCCAGTCCCCTGATCTCAAAGCAAAGGATGGAGTGATTACTCGCATCCAGAGCTCTCCTAACCTGTACTTCACCTATCAGCTCCTCTCTAATGGTCAAGACCAAATCAAGGATGTCCCCCCCCCGTTGCTTCTCGGACACTCTGTGTGAAAAACCCTCCCTCTATAGATTCTAGGAAGCGACGTGACCTGGCTGTCACCGCCGAGTGAACCTCCCAACTAATATCCGGGAGATTGAAATCTCCCATAATTACTGTGTCTCTCCCCCGAGGTATCCTTAGAATCTGGTCTGTCAGGACATCATCCAGGGTCTCAAGTTGACCTGGAGGGCGATAACATACCCCGTCAGGTCTCTTTCCCTGTCAAAACCCCTAAGTTTCACCCAGACTGCCTCTACCAAATCCCTGTGCTGCATTCTATCTCACTGCATCCTATCCCTTCCCTGATGTATAAAGCCACGCCACCACCTCTCTTTCCCTTCCTGTCCTTTCTAAAAAGGTGATACCCTTCTATGTTCACATTCCAGACTTGTCTTTCATCCCACCAGGTTTCTGTGATTCCCACCAGGTCATACCCTCCTATTCCCAGGACAGCTTCAAGCTCTTCCTGCTTATTATCATGCTCCTAGCATTGGTGTACATGCACCTCAACTCCTTCCCACCACTTCCTTTCCTTGGAGTTCCCAGCCTCCTCCTTCCTCCCATCCTCCCTGATACCTGGTCCCTCTCTGTAGGAGTCCTGTCAGTCCCTGAAGTACCTCTAAAACCCTGCTCCCAGAGCCCTGATCCTCTCTCCACACTTGTCCAGTGCAGACATGTTTCTGAGGGGCCTGACCGCCCACATGGATCACCAGGAGCAGCTGGTGACCCCCAGAGTGAACAAGATGCTCCACTTTGTCCTTCACATGCTGGATGCGTGCGCCCAGCAGGCAGCAAACCTCCCTTGTCTCCAGGTTGGGGTGGCACACCTCCACCTCAGTGCCCCTCAGCAGGGAGTCCCCAACAACAATCACCCACCGCTGTGTCTTCCTGGTGGTCGTGGGTGGCCGTGCCCTGGCCCTCGCCTCTCCTGCAGCAGCCCCCTTGCCGCTTGTGGTCCCAGGCTGGGGGTCCTGCTGGTCCCTGAGGCCTCATCAGCCTCAGCCTCCCCAAGTGGAGAGAACCTGTTTCCCAGCTCCAGATTGGTGCCAGGAGAAGGAGGAGACCATGCTGGCCTCCTCCTCCTGTGGGTGACATGCCTCCATGTCTCTGTGGCTGCTCCTCCCGTGGCCTCTCCCTCAACCCTCTGTCCAGAAGGGGGCTGCTTCCGGGGGGCCTGGAGAGCTCTCTCGGCCCTCAGGCACCTCAACTCCTCCTGTAGCAGGACCACCAGCTTACACTGAGGGCAAGTGTAACCCTGCCTCTCCTGGGGGAGAAGGGCAAACATGTCGCAGCTGTCACAGTGGACAGCAACACCTGTGACTCCTGCCAAGGCCATCTCCTGGTCTGCCATTGGGAACTATTCTGACATCCTACCCTGGTCCCCCGCCTTGTCTGTCCTGCAATACCCCTCACTTGCCCAGTTCTCCCAGACAAAAACCTACACACACACGCAAAGATAAAATCAAATTTAAATTGGTGGAAAAACAAAGGAAAGCAAAGCACAGAACAGCACAAAACAAAAAACAAAGAAAAACAAAGCAATTTAAAAAAACAATAAAACAAAACAAAGAAACAAAAAACCCCCTCAGCCTTCCAGAGAAGGGAGTGCTGGGGCAGTCTGGGCCGCAGCTAAAGGACGCATACAAGGGACGATGCCAAGAGGCAAGAGCCAAAAGTGCTTGCAGTGGCTGAGCGTGGCCTTATCAGTCCCACAGGCCGGTGGCCCCACCCGTCTGCTCCCTCCTGGCCCCTCTAGCCTCTCTGGCCCCGCCCCCTTTCTCTCTGCTGCTCCTGGCTCTCTGCTCCGCTGCCAGCCCCTGCCTTGCCTTCACCGGTCCCCTGGCCACTCAGCGCTCTCTCCCAGCCTGTGCCTCTGCTGCTCTGCAACTCTGCCAAGAGGCCAGAGCCAAAATTCAAAACAGAACAGTGTGGTTATCAACTGTTGGGGCTGCCTGTTATTGCATGGCCAATTCAAAGCACTTGCACTAACATATAAAACCTTACATGGCATGGAACTGGGATATCTAAAGGAATGCCTCTCTCTTTTTCCAAAAGAGGTACACCTGCACCCTTGTTACTCTATTTTCACTGCCAAGTAAGGACTTTTTTATTCAGTGCCAGTTTTTAGAATCCTGGTTGTATTGCTTTTTGTTGCTGGTTTATTTTTGTTTATATTGTTGTTTATAATTCTCCTGTTTTCACACCTTATATTTGTTGGATTCAATATGTGTTTTATAGTTAGGTTAGTTTGTTGCTTCTGTTCCTTGTGAGCTGCCCAGAAAGTCCTTGAGCTATGGTATGGCATACAAATGCAATAAATAAAGAAATAAATTGAAACTGACAGATTTGTCCATCCTTACATTGGAGCAATTTTGGAAAGATAAAGAGGAATTAGAGGGGGGAAAGAAGAATTAGTGAATACAAGCTCCCCCTTCTTCTAGCAGGGGACTCAGATGGGCTGAAGTCCACCATAGGTAGCTGGATCCCCTCAAACAGAGGCTCATTCATCTGTTGCACTAACATCTCTGATGGGCTAAAAAGAGCGTGTTTGCATGCATAGAGCAAGAGTGGATGAAATTGAAGTACAACACACTGTTCCTATACAGCATTATTGGTGCAAAGTGATTATTTTCGGTCACAATAAGCCAACCAGTGTATTGCGTGGTTGGTCAGTCTTTTTATTTTTACTCAGATATTTTTCTGCTGCATAAATAGTGAAATAATACACTAAAGCTCACATATCTAAACAATCTGCAGAGTGAAATACTGTAGCTCTCAAAAACACTGTTATGGAATCAGAGCAAGATCAGAATCCATCCATGCATCTAGCACTCCAGTTTCTACCTTTGAAGGTTCACAGAGTTCTTTAATTGAATATTGCTTGGAATTCTGTAGATGGAGCACAGCTTTTCCTCCCCGCACTTCTATATGCTAAACAGAGATATGCAAGTGTGAGACAAGACAGAAGCAGCATGAAGAAAATGATTTTGCCCATAGGATCTGTCAGCTGAAGGCACCAAAGGCATTTTTAAACAATTAAAACTCAACTTTAAACAAGCCTTAGGATGTAGGGAACGTTGATTCCACTCAGGATGCAGGTGGAGATCTGAACATTCTCCAAATGAGCTAATTGGTTCAGAAAAGTTATTACTTAAATCTCCTGAGAGTGCTGATTGGGAGGCCTATGGAATTCAAATGAATATCAGGTTTCTAAAGAGGGTGGTTCTTGTCTACATTTCAAGACAGATGAAATGTGTCTTATACCTGCATTGGCATATTGTGAGATTGTTTTGCATGGAGTCCAGGTGGATTTGAGGCCTTTATGTTTCTGTATCACATGACGAGCATCCCAGTCACCCTGTGAGAACCATCTTTCAACTTAGGTCCACCATGCTTTACCCAGAGACCATTCTGTTTTTACTGTGTTTGTGCTACAATTATACCAGCACAATCAGTGTGGCAGTGAATGAGAAGAGAAGCCTTATTCACTGGACAAGCATGTTGTGGCATCAGGAGTATTTGTGCTAGCTGCAAGCAAGATGGAGAAGATGAGTTGTCCAGCGGGGATTTCATAGGAGCAGCTTCACCATCCCTGTCTGCACATGAAGACATGAAGAAATGTGAAATGCGTTGGCAGTATCTCCCTATTTCAAAACAACTTTGTGTTTAGTTGGTTCATGCCATTTGTATATGCAGAAGTTCATTCATCCTCACCCTTGCAATCCCATTTGGAGTAAACGTGGACAACCATTTACCAAGTTGTATCTGAACCACAGTAGACACAGAACCATCTGGAAAGCTGCTTGGTGGATATTCTCTCTTCCATGGTGGCCTATGAGCATGGCTTCCGTAGAACAGGATGCCTTGCACACAGAATACCGTGCTGAGGATTGTAGACTGCAGAGCACTATATTAACATGGAACTGAATGAAGTGAAAAACAAAATAAAACATATTTTATATGAACTATGAAATTAGAGAGAGTGTCTGTCATCTAGTTTCAAATTGCCATTCAATTTGCAGGAATGAAACAAGCCAATTAGAATAAATTAAATTTCATGCTCGATCGAGTTTAAAAAAAAAAACCCTTTTAAGTACTACATTTGGCATTTATTGCAGTGCTTGAAATGAAAGGTTTTTTTTAAAAAAATTAAGCACTCTTCATTTAGAATAGTTACTGAATCAAACAACTGAATGAGTTCTACTCTGTCAACAGCAGCAAAAACAGGATCCATCATTTATTTTATTTTTGTATTTGTCATTGTAAAGTACAAGAGGAAATCTCGTATCGTAAGTTCATGCTCTGAAAGTCAGAATTTTTGACATCTCTGTTGAAATAAATTGAGAAGATAACATGTTTGGTGACTTTGGAAGTCATTGCCATGAAATGCATAACAATAATTACTCCATTAAAATGGACCATATGTCACAAAATATTGAAAGATCATTTTAATCTGTTGGGAAACCTGCCTTTTTATTTCAGGTGCATTGCCAGTATAAATAAGATATCACAGTATTAATCATCTGGGAAGGAATAAGTAACATAGTGAAATCCATCTGGAAAAGAACCTTTAGGCACAGATCCATGAAGACTGCAGAATTTTTCTGCTCTGTGTGCAAATATTTGCTTCTTTTGTAATGTTGGCTTGCACTGTACAGATCTATCTCTTGCTCTAAAGGATTGGGAGCTCCCAGGATTAGGGTCCTAAGGGTTATCTCAGAGATTGCATAGTTTCCTAGAACTACAGCCTGTAATGCCACGAAGAAACCATTTTTAGGGAAATTGGCTAAAATGCAGAGTACATGTCTCAATATAACCAGCCCTTTAAAAGTACAGTAACCTGCTGTATGATTCATAAGCAATCCTTTTAAAGAAAGAGAGCTTACTGAAAACAATCAAAATGGAATGTTTTTCTACAGTTATATATTACAGCTTTAAGTTACTTTATCATTCCTTTGTTTTAAATAGACATGCAAGCATTTTCTCTGATGCCCAGTTCCAGCTATTGGATGGGATGAAGGGAAGCCAGGATGTAAACAGTTCATCTGGTGGCAGCCAAAAGGGAATTAGGAGCAATCGCTTAGCCTTCACTTGTGATAAGTTACTTGCCTCAATAAGATATTTAAGATATTTATATTTTGCCAGTATAAATAAGATATCTGTGGCACCACCATTTATTTCTGTCAGGTTATCTGTCATTGCTAGCTTTTACGTAGTGTCTGATGCTGTGGTAAAAAAGTGTCATAATAAAGTGACTGAGGAGGAACAAACTTTCTTTGGTTTTAATATTTTAAAAGCTGAGGTAAGATACCATGTGGCAATGCATGCTATTTTTCAGGTGCTTTGTGACATTTTTGCTTTAGGTCAAAGTTCAAAGTTTCCCATTTCCTTCTTCAATGTTATCATAATGGTGGTAAGAAAATATATAGATGAAAAGCTCCTAGTATCTATTTTTCCCCTCCTGATTAAAAAAAAGATTGTGGCTACAGGCCAAAAAAGAAATAAAAGGCAATTTACTCCATTCTTCCATTTTCCTGTCTCTGAAGCTACTTCCACCCTCTTCTCCTAAGGTAATATATTTCCCCATGAAATGCAAGTGAGGGGTAGGTGGAAGAATAAGAGTCTAAAATGGAATAGAAACTTAGAAACCTTTGCAATACAAAGGTAGTGTTTAAAAAAACATTGAAATAGAGGTACTTCAGAATTGTGCTTCCTTCTTTAATACAGTTTTAAGATGCACATTGCATTACATTTCTGTACAGTACATTATTTTCTATACTGCCCGTAGCCGAAACTCTCTGGGTGGTTCACAACATTTCATTTCAACCAGTGTTGAAATTTCAACCTGCCTGACTTAAATGGGGCCTGACCCTGCTCTTAGCTTCCCAAGAGTAGGCAGAACCGGGCACTTCACGCTATACAGAAGCTTGAACTGAACACCTGAACTGCTCCAGTTGAATAAAGGTATTGTATTATGCAGAGAATGATGACCTTGGCACCAGAGATGCCAGCACTTGAAGTTCATCTAATCCACAAAATCAGCTTGTTCTCATCCATAGAGTAAAAATATGAGACTAACCTCAAATACTGCACTCCCTGTGAGACCATCAAGTGCTAAACTTTGCTTGGATTGTAACTTAAATCTTTGCATTGAAGTCCTTTTCTCATCTTTGGACCACCAGAAGTTGTTGCACTACCAGTTCCATTTTCTTCAGCCAACATGGCCAATTAGCAGCTGTGATGAGAACATTCAAGATTATCTAGGGCTGCAAGTGGTACTGATCCAAGCACTGGAAGGCCTATCTGGGATATCCATGCACACATGGAATGGGGGTAACAACAGACTTTTCAGATTAATCTCCTAGTCTGGCAGGAACTAGTGGAAGTGACAGTAGTCCAGCTGAGCTATTCAAAATCTTAAAAGATGATGCAGTAAAAGTGCTTCACTCAATATGCCAGCAAATTTGGAAAATTCAACAGTGGCCACAGGTTTGGAAAAGGTCAGTTTACATTCCCATCCTAAAGAAGGGCAATGCCAAAGAATGTTCAAACTACCACACCACTGAACTCATTTCACATGCTAGCAAAGTTATGCTCAAAATCCTACAGGCTAGGCTCCAGCAGTATGTGGACTGAGAACTACCAGAAGTACAGGCAGGTTTTTGAAGAGGGAGAGGAACTAGAGATCAAATTGCCAACATACGCTGGATCATGGAAAAAGCTAGGGAGTTCCAGAAAAACATCTACTTCTGCTTCATTGACTATGCTAAAGCCTTTGATTGTGTGGATCACAACGAATTGTGGCAAGTTTTTAAAGAGATGGGAGTCCCAGACCATCTTAGTTGTCTCTTGAGAAACCTGTATGCGGTCAAGAAACAACAGTGAGAACTGGATACGGAACCACTGATTGGTTCAAAATTGAGAAAGGAGTTCAGCAAGGCTGTATACAGTCACCCTGCCTATTTAACTTATATGCAGAGCACATGATGAGAAAGGTGGGGCTAGATGAATCACCAGTTGGAATTAAGATTGCTGGGAGAAATATCAACAACCTCATATATGCAGATAATACCACTCTCATGGCAGAAAGTGAAGAGGAACTAAAGAGGCTCTTGATGCGGGTGAAGGAGGAAAGTGCAAAAGTTGGCTTGAAACTCAACATTAAGAAAACTAAGATCATGGCATCCGGTCCTCTCACTTCCTGGCAAATAGATGGGGCAGAATTGGGCCAGTGACAGATTTTATTTTCCTGGGCTCCAAGATCACCGCAGATGGGGACTGCAGCCAAGAAATTAAAAGACGCTTGCTCCTGGGGAGGAAAGCTATGGCAAATCTAGACAGCATACTAAAAAGCAAAGACATCACCCTGCCAACAGAAGTGCGTATGGTCAAGGCTATGGTTTTCCAAGTTACAATGTATGGCTGTGAAAGCTGGACCATAAGGAAGGCTGAGCACCGAAGGATTGAGGCCTTTGAATTGTGGTGCTGGAGGAGACTCCTGCAAGTCCCTTGGACCACAAGGCAATCAAACCGGTCAGTCCTAGAGGAGATCAACACTGACTGCTCTTTAGAAGGCCAGATCCTGAAGATGAAACTCAAATACTTTGGCCACCTAATGAGAAGGAAGGGCTCACTGGAGAAGAGCCTAATGCTGGGAACAATAAATGGCAAAAGAAGAAGGGGACACCAGAGGATGAGGTGGCTGGATGGAATTACTGAAGCAGTTGGCTTGAGCTTAAATGGACTCCGGAGGATGGTGGAGGACAGGAAGGCCTGGAGGAATGTTGTCCATGGAGTCGCGATGGGTCGGACATGACTTCGCGACTAACAACAACAACTGGCAGGAGCTATCTGTTCTCTATGAAGCCCATCATTTGCCAATTCTACCATCTGATGTATTTCTTTAATTTATCAAGTACCAATGCTCTTTTGAGAGAACCTTTCTTTCAGGGGAAATTTCTGGTGAAGAAAGTGATTTCTAGACTTTTTCCACCAACACACACACACACAAAACACAAAACACAACAAAACAAAACACAACAAAACAAAACACAACAAAACAAAACGAAGCAACCATAAATGTTTTATACTTGCCATCTCAGTTCTATGCACATGAGTAGGCTTTCATCCCTCAGAATCTTCCTCATTTGTCTGGAAAGTTTAAACACAAGATGACTTGGTTGTTCATTTCTATAGAACTGACCCCAAGACTGAGACCTCATTCTGATCCTAAGCAAAGTGGAAACTCTGGCCTGTGCATGAATATCTTTTGTCCTGAATCAGCAAGAATTATACAGTCCTAGATTAATAATGTTCTTTTAAGCCTAAACTGGCAATTTGCCACCAAGGTATTATCCTTGCCTTCTCCTACCACCACCTTTCCAACAGTGAAGTACAATGACTGTAAGGATATTTTAGCTTCTCTTGTACAGTGCCACTCAGCTCATTGATACCTGAGTCTCAAAGGAAGGAAGGAAGGAAGGAAGGAAGGAAGGAAGGAAGGAAGGAAGGGTGAATGTCAAATATCTGAATTCTGACAGACAGGTATAAGTGTGTTCACAGAAAAACTTGTGAATGTCAAATGTCTGAATGTTGACAGACATACACCATACCTGAAAAGTTGGAATGCTACCTGATGGGAAGAAAGGCCTGAAGATAACTGTGTTGTTATATAATGGACAGGATCATATCTCTCAGTAAGCTCTCCTGTGAATAAGCCATAGTTAACAGGTAAGCAAGCTCACTCTGGCTTGCTTTTTCCTTCCTTCTTTCCTTCTTTCCCACTCTCACTCCTCCTGTTGGTATCCCAGAGTCCTTTACAGCAGAATCCATCTCAAAGTTACATTTTTTAAAGTATTGTTTCAGCCCCTGAACATTGTGCATTTTAAGAACTTGTCAGTCTTTTGCAAGTGTGTGTGTGTAGTCTTGCCTGGTCAATTTCCTTGTCAGTTTCAGCTGCCAAAGGGAGGACAAAGCAAGATGGCACTTAGGCAAGTTTGGGCACAATTGCCAGCGCTGTGTGCTGGCTGTCAACTGCAAAGCTGGGGTAAAGGGGGCTGGTGGGAAGTACCAACAGAACATACACCAAAATGGAGGGAAGCAATATCTTTGCTTCATCAATGGAATCTTTTCAGCTTTTGGTGCAGAAATGAGAGTTCTCGGTAGTCTTCCCTCCACTTTTCATCTACTCCAGAAAAGGGAGGTGTTAATCCCTCTGCTTTTTCAGGGCACTTACTGCTGCAGGTATTGTGATTTTCTGACTGTTTAAAAAACCCCCAGAAATATACACAAATTCAGTGCCTGTGAAGTAAATGTGTGTTTGTCTGGGGAAATTGGGCACTTACATTAACTGCTCCATTACTATAGAAAAACAAATCCCTCTTCCATTTACTTCCTAATCATTAACTTACCATATATTTCTATGTTTTTTCTGTGCTTCAAAGAAGGAATGAGAAAGGGGTGGGAATTAATATTTCTCCTCTCTGGAAGAGCTCCAGGCTCAAGGAAGTGTTGAAAAGATGAGGGCTGCTAGATTTGTCAGATCCATGCTTACAAGTCATGGGATTGCTTCACTACAGGGTTGATAAAGTTCCCACCCTCTTTTTGGTGCATTTTCTTTCTCTGATTTTTTTGGTCCCTGGCAACAAAAGTTACAAGTTAGCCTAGATGGAGTCACACTTGGTATTGGAGAGCCATAAATGTGCACTGTAGAAAGACTGAATAAACAATAATAATCATCTTTAAAATGTCCCATTTTCAGGGAGCTGAAAATATTGACCACAGATGAACTTTACCAAAGCACCAATAACTCATCCAAAGTGCCATTTCATCATCAGTGGAAGGACAGTCACTGGCAAGATCGCTAAAGTGGCTAGCAGAGATTTTTGCCACTCTTGCCAAGAAACTCTATATCCGTTCCAAACAAACCACAGCAAAACTGTCCTGCCAGTTTCTATGGCTTCTCAGGGTGACTTATTTATGCAAAAGAGCACCTGCACATCAATATTTGCATGGCTCTAGTGGGCATATGTTACACAGCTGCACAGTCATAGGTCTAGATAGGGGAGGCTTGTTTGAAATGAATCTGCTGGTGTGGGTGGACCCATCAAATGGACTTCTGGTTGCCTATCCCTGAGATATATGCTTTTCCTTGCAGCAGATTTCTGGCAGGAACACACAGAAGGGTGGCTACTTATGAGCCGTCGAAAGAAAGAAAGAAAGAAAGAAAGAAAGAAAGAAAGAAAGAAAGAAAGAAAACAATTATTTGCACATGCTCATCTGTATGTATCAGTGCAAATTTAGAAATAATTTAAATATAAAGCCATTACATCTTCCCACAATGGAGGAGACTAACCGGATGATCTGTGTACTTTTCTGCTTAGCATGCTGCTCAAATGCTATCAGGTAATGTCTCTTCATCTTTCAACACTATTGGTCAGGGCAAGCCTTCAAAGAGAGGACTGTCCACTGGAAAAGAGGATATAAGGCCACCCTAACACAGAGAGGCTGGAAGTTTAATTTCTTCTCATTTTCCTTGAGAAAGTTGGAAGTTCTTATGAGTGCCTTGCATTACTGAAAATGTTTTACTGAATATGAGAAGAGTTAAGAGTATATAGCTCACAAACAGTGGCATTATTTAGAATAACCTAAAAGCCTACCATCAGGTGTTTCTTCTGTCCAGCATTCAAACAGTAACATCCACAATATCCAGCTGGAGCAAGGGTGGGATGTCTTTGGATGACAGCTCTCATTCTCTCTGGCCCACATGGCTAAAGGCTTATGGGACGAGGAACTTGTCATCCATCACTGTTTGGAAGGCCTTAGGTTCCTCTACTCTTACGTGTAAGCCAATGTTTTCCAGATTGTCCTTTAGAGGGCATTATGGACTGTTGCAGCTCTTCCAGTCCAAATTTGTTGGCAACCTTGATGTCTCTTGAGCTCTGCTCTGCTCTGCTCTGCTTCCCATGTTGAACTACCCATGCAGAATCAATATGGAAAGAACAGAGAAAAAGGTCCCTCAGCTCCTAGCATTCTGACTAGAACATGTCTAATTTTCATTCCATTTAACACAAAGCTAGTGGTCAGCCATAGTCTCGTACAGTTTTGGCTATTTGAATGGGATCTTTAATGGTTCCAGTGTATATCCATTGTGAGAACTTGGACCGCCAAGCTAGACCATGCAGGACTTCATCTCTGCAGAGACTGAGCATTGATGTTGCTCTTAGTTGAAGATGCATTTGGTGTAGAGAATGGCGATGTTACTATTTTAGCACTTTGGACTGAGAAAGACAAAAAGGTTGAGGCTACATCTGAAATTCACTTGTAGCAGCTAGTTAGAGATGGTTGTTCAGAGAGAAGTCACATAGTGTGAAATGGTGGGACATGAACCAATGGTGGAGTCGGCCAGGATGCCCTTAATCGGTCAGGGTGAGCCATTGACACTTATGTCCTTCACCTTATGGAACAAAATGGAAGAGGTGGGGAGCTGTCTCCCTAGGAAACAGGCTTTAGTCCACAAACAGAATTATATGTGCAAGACAAAACGCAGAAGTTTCCATATGAGGTTTTAGGACTCAATTATGACTCTTCTAAATCTCTGTAAAAAAGTGTCTATCTCAGTTGGTCAGAAACAGAACTAAATAAATATGGAACAATGTACTATAAGTGGCCCTGGCAGCAATGACAGGATGATTTCACTATAGATGGCAGTAGTGTGACCTATTCTGAATGAATTCTTTTTTCAGTCATTGTCACTCTGCATGAATGATACCGATATAACCAATGATAGTTAGTATTTGCACAAAATGTCTTATTATGCCTGCGTGAAAGACAGGCTTGAACTGCTTATGTTAAGGCTAACTGAAACCTTTGCAACCTACCCTAACCTAGAATTTCTGTAAAGCATCAACTGCAAAAACCACTGGCTTCATTTTGATGTTTTTTTTTTTCTTTTACAAGAGTTTCAACATTCAATAATTTTCTTCAGACTTGTAAGCCTGACTGTTTAAAAATAGCCAGACAGTCTGTGTTTGAAAGCTATACAAAGGCTTGTTCTGATTAGCCTTTATAAAACAGATGTTTGTTTATGAGCTTGACTTTTGGGATTGCTTTCAGGACCAAGCCTTTTCCTCACAGATGAATTGCCCACATCTCCCAAATGAGGGCTAGGGATGCAAGAGAAATTTGCTTAAGTTCATTTTTTATCAGCATTTATCCAGCTTGTACCTCCTGGACTGAACAAACACAATCTATGGTCAAACTCCAGACATTTCCAAGTTTGTAGTGTGTTTTGCAAAGAATGCATTCATTAGTATATGCATGGTTAAAGCAATGCATGAGGAATGCATACTTTTCAAAAATGCAGACAAACATTTTTAATCAACAGGAGAAAAATGCATTTATTTCAAGGGCATGCATAATTAATACATAGATGTAAATATGCATAAAATATGTGCAAATGTTGATGCAAAAATATTGCAAACTGAAACAAGTACAACACAGAACAAGTTTTGAAAAAAAAGTTATTTTCTGTGTAGACATTTATACACTTGCAGTGCAAATTATTCAGTCATTTTTTTCAAGGTGAATTCAGACTTATTGCTTGCACTGCATCATCTATTGGGGTGTGTGAGAGAGAAAGAAAGTGTACATTTTCCATAGGTTCAAATGACTGAGTTTTCCTTATTTTCTATGAGACACACTTAGTCAACCTTACTTAAAGAATATATTATTGGATTTGACTGGCCAATTTTCTTTATTTATTCTCTCCATGTACAGATTGCATTGTTATGCTAAAGTGTAGCCCTTAAAGTCACACTTTATAAACAATTCCTCTCCTCTTCCAAATTGTTACATAGATAATCATTCTCAGTACTTTGTAGCTAGTAACTGAGGCAGAATAACTTCTCTTTACCAAAGTTTCTGTAAAATGCTTGGTGACCTGCATTACCATTACCTTGGAATATCTCTTATATGCTGCAGCTACAAATAAAAACCTTTTATTGCATGCCAAGTAGACAGTGTCTGGTGCAGGATTATTTTTCAGTGACACGGACTGATGAGTATGAAGATCAGTTTAGGATGACTTCTATGTTTGTTTTTACATGGTTCCATATATGTAAGGTAACTGTGAGACATAAAGAGGAAAGAAGGCATCCAGTATTTGAAGGGCTCATGAGGCCAGGAGAGCTTGAAAGATAAAGAAGCATATGAAGGGAGAGCAGAGCAGGATCCATGGAGTTCCCCATCAGGAGTTAGAACCTGGACAGATGACCAGGCAGACACAAAGATTGTCAGATCATCATCATCTCCCTGTTTCATTTATTATTACAGCCACAACCCACCTTTTTACCCTTGTAAGGAACCCAAAGTGACTCACACAGACTTCCTCCAGCTCTCCAACCACTCCTGTGAGATAGGTTATGCTGAGAATCACTGACTCGTTCAAGGTCATCCAGGGAGTGCCATGGCCAAGTAAGGACTAGAACCTGGATCTCTTGAGTCCCAGCCCAACACTCTAATGACAACGCAGCATTGACTCTCTAACTATGGAGAGGTGTACCATTTGTCTATTTAAATTAGAACAACCATTCCTAAATTTTCATCTAGCATATACACATTTTATCCAGATCTGTGTGCTCTTTGTTGGTAGTGCATTTCCTATGTTTTGCAGACATCTCCCTGCACACAAGACATCAAAACAAAAGTAACATGCTGGAAGCTACTTGAACATTACAGGGCTCTGAGGTAGGTATGGAATTGGTAGGAAGGCAAGGTCTTCCTCATTGCCGTCAGGTCAAGGGCACTTGTGTACGCTCATCATATAGTATCTGTCCGAGGCACTGGGTTCTGCAGGAATAGCCATGGTTGCTAAGATCTCGATGTCGCTTTGGTGCTTTGGTTCAGATGCTCTTTCGAACACCATTGCCAGCCTGTTTGTACCTTGTGATCACCATGTGAGCCTTTGAAGGCCTCATCCAAAGAATGTTCAGACGGTGGCAACAAAGGAGAGTGTTCCTGTGATGGCAGCCCCCCTCACACTGTGGAATGTTCTCCTCAGTAAGGTCTGCCCAGCCTGGTTAGGATGTTTCTTTGCCCCCAGGCATTTGAAGTCCTATTATGGGACTTCTTGATTGAGTGGTTTCATTAGACAGTGTATTTTATGGTTAATTTTTAACACTATTCTATTTTTTACACTTTTGTATGTTTTAATCCCTATCTTCAAGGATCATTGAATCTTTGTATTTTTGTAGAAAGATGTCTAATCGTTGATAAAGGATCATGATGACCTACCTCTCACAGTAGGGCACTAGGTTATTTTTCCTTTCTCCTTCCTTTCTGTAAACAATGAGTCTGTTTCTATGAAAAAACATTGCCTGTACTACTAAATCTGTTCATGTCCTATAGGCACTGTCAGCTTTACCTACACTGGTCATCTAATCTCTGCTTTCAGCACAGTGAAAGGGGAATTAGTATGGACTAAGAATGTGAAGATCTAGCTGGAATCCAGCTCTCTTGCACTAGCCGGACTTCCTACATGTGCTCAGTCCTGGCCAGAAAATAAACTGCTAAGCTCAGTGAATGTTCAAGAGTGCTGCTAGATCCTCCCTTTGTGCAAATTTCAAAGCCTGCAATTCTTTGCAGCAAGTTCACGAAGTATGCCAAACCTGCAAGTCATGTGTTGTGGAGGCAGAACTCCGCTTTCCAGCCTCGCAGATTCACTTGGACGCACTTCCACCTGCAAAATCATGTGAATGCTTGGCACAAGGTGGACTAAGGGCAGAGAGAAAGTGCAATGGACTCCAGAGTGCCAAGCATTCCTCAAATATTGCTAGCATGGACTGCTCCTCGGAGAGTGTCCAGTGTGAATACCTCCATAATCTGACCTTGGTGCAAGAAGTTCAGAATGGTTCCTCAATCTATGGCATTGGTTGGACATCAGTCTGCCTCACCCATCCCCACTTCTCCTTTCAAGCAGATCAAGATAAAAGGCTTTTAACTATGGTCCTTATTATGTCGAAGCTGGCCAGCTGGGCTAACTCAGCAATGCAAAATGGAGTATTGCAGAAGTCATTAATAAAAGACACCAGCAAAGTTTGGAAGCCGGCTAACTAAGGAAATGGCTCAATCTAAGAAGATGGTTCCAAACTGAATCTCTCTCCTCCTTTCCCAGCTCAACCAAGTTCGCTCCTCCCTCTTGCTGCTTGTGGGCCCAACACAGCAGGAATGATGGCCAGAACTCAGTTGGCTTCATCACTTGAACCAGTGCTGAACTCTGCAACCGGTCAACTTGCTTCTGCCCTCTGGCTTGGCTTCTTCAACAGTGCTTCTCTCAAAGACAAAGTTCTTGGCTTATCTCGGGGCCATGCTGGAATTTTAACTAACAATCCCCACCCTATCTCTTCTCTCACTTCAGATTCAGACTCTGCAGTAACCACCTTGGAATGCTGTATCTTGGGAGAAGCAGCCCCAGTCCTTAGAGGTATTTCTTTATCTTGTTATTCTCTGTTCCTAAAATGAGTTCAGGCATTTGTTTAACCCTTAGAACAACTCTCTAAGATTAGCTAAGAGTTCAAAACTACCTGAAGGCACCTCGTATACATTTGTCCAATGTAAGGAAACATTTTACATCCTCCCACCCTCCCACATTTTACATCCTCCCATCACTTTGCTATCTAAAAGTTGATTATTATAAGAATTTTATAATTCATGTTAAGGCTTTCCCTATTTAACTCCTTTGCTCCCCTCCCACAGCAGTGTTAAGTCAATGTATATGTCACTGAAATCAGTAGCCCTGTGTTCTTATGAAAAAATGCATCTTGGACAAGGAATCAACAAGCTTTTAAAAGTGTGACAAATAATGATACAGTGATTTATAAATATGTACCTATTATCAGGACGGCGGTATGAAGTCAAAGTGTGTGTAAGCTCCCAAACTTAAAAAAAAGGTATTTCGAAAAAAAGGTATTGAAAAGGTTCAACTCTTTCTCTCTCTTTTAAATGGCATCTCCTTAAATTGCTGGTGTCAGAGCTTCTGCAATGGCAACCTGCTGCTTCAGACCACTGTCACAGGTTAAGGATGTAGCCCTGCACATGCGCCCAGGAGATGGAGTCTGTACCTCTCCGCTACACGGGATCTTGACATTTATGATTTGAATTCAGATGGGAAAGGAGTGGGATGGGCAAGATCATAAATCCCTTGTCAGGGTTAGTAACTCATCATTGCTAATATACTTGAGGGGAAAATTATTCTCATGTTTCTATGTTATTCCTTTAAAAGTAACTTTGATTGGAATATGCAGGCTGTTATCTTGATTTCAGCATCACCTCTGCTTGGTGCTGCATATATCACAGGCAAAGCACCAGTTTGAAGGTTCAGTTTTTCTTGCTTGGCTATACTTTGGGGGAAAAACACACAAAAAACGTTTTCCATGCAGCAGTTTAATTCTTTTTAAAAACATATACTTCCTTATAGAGTAATTTACTAATACTGTACCGTATTCAAACTACAATATAGAACGTTTCTTAATTTTGCTAACTCCAACTTGAGAAAGCTGAAAATTACAGAGATCCAAAGTGGTGGTGGAGGAAAAGTTGGACATAATCAGCTGTCAATTACTGACATCATTTTCAGTTCACATCTAATTACTCCTTAGGATGTTTCATTGATGTTGTTGACAATGAATTTCCTTCTAGCAGGGAGTCCCAAATTACAGACATGGACTCTGACTCATCTTCCTCATGTTAGGCAGAATTTACTGATCCAAATGCTACAAGTAGAGAATACTTTTTAGTCAATACTTTTCTCTTTCTTATGAATGTTTCTCAAAATATTGTTAATTATCTGTCATATTTTCTCTCCTTAGTATTTAACTTTGTCCTATTACCCCTCTGAACACGCACGCACGCACGCACACACACAATTTCATTTCCCTGCTTTTTGCTTTGATATTCACGTTGTTCTGGTTTCTACCAGAACTTCTGTGTATCTCTCTTATCTCCTGCCCTTCTCTTCCTAGTTTTTAAAATGAATAATTTTATGATGTATTCATAAAAAGATTAATCTTTCTCTTTTTCTCTCTCATTTCCTTCAGTGTCTTTTCTTGGCCTTTCCACTCATAGAAGGGGGAACTCCCTTGCTTTCCTCTTCCCATCCTGAGCTTCCCTGGGACTTTGCTACTGATGTGTGAGGAATCTGGTTTGGGAGTGGGAATCCTTGATTTCCTCAGCCCAGTTACCCGGACTCTGGCCTGCTTTCTCTCTGCCCTAAGTCCACCTCTCACTGAGTTCTCATGTGGAAGCAAGTCCAAGCAAATACTGGCTTGCACACCCATGGTGCAAATGAAATTCTGTTCTTCACATGTGACTTGTGAGCTTTTAATACTTTGTGCAAAGAATTATGTACTCTGTGTTCATTGCTTAAAGAAGCCACTAGCATTCCTGAGAGTTTGTGGACTTGATCTCAGCTTGACTCACTTCTGGGATAGTGCTGAGACTTCTATTAATGCTAACAGTGTTGTGGGGAGTTCTTGACCAGCTCAGCAGCATCAAAGAGTGCCAGCATCTCAAGGGGCAACTCCCCTTCTCTCAAAACACAGATTTTAATAGGTCACGTTAGTTACATCTGGGCTTTCTTGGAACACAAACACCCAGGAAAGAAGGAACTTGATAGCACAAACAGTTATCATTTGGCAACTTTTACTCTGTCTTATGTCTGGGGATTTCAAAGTACTAACTGTTACAGCAAAACATTTTTCCCCAGAAACTTAATCTATATAATTCATTGAGAGATCCTTGGCCTTGGTTATGCTTTGCTTCTTGATAACCTTTAAGCTAATTTTCTTCCACAATGCACATTCAAAAACACTGGAATGTTCTGTAGCGGACCCTGGCATGAACAACAGGTTCAGGAGTTCAAGCTCAGGCTCAAAATAGGCCCCGGTTCATCTGAAAGTGTAAGCTGTGTGGCTTATGTGGGTCTGCAAGCCAGAAACAGGCAACATCTGTCAGTTAGAAGAACCAATAACATTTAGTAAAAGATGCCTTAAAAAATTCAGAATAAACCCATGTGCTTGACCAGACTCAGGAGGCATAAAGTCAACAGTAATTCATTTCCAGAACTGTCATCTGCTCTCTAAGTGATGAGCTGCAAGAGGTAAATCAGAGAAAGACCTACACACATGGACTGGGCCTATTATACCCCAGCAGGGCCTCATGCTGGAACTGCTTCATCTATTCTTAAATGGTTGCAAAAGCGGGTGGGAGTGGAAGAAAGAAATCCCAGGATGCAGCTGGTTTTCAAACAGCCCCATTTGTGTGATATTTCTGGCCACAGGCCTCTATTTTCCTCCCTGACAGAGGTAACTAAATCTCCTTGATGCTCACCATGCCACAGGACAGATTATTTTGCATTAGGCTTAATCTTCGGGTGGCTCTGCATGAGTCTGAAGCATGGAGAGAAAACTATAGGGCAACGCGAAGGCTTTTCAACAAGGTTGCTGTAAAGCATGATTTAAACATTAGCATAATTCAAAGTGGTAGGTTGAATTTTCAGAGGCATAATCCTTTCCCTGTGCTCTGTGAATGGGTCAGCCTGTGTTTTTCTTTTTTTTCCTTTTTGCTTGACACGACTGAAGATGAACTACTTGCTATTTCTTCTGCTTGCCACTGAAGCATTTGAATAATAAAGAACAGCCTCTGACTCTGTTTTCTGCCCTGTCTAATGCATCTATCTTCAGGTTTCAGGCTCCCACTCTTTTTCCTTTTTTACAAATCCCAGGTTCTGTCTTCTTTTCAGTTTGCTGCAAAAAATCCCCCACAAAACTAAATTCGTTCTGGTTGTTTGCATCTTAAAAATGGGACAATCCTATACACAGAGAAACAATGGAACACATGAAAATGGGGAAAACAAGCATGTTTGTTTTTATAACACATATGTTGAAAAGAAGTGAGGGCCTTTTTCAAATGAAAAACTCTACAGATGATGTATAAATAGTTGCTCTGGGGAGCATTCAGACTCAACTGTTTCCATTTTGGGGGTGGGAAAGTAACTGAAAGAGTGGTCCAGAGCATTTTCCAGAGGGTGAAAATGTTCATAGGGATGCTCAGTGTGATACTGGACATGAAGCCAGGACAATTCCAGATCAGCCGCTTCTGTCAAAGTTGTGCCCAAATTTATCCCCATTCCAGGCACGTGGTCTATCACAGGCGTAACAATATTTCTAATATTCTCCTCTGTTTTGTTTCTCCTGGCATTCTGAGAGTTTCAAATTAACTGGTTGTGTTTCTGATGTGTTAGGAATGAGAAATTTTCTGTTGTGCTGGCTTTAGTTTTGAAATTGGTATATAACACCAAGTTTAAACAGCCCTTCAAGTTCATTTACATCTTTTCCCCTTCTCAGCATTGCAAGTATGGACATGCACACCAATAAAACAACAACACCCTAAGAAAGAGCCATTTTACAGGCTCTTGAAGTCATAAGTGGTGTGGGTTGATAACACCAAGATTCTGTTTTGTGTGGACTGCTGCCACTATGCTTGCAGACTTGTGTTTCATGGTAAATATTTCTCGGGGGGGGGGAGCGAGAGAGAGAGAGAGCGCGCAAAAGGACAGTTGATGTGATTGTACACAAGGCTGCATCATGACTGTTTTTGTGTGATGCTTAACCTACATGCATGAGTACATGCAGACATCAGTAAGGAATTAATAATTTATCTATATCCCTTTCTTCTACAAAAATATGTACAATGGTTTAAATCCAAATACAACAACAAAACAAAATAAAAATGGTAGGACCACCTACAAGAAGAATCTTCTTTATATCACTCCAATGAGGGCTAAAAGCTGGATGGGTTGCAAATACCCATGGAAATGCTGTCCCAGAAGTCTCTGTCCCCTCCGTTCCTGAGCTGCCCATGTTGAACAAAGAAGTCTGAAGGGGGCTCCAACTTGCACTGGACTGAGCATGTGTACACGTTCCCATGAAGTCAGGATAAATTCATGCAAGGCTCTAACTATGAGCAAACGTAAGTTGGGACCTCCATCAGATGCTTCCTATGAACAAGGGAAGTGTGGCTACTTGACAGGCATGGGTGGGGATGCTGGGGATTTGTCTTCTGTAACCCCTCACACCCCTTGCTACTTTTATGGTGTGCACACCTGCGCAAGGCTTGTCTCTGCCATCTGTATTAACTGGAGGATGCTGGTGCCCTCGTCTGTCCCCATGTCATGAGGTAAGGCTGTGGTGAGGCTTTCCCTTAAGGAGGCTTACATTTCAGAATTCCTAACAATTATGTGACATACTGTTACAACATCACCTATACAGTGTGTTATTGTGAACTACATACAGTGCATCGGATCCAGGTTTATGCTAAATCCAATGTGCCGGGGAAGTGAAGGACAGTGCCCTGAAATCGCTACAGAGACAGTCTGAAGAGTCTGCAGAATTGGGGGAGTGGTGCTGAGGTGGCAGTAAGGATTCCCACAGATCTCCCAACCTCTTCCTCTTGCAGGATTTTTTTTCTCTTGTGGAAAAAAGGCCCTGGAGCCAACCCAATTTTTACACACTGTTTTTCTGAAGCACTTAAAAGAAGTGTTGGAAACTTGAGTCGAGCGACTCGCTCCCAAGTCAAACTCAAGTCGCATCAGCGTCTTAACTCAGACTCAGTTCAGGAGCAACGAGCAAGTGACTTGACCTTGCTCAGGATTTCTGCTGTTCTTTCCACTGAGTCGTTCCAGGGCTTACCACCTGCATCCGACTTGCAGCAGGATATCCTGCGGTGACCTTGCTGGGAGGCACCTTTGGTGGTTTGGAAGGAAGCATGAACACAGTAGAGGTGGGGGGGGGGGGAGGGAGGGGGGGAGGGAGTGTCAAGGGATGGGGACATGATAGGGAGAAAGGGGTTGCAATGGGGGGGAAGGGAAGGCTTTGGCTCTTCTTTCTGGCATGGGAGAGGTGGGAGGAGGGAGGGACAAGGGTCAGGGGGAGGGGAGATGTGAGAAGAGACTTGAAACTTGACAATATCTTGCAATGACTTGAGACTCAACTTGGACTTGAAAGTAAAGACTTGAGACTTGCCTCGAGACTTGGAGTAAAGGACTGAACACATCATTGCTTAAAAGTGCTTTGCCTAAGCAATCACAGTAGTTCTTACAACAGTCTTGTAAAGCAGGCCAGCCATATTATGTCCAGGTTACAGAGTTAGCAGTGGGAACAAACAACTCACTCCTTCCCTCAGCAGCTGCTCAAGTGGTTAGAGGTTTGAACAGGGACTTCTACAATACTATATAGGAATTCCCCCACTGACCAACCAGTCCGAAGTGTTGCCTTCTCTCATGGCTCCAAGAAAAAGTTTAGGCTGAAATGGTTTGATGAAATAGTCATAAAACTATCCAGAGGGGAAATGGGGCACCATTTTGAGGCAAATACCATCAAGAGCATCAATTGTAGCAATACGTCTGTGGCTCACGACTCCCTTGAGCTATTGTTGAGGTTTTCAGTGTGCTCATAATTGGGTCATGATGATGAAAACGCTTTTTCATGTGTGAGGCTGTTACAGCTGGCATAAAATCAAATATTTAGTTACCTGTCCTCCATTATATACAGAAACATCGGATATTTATGATGTAATGAAATATTTAGCCAGCACTTACACCGTAGCATTAGAATTAAAAAATATGGTGAAACATGTACCTCCTATATAGAAAATATATATTTTATATAACTATGTGTCTGCTGAAATATTCATAGCCCCGTGAACTTCTTGCATTGTATTCTGTTGGCAGGCTTCTGGATATTTCATATGAAAATGCACTTGTTACATGGAAGGGTATACAAGCCCTTCTCAAATGCTCTCCCACCCACTGGGCTGACTCCTCCGATCTGCCATATCTCAGCCTAACTTCACCCCTCTGGAGGATTCTGTCCCTCTCGGGTCACTAAAGAAGGACAGCTGCAGGGATCTGATAAATTGTTTTGTTCGCAATCACAGCTAGGGCTCAGCTAAGCTTTTGCACATAAAAGGAACAGATTTTGGTGCATATTCATAAAGGGTAAAAAAGGAAGAGGGAGCTTTCCAGCGTTGCTCGTTCAGGTTCACATGCCAGTGTGAGGTCTGGACTGATCGTAGTTGTTGCTGTGGCCCCTAATTCACAGCTCATGCTTTGCATGTCCTGTAGGGTTGGTTTTTAGCAACACAAAGGCATCACATTTACACTTGACTCAAGGTGTCCAAATTCCATTTTGACAGCTTGGTTGTGCGTGAATAGGAAGTCTGCATGAACACCACTGGCAAAAGCAAAAGCCGGACATCCCACGAGACTCGCCACCCAATTGCCACTCTTACCTGGAATGCTGCAACTGCACATGCTAGCCAGTCTATGATGTTGCGGTGCAGGTGAAACATTTTGTGTGAACCACTCCTGCCAAATGGAGACTGGGAAGCGGCAGCCGTTCTGCATGCAGCTTCTGTGGCAGCAACCCACTTTAGCATCTTTGCTGGTCACACTGAGGCTATGAAGGCCAAACTAGAAATCACTGTAAATCTGTAACAGTAGTTGTCTTTCCCCATTTACTCTAGTGTAGGTTTAGGGAGTCCAGATCTTAAAAGCTCCTGTATTCCCATATGGATCTGTTGTGGGGCCCTTCACCTATTCAAGAGTAAAAGCAAAAGAAGATAGCTGCTAGATACAGATTTATAGCATCTATTTTGGCCTTAAGAAACCATTTGTTGCTAAATTGAGCAATAAAACAAATCCTGGAAATGATCTGAAGCCAAATCACTCTGCAGCCATAATCTTATGGATACTTATCAGGGAATATCACCTTTACATACATTGACCCTTATTTCTTACTAACAGTGCTCTGCTAGGGTTTCTCTACATGAGGTTATTAATCCACCAGTTTACCAAGTCTTCTACAGCTGGATTCTTTGTAGAGTTTGGATCAACTCCTTTACATACATTTTCTCCAGGGGTGGTGGGTGCTCTTTCTCTTGCTTCCTATATTTTCCATTATACATCCACAAGGTGGTGCTGTGATATAGCTCAAGTATGGAAACATGCATGTTCATTTTAGTCCATTTGTCTGTTTATTAGATTTATATCCCACTTTTTTCTTATAACAAACTTAAAGCAGATTACATCATTCAGCTCCTCCTGCTCTCAATCTGATCCCCACAACAACAACAACCCTGTGAGGTAGACTGAGTCCAAAGTCATCCAGTTTATTCCATGACCAAGCAGAGACTAGAACTCCGACCCCTGAGTTCCATGCTCTTAAACACCACGCCACACTGGGTCTCCAGTTTAGCACAGTAGCTAGATAATACCTCACTTTTCTCACTTAAACAATGTGAAAATATTTGGAACCCCTGGAATATAAGGGTATTATGTAAAGCATGCACAAACTACTCTGAGTTTAGGGTGAATCACAAGCAGACAATAAATGCTTCATGTAGTCAGAGCCCTCGGCTTCATAAACACTTTAATTCTTTCTTAATTGTTACTAGGCAGTTTTGCTTTGTGTTGACTGGTTGAAGTAGTTCAATCAGCAAGATCAACAGGCAAGTTAATGCCTCCTATTTTAAGTTAATGCTTAAAAAATCACATTAATAAGCAGCTATTGGGATCAGAGAAATTCTGATTGAGATATAACTTTAACATGTTTTTGGCAACAAATGAAAAAACTATGAGTGGGTTACAACCACAGTCTCCTGGTCTTGTTTTGGCAGCAAAAACACAACTTCACCTTCTGTTTCCAATTTCATAATCTATTTGATTTCTGCATTGGCCATCTGGTGAAGCGATGTATATGGTCACATGAGCGGCTGCCTGATATATGTTTTTTGCAAGAAACGGGTTCTTGGCTTCACAGAATTCTAGCAGTCATTCCCTTGCTTCATTTCTCACCCACCCCCACCAAATTTTCCTATAATGTTTGATTCTCCTTTATTTCCTACTTTTTTCATTCCCTCACCTAGAACGTGTCTTCTTCGTGTTTTATCAGTTAGGTGTTTTATCAGTTTCCTCTTGAAGACCTGCATAAAAGTTTTCAATTTCTTCTTCACCAACTGTTGTTCAATTGTAGACTTGAATTATGGTTATGTTGATGGGTTTTCTACTAATTCTAATTGACATTATCCAGTTGGATTTTGCCTGGGCTACATCTTGTCTCATACTAGAGCAACTCCATTTCTTCTGAGTTTGTCATTGTCCAGAGGAAAACACTTTATGTTTGTCTGATTGGAAATGTCCCCTTCCAATCTATTTAGCTGGCTCACACCGAGCACTTTGAGGTTAATTCTTTGCATTTCTTGCTTTACAGTTTGCAGTTTACCTTGATTCATGCTTTTCACAGTCCATGTCCTAATTGTATGTGTAATAGGAGGCATTAACTTGCCTGTTGTGCAGCACTGAACTTTCCTTTTACCTCTGTGGCATGTCAACCATTAGACTTCCTTTCCGTTTTGATCTAATAGCATCATTAGCGACAGCACTACTCATATTTGTCCTTCCCCAATAATTTTTTGAGTGCCTTCCAATCTCAGGGTCGCATCTTCTGGCACTATCTTTTGTTCCATATTGGATTGTTTCATCATAGGAGTTTTGAGGAAAGAAAATTCAGAAGTGGATCACCACATCCTTCCTCTGTGCAGTACTAACCAGCGCTAGCTTGAGTGTCACTACTATTGTCTGTGAAAGATCCTTCATCTTGGTGCCCTTCAGGAATTTCTTTGCGTTCATTCTCCATTATCTTCTGCTGATATGGCTGTTACTCCTGAAGAGGATGGATGCATCTAGTCTGGTGTCCTAGCCTTGATCATTCCACCTTGGGTGACCCTGCTAGGAGACCCTGCTAGGGAGACTCTTCTGGTCTCCTGAATGCATGACTTTTGGCTTCTCTGACACTCTCAAACCCCCTCCGCACATTAAGGGTGAGACAGGGGATGAAGGCTAGGGACAGATAAATCCGTCTTTTTGTCCTGTGTTAATTTCATATGTATTTAATCATCAATCCTTTCTATCCAATTTTTATATCAGTGTGTGTTTTATGTATTTAGAAGAGCATAAGTTCATATTTATTGTCATACACATTTCTCCTAACATATGCATTTTGTAAATATCTTTCCCCAATATGGGCATGTTTGCATGAAATTTTTGAGTCAAGAACTGCATTGCAAAATTTGGAAAAATGCTCAGTCCAGATAATAACTGTGTTCCAATCTGCATATCAAATTAAATCCTCTCTCATCCCTGTTGGGGGCCTTATTAAATGATAAAGTTTCCACATGCTAACTATGTGTTTGGCTATATTAGCAATATGCAGCATAGAGTGGAAAAGATACTTATTCAGTCTTGTGATTATTATTGTCTTGACTGTCCTGCTTTTTCTTCATGGGCTTCAGATTTTAGGATTAAGATTTCAGATAACTCATCCAAGTGCTGTCCATATATGTTGAAATATGTAAATATGTGTACTTTTCGCAAGACTTCCTTTTTTCTTAACATATTGAAACATTTTTGATTGTATGCATAAACAAAACTTTTCCCTTTCCTCTTTCCCTCTTTCAACCTATTTAGCATCCTCTCCCCCACTCACTCCCTCCCACTCCCTCTCCCCTCTCTCTTTTTCTTTCTCTCTTTCACACACAAATGGAATAGAAGAGAGTATATGCTGTCTGATCAAAGGGGAACATATGGTTGAAGGAAGTTTCAACCCATGGGTACGTTCTTGTTTTTGACCAATAAAAGGGCTAAGGTAAACATTTCTGATTCTATCATTTTAACGGACATTTATATATTTCCCTGCAAGTTACTCAAGGCAACTTACACAACCCCTCTTGTCCTTCCCATTTTATCCTCACAAAAGATCCCTGTGAGGTATGTGAGGCTGATAGTGACTTGGCAAATGTTACCTGACAAGCTCCAAGATTGAGTGGGGACCAGAATCCAGATCTCCTGAGTCGTAGTCCAATGCTGTAACCACTAAGCCACACTAACAATCATGCCTAAATCCCTGAATGGCATTTCCAGGCAAATGGCCACAGACATGGCCTCAGTTCTATTCCATTTGATCTTGTATCCAGAAATACTGCCCAGCTGTTTAATTAAGGCCATAAGACTTGGGGCTGATGTTGCAGGACTAATCAGAAACAAACTCTGTCATCAGCATAGAGCACCATCTTTATTTCATGGTCTGAATCTGGAAAGGGGACATCTCTGCTCACATATAGGGAAGGAGGGAGACACCATGTAATAATGTATGGGTTTAACTAATGAACAGTTGCACAAATGCATTGATGTGCACTAGCTAATGCTCATTAATGCTGATTCACATTAGCTAATGCACATTTGCACAAGTAGAACAACATTCTGGTAAAAATCAATCTGGTTTCATCAATGAGCAGGCATTTTACAGTCTTCCAAACACAGATGGAACAGAATTAACAACATTTGTACATACATGATGTATATCTGCAGTTAATCATGAGGCGTGAAGTTATATGCAAGGGGTGGCATCACAGGATTAAAAGCAACTTTTAAGTCAAACGGAATTTATTTCTAAGGTAAAGGCAATAATTCAGAAGAGAAGGGAATACTTAGTTGCCTTGTTTGAAACAACATCACTTGCAAGTATTCATTAAACTTTCCAGACATTTTGAGTATTTGCCCTGTTAAGCAAAGAAGCAGGAATATTGACAAGACCCTGCATCCACACATGGAAAGGTCCACTTCAAGGCAGCAGAACACATCAGTAACCTGGGAGCGGAGAAATAGCAGCCATGGGACGTTACAAAACAAGCCGCAGTTGCCTGTGTTGGTCGTCTTCAGGAATCATTTTAGAAATGTATGAATGTCCCAGCATTACCCATGACCACCTGGTCATTTGTCATCCAATGACTGCTTTAAATTCTACTACTGTGATTTGCCTAATGAAATGTATTTGACCTTTTCTCAGAAACTGATTATGACCCATTCTTAAACCACCACCACAGAATTTTGTCGCCAAAGTGTTATATACTGGGGTGGCCAAACTGAGTCTCTCCATAAAAGCTTATTTTGCAGCTCACAGCTGTGGATATTCGTGGGCACCAGCTTGTCACTTGCTGCCCGCCACTACTGCCCGTGGGCGCCCGCTTATAGTTTTCAAACATCTGACATTTACTGTCTGTGGTTCTTCCATTGAGCAAGTCCGGCCACTCCTGTTGTATATGATAAAAGTACCTTCACCTATAAGGGTTAGTAATTCTGAGTTTATTCACCTGATGAAAGAAGAGAGGAGAAAATACAGCTAAGAGCAGCTTTTTCTACTCAGTAGTTTCAGGTCATCATGGATTAATTTAGCTATACAAAAAGGGGAATAACAGGCATTGTATCTTTCAGTTTCATGTGTGCCCATATTAAACAGGTTGCAGCGCTTAGCAAAACCATTTGAGAACTGGATACATACTTTTTTGCAACACATAATCAGAAGATCTGGAAGTGGGCTGCCTAAATGTTGACTATGTTCTGAAAGATCTTAGGCAACATATATATTTTCCACTAGGTAATAGATGTTCTTAAGGATAACGTGCTGGGGGTTGGTTGCTTTTTTTTTTTTTTATATGAGTCACAATTTTTATATTGTTGCATGTGTGTTTCAGTACTTAATGGAAGATACCTGGCTCAACATTTGCATCTGAATGGAAAGCAGATGTCTTTCTTAGATGGCCCCACTGTTTTGTGCAAAGAATACATACTTGACAGAATGGCTGGCCTAGAAGGATGGTTGGAAAAAAATATCAAGGTCAGGATCCTAATTACATGCCTTGAAGCTGTATTTTACTGTACCTGTAATAAGCCTAGATAAACTGACCCATTCCTTAATACCTCTAATGTTTGTCTGAATTGCACAGAATTCTTTAGAAAGATGGAGGCTTCTGAAACTATAGGAGCAATGGTGGTGATAGACATCAAAAATAGGTATTTTTCTATGCCATCTACTGAAAGAACATTCCTTAGATTTTTGAAAGATTACTTTTACATCCCATCCAGCTGCAAGTGTTGCACATTTTATCCAACAACTCCGAAGGCAACAGGAAAAATAGTAACTGGTTTGAGGTCACCCAGTGGGCTTAATGGCAGAGTGCTGATTGCAATCTGGTCTTATTCTGACACCATTATCCAGGGATAGGCAGGATGCAACCCATGGAAATCAGGGTATCCAAGCAGTGCACCCTTTCTTGGTGCCTGCCAATTTGCCATATGCTTCCCACTTCCTTTTTTTTTTTTTAAATAATGACATTTCCTGATGGCAGCTAGGATTGCTTCCAAGCAAAGTGAAGCTCCCTGATGGCTTTGCCTGCTTTCCCATGAGCACTTCTGTACCACACATGATGCTCAGAGACGTTCTTAGAAAATGAAGATTATTTTTATTTATTTATTTATTAAAACATTTCTATGCCGCCCCTTGCCGTAGCCTCGGGGTGGCTCACAACATAATAAAATAAACAATAAATTAAAACAATAACAATTAAAGTATATACATTGGAATAAAATAAGCCGCCCTGGCCAAATAAAATTCAATGATATTAACATTTAAAATGCTGCTTAAATAAAAAGGTCTTCGCCTGTCGCCGAAAAACAAATAACGACGGCGCCAGGCGGACCTCTCTGGGGAGCGCATTCCATAACTTAGGCGCCACCACTGAGAAAGCCCTCCTCCGAGTACCCACCCTCCTAATTTCCTTCACTGAGGGCTCCTGGAGGAGGGCCTCTCCCACTGATCTCAGGGGGCGACTGGGCATATATGGACATAAGCGCTCCTTCAGGTAACCAGGACCCAAGCCGTTTAGGGCTTTATAGGTCATCACCAACACCTTGAATTGGGCCCGGACTTCAATGGGGAGCCAGT
>NW_025335505.1:21865923-22163487 GCF_004798865.1 Varanus komodoensis | reverse complement strand
TCCCTCAGGTAACCAGGACCCAAGCCGTTTAGGGCTTTATAGGTCATCACCAACACCTTGAATTGGGCCCGGACTTCAATGGGGAGCCAGTGAAGCTGACGGAGAACTGGAGTCATGTGAACATAACGTCCAGTCCCCGTCAGCAGCCTGGCAGCTCTATTTTGAACCAGTTGAAGTATCCGGACTGTCTTCAAGGGTAGCCCCACGTAGAGCGCGTTACAGAAGTCAAGACGGGAAGTCACCAGTGCATGAGTCACTGTTGCGAGGCAGTCGCACTCCAGATAGGGGCGCAGCTGATGAATTGGCCGAAGCTGGAGGAAAGCGCTCCTCGCCGCTGCTGTTACCTGAGCTTCGAGTGAAAGCTCCGGGTCGAGGAGCACTCCCAAGCTGCGAACCTTATCCCTAGGAGGGAGTGCAACCCCGTTCAGGACAAGGTTCAATTCACCTTCTCCAAAGCCTGAACCGCCTACCAACAGGACCTCCGTCTAGTCTGGATTGAGCTTCAGATTACGGGCTGAAGTTTCAGCATCAAACAGCCCCTTTTGTGGTGGTGCCCAGAAGAGTTTCTTAAATTGCCAGATTTGCCCATGGGCCCCAAAAGGTTGCCTGCTGTAATGACTTGCAGTGAAAGAGCACTGCAAAGACTCATTGACATTGGATTTTTAACAGCCAAATAATTTATCATCAAGCTCACTTCAGGCATCCACCAGAAATCTCTCCTTGCCTGAAAGTCCAGTCCATACAGCCTGAAATATGCCATGCTGTGGGACACGGTCTCCCAAAAGGGTGTTTTATTGGCAGAGCAGACAGGGGTCTGCATTGCAGAGGAGGGGAAGAGTAAATAGCTTGCACAGAGTATTTTGTTTGTGCAGCCTTTGAAAGTAACCCTGTGCCTCTCTATTTGGAGATGGGCTTAAAAAAAAAGGTAAATGTTTCCCCAAGACATTAAAGTCCTGTCATGTCTGACTTCGGACAGTGGTGGAGAACTTGTGGCACACATGCTACAGCAGGCATGCGGGGCCCTCTCTGTCGGCATGCAAGCCAAGTCGCCCCAGCATCGCCACAGAAATCAAACATAGGATAACAGCATGCATAGGGGCCATGCGCAAGCTCAGAAAGAGATAGCGGCACCAGGTGACGATGTAACAAGACATGACTCAAGAGTCAAGAGTCGTTCAAGCTTCCATATGTCCGGGCAGGGCACTGCCAAGGATATATATATATTTACCTGGACCGGCTATGAGGTGTTTTTTCTAAAATAAACCTGAGTTATCAGGATTTATTATATTTAAAAAGGGCAGAAATGATGAGCAGTCTAGACAAAGCTACTCAAGGAAGGCCTTTTCAAAATCACCCTCTGTTCAGTGGTATTTAAGGCCTATGAGTGGGGTGAGGGGTCTGAACGAGAGAAGAGTTGGGGTTAGAAAACTGAGGAGCCCTGGCTTTGATGGTTAGAATGTACTTAGAATGGGCAGAAAAATTGCCTTGTGAAGAAAAAGCGACTCAAGGATGGCCTTTTCATAATTGCCCCCTTTTCTATGGAACATTCACCCTATATTAGGGTTAGGGGTGTGCACCAGGGTATGCTTAGGGTTCGAAAACTGAGATGTCCTGGCATGATTTTGATGGTTGGAATGTGTATATAATAGGCAAAAATGATGAGCAATGCAGAAGATGCTACGCAAGGAGGGCGTTTGCAAAATCAACCTCCTAACTACGGAAATTTTGTTCTATATTAGGGTTATAGGTGTGCACCAGGGTAGGGGTAGGGTTTGAAAAATGAGGTGTCCTGGCATGATTTTGATGGTGAAATGTCTTTAGAATGGGCAGAAATGTTGAGAAGTGCAGAAAAAGCTGCTCATGGAAGGCTTTTTCAAAATCGCCCTCACTCCGATGGTACTTTTGACCTATAATAACATTAGGGGTATGCACAGGGAAGGGTAAGAGTTCGAAAAGCGAGGTGTCCTGGCATGATTGTGATGGTGGAATGTGTTTAGAATGGGAAGAAATTTTGAACAGTCCAGATAAAGCTAGTCAAGGGAGGCTTTTTCCAAATCGCCCTCTTTTCTATGGAACTTTCGCCATATATTAGGGTCAGGGGTGTACACCAATTTGGGGTTCAAAAAAGGAGGTGTCCTGGCATGATTTTGATGGTTGGAATATGTCTGGAATGGGTAGAAATGATGAGCGGTAGAGAAAAATCTACTCATGGAATGCCAATTCGAAATCGTCTTCTTTTCTATGGAAATTTTGCCTTATATTAGGGTTAGGGGGGTGCACCAGGGTAGGGTTAGGGTGAGAAAACCATGGTATCCTGGTATGATTTTGATGGTTGGAATATGTTTGGAATGGGTAGAAATGATGAGCAGTACAGAAAAATCTACTGATGGAATGCCAGTTCAAAATCGTCCTCTTTTCTATGGCACATTTGCTCTATGTTAGGGTTAGGGGTGTGCACCAGGATAGGGTTAGGGTTAGAAAACTGTGGTTTACTGGCATGAGGTTGATGATTGGAATGTGTTTAGAATGGGCAGAAATGTTTAGATGTGCAGAAAAATCTACTCATGGAAGGCTTTTTCAAAATTGCCCTCTTTTCTATGGAACTTTCACCCTATAATAGGGTTAGGGGTGTGAACCAGGGTAGGGTTAGGGTTAGAAAACCGTGGTGTCCTGGCATGATTTTGATGATTGGAATGTGTTTAGAATGGGCAGAAATATTGAGATGTGCAGAAAAAGTTAGTTAAGGATGGTCTTTTCCAAATCACCCTCTTTCCCATGGAACTTTTGCCTTATATTAGAGTTAGGGGTTTGCTCCAGGGTAGGGTTAATGTTTGAAAAATGAAGTCTCCTGGCACTATTTTGATGGTTGGAATGTGTTTAGAATGGGCAGAAATGATGAGCATGTCAGAAAAAGCTACTCCTGGATGGCTTTTTGAAAATTGCCCTCTCTTTTGGTGCCCAGTCTAGTCTCCCCAGCATCACCCCAGCAGCTGCATATTGGGTAACAGCCACATGGGTTCCATGTGCATGCTCGGAAAGGAGTAGTGGCTCCCAGCGATGACGTCATGATACATGACTCATTAGCTGCGACTCCTCCCAGCTTTTGCATGGCCACTCATTCCTCTGCCAGGACTGTGTGTCTGTATGTTTGTGTGTATATATTTGCTTGGACTGGCTATGAGTTTTTCTTACTAAACTAAAACCACAGTTTTTTTGTTTTATCGTAGTGTTGACACTTTGTGATAAATTATTATTGGGTTTTGGTTTGCAGTTTGGGCACTCTGTCTCTGAAAGGTTTGCCATTACTGCTGCAGGGGGAGGTCCTCGTCTGTTTCCTAGCTGAGGGAGCCAGCATTTTTCCACAGTTTCCGTGGTCATGTGGCCCACAGGAATAAACACCAAAGTGCATGGAACTCTGGTACCTTCCCACCGAAGTGGTACCTTTTTATCTACTTGCGTTTGTATGCTTTCCAACTGCAAGGTTGGCATGAGCTGGGACAGAGTACGGGAGCTCACCCCGTCTGCAGATTCGAACTGTTGACCTTTCAATCAACCAGCCCAGTGGCTCAGTGGTTTAACCCACTGTGCCACCTGCATCCTGGAGATGGGCTAGATAGCACCAAATGTCAACATCCTTATTTGAGTGAAGTCTGCCTTCCCTGAACGTCCTTTGAGAGACAATTCAAATTTAATCCCTCGTCACTGTAAGGAAAATGACACTTTTATGTTAACTTACTTGCTTCTTTTTACAAGAGAAATCACCTTTTGGTCATACCAGCTCTACCATGTTGCATGTTGTGCATTTGAACAGACCTGAAACAGATCTGCAGCCTCAGAGACTGCTGAACCTTGCATTCGAAAATGAAATAGCTGCCCAAACGAGAGACAGGCAGAGGAAATCACTCCTTAGGGATTGGAGTTTGTTTTGCTTTGGAGAAAAATCCTCCTGGTAGTGTGCACTTTTTCAACTGAAGGTTACATTAACACTACACAGAGAGAGGTTTGACTAATTAACAAATTATCAGTTTGTGGAGTTTGTTGCACATGCAGCAACACGCACACAAAGCAGTTCTTTGTGATCCAGCAGCTGTCCTCTTCCCAGTTCACAGCTTCATTAATCATGTGCGCTGCATGTTATTGTCTAAGCTGCAGTGCCATTGGAGACGGGGAAAACATTGGAAAGAAATGTTGCTTATGCTCCAGGAACGGGCTTGGATTACCAATGGCCACAGGGAGAGAAAAACACTCTATTGAAGCTGAACACGACTAAGAGAGTAATTGAAATAAAAAGTCTTTTCATTCTCCCATTAAAATGCTTATGAGTTGCTTTTCAATTTGACTTAGCTGTGAGGACTGACAGTTGGAGATTTGACTTACAACAGGAAACACATGGGTGTAGCTATGTATTTATGAAATGTTTTGCAGAAAGAGATAACAATTGTTATCGGTATCAACTGGCAAACCACTCATCAGTTCAAATACAGAGAAGAGCAACTGCCCAGTAGCTCAGTGGGTTGTGCTGGTGTAAAGATTTCCCCTGGATACTTCTAAGGGCAAGCTATTATAATGACTTCAGCAAAGCAATGTGAGAAACCAAGGCAGAAGAGTCGTCTTTTCTTATGCCTTGCCAGTTCATGTCAGCAGGCCAGAATCTGGGGCACACACAGCTTTCTTTCCTTTGGCTTTTTACAGCCATTTTCTTTTTGCTTTGTTTTGAAATATCCCTTTCCCATCGCTCCCAATGGAAGAGAGATGAGTGGATCTTAAAATGCCAGGTTAAGGGTGTACTTTCCCCAGGAGGGCTTGGAATCCATGGTTCCACAGCATGTACACGGCACACATTTCTTGCTCCCTCTTGGATGCTGAAGACTGGTTGGCAGCTTGCAAGGTGACTTCTCCTTCTCCAAGGGTGGAGGGCTACTCCTGTGATCATAATGGAAGATTTGGAACAACTGTGCTTCCAACACTGTCTTCTGCCTTCAGCACTAGTGACAGTGTGCATAGAAAATACTTGGGTATTTAATGTCTGCTAAGTCCTTACAGGATGTGTGAAGGAGGGTTAAAATAATTCAGTTTCTTATATAAGTTTATGAACTTAATTTGAACGTACTTCTCATTCTTTTAAATGTAGGGATAGCATGCATTCTTCAAATACTTCACAACATAAACACTTCAGTTGTTTTTTTCCAGTGTATTTTTTTCATAATTGGAAACACAACTTGCACGCACAATTCCCTTGCTGAATGTTGTTGGAGATAGGAACCCCACTGAATATTTGTGATGCAAATTCCCATTCCTTTCCTTGATCCTAAATTCCAGAGATTGAGGTTTTAACTCAGAATTCTCAAGATTAATCTTCAAGTCCAATACTCTTTCTAAAACACTCACAATCTAAATACACCGTGTAAAGATGAGTGAAACTTAAAATGTATATTCCTTGGATGTTGTTCGTTGAACTCTCCCTGTCTCTTTTTCTTTCAGTAACCTCTACTGCTACTACTTCTGCTACTACTACAACTAAGAATAGTAATCCTCAAACCATCCACATAAATTTACTGCCTTCACTAAAGTAACAAAGATCTTTGATTTACATTAGAAAGTCAATCATCCTAATGGGGTTGGGGATCATCATTATAGGAATTCTGCAACAGCTTGGGCATGATGGTAGATGGGATTTTATAGGCTTGTGCTTGTGTGTTACAAAAACTCTTCCAGCAAGGAGGATATCATGTGGGCACAGAAATATCCATCCTCCTTTATGCCCTCTAGCAATCTATCAGTGAAGCTTTCTAATATCAGTGCTGGAGGGAAAGTCTTCTCTGTGTAGTAGTGGCCCAAGAGCAGGACCTTGTTTACCACAAGGGATTGATGAGAAAGAAACCGTTCATTCATAGGAGAAAAATAAAATGATGTTGAGCCTTAGCGTCAGTGGCATAGTGGAGGCAGGGCTCATGGGGATGCACCACTGGCACTTTTTTGTTAACAGGGATGATGAAGGGGTCATCTGCCATGCCTTGCAGAATCCCCTATTCCCTTTGAGCTTTGCTGACAGTCTTACAGTATCTTGTGGTGGGCAGCAGTGGCAGTGGGGGCGGGGTGTGTGCAGATTTTTCCCAGGAACAATGTATTTTTTTCCTTGTATGATGCAAGACATTTGGGTGCAGTTTGATCTCTAATGGGTCAATTAGACTGTTCAGAACCTGAAGCGCATGTTGAACGATGTAGCCCAATTACTAACTGGGACTGGTAGGTAAGGACTTACAAGATCAGTCTTGGCCCACTTACATCAGCTGCCTGTACAATTCTAGTTCCAATTCAAGGCATTGGCTTAGTTTAGGACCACAATATATGAAAGAGCATGTTCCCAGCCTCAGTCTACCTGGACACCATGCTCAACATCTGGAAATATCTTCAAAGTGCCAACTCCTAGAATGGTGTGGAAGGCAGCAACAAGAGGGAGGCTCTCCCAACCATGAAATAACCTCCATACTGAGGTCCACCTGGCATCAACCTTAGCATCTTTTCAGTGCCAGGTTTAAGGCAGACCTTTGTACAAAGGTTTTTAAAGATATATTGAGGGGCTTGAGGGGATTACCCATCCCAGGTGTTTTATAGGGCTATTCTTCATGGTATTCCTGATTTGTTGTTGTTGCTATTGCTAGTCGTGAATTCGTGTCCGACCCATTACAACCCCATGGACAACATTTTTCCAGGCCTTCCTGTCCTCCACCATCCCCTGGAGTCCACTTAAGCTCACAATTCCTGATTTAGGCATTCTTAATTTTTTGAGTGTATGGCATATTATCCTACTGTTTTTATGAACAGTTCCTCACCTCCTAGGCACTTCAGCTATTGGGTGGTTTAGGAATTCAATAAATATACAAATGAATAAATAACTTCACCACACCATTGTTCATCCTGAATTCCAGATGACTAAATTGAAAAACATTGGGCCCAATACAGATTTCTCCATGAAATCACTGTTGTTGGGAAAGTTTTCCACTTATTCCTAATTTTTGCTTTTTATCCATTAATCAGTTACTGAGTTATAGGAAGACTCCACTTTTTGTTTCATGACTGTGAAGTTTGCTCAGGTGATGGACTTTGTCAAAGGCCTTTTAGAAGTCTGAGTAAACAGCAACTACCAGATCACCCCTTCCACATATTTTTTGACATTCTCAGAGAAATATAAAGGGTAAGGCAGAACTGATTCTGATGCTGATTCTTTTTCAGCAGGCTTTTATTTCCATATGCTTACTAATTTATCTTTAAGAATACTTCCATCCAATTTACCCAGAAGAAACACTAGGCAAGCTAACTAATTGTCAGTTTCCTGGATTTTTCCTGGATTTTTTTTTTTTTTTTTTTTTTTTAGAAAAGATGGTGCTACATTGGCCATTCTTTGGCACATTAGGTGATCTTAGGTTTTTGTTAGGAGATCAGCAATTTCATATTTGAGTTCCTTAAGACTCTAAGATAGATACCATCTGGGCTATATGATTTATTATAAATAAAGCCAAGGATGCCAGCTTAGTCACCACTATTTGTCTTCACTCCTCCAGTTCCTTTCCTGAAAACTTTAATTCAGGCACTTGTATCTGTCTTACATCTGCTCTGAATGGATGAAACATTGATCAGTCCATTAAAATTATTTGAATGTACAGGTTGGCAAAACCTATGGGCTGTTACCACTGCTTATTTTTCAGGAGTGAATAACCAGTTATACATGGTAACCATTTACTGTATGGACAAAATAATTCTAGCATCAAGATTGGTGGTTAAGAACAGTCAGACCCTCCTGGACCTCCCCTACTGGGGTCTGTGAGCATTGGTAGCCTGGTAGCCTAAAGGAATTAGCACTGATTTATAGACTGGGGTCATGTTGATACAGATAGCCTCCCTGACTTTATAAATTGCACAGGTATCACAGGAGAACAATAAAGAATTAGGGATTGTAGAGGAATTTGCAAATTCTGATATAAACTGACCAGATCTGTACTTCCTCAGCTAATGTACAGATCAGAATGTACATTAGATTTTGAGAGAGAGCATGCATGCACACACACAAATTTAAAATGCATGTTTTAAGAGAAAACTCATTCAAAAATGTGCATTTTGGGTTGAATGTTTGTGTGGACCCTCGTAAAAAAATCAGAACAATGATGAACAATGTATTTATGATTGAAGACGCACAAAAATGACATGGACCAAAATTAGACTGATTCATTTATCCTTACCATGAGCCTGTACAAGATCAAAAGGTGAATTTGGAGTATGTTATTTTAGGTAAACAAGATTCAGACCATGGGAATTTCACTTCTGAAGTGTTTCCTCACATAAAACAATAACTATTTTGATGTCACTGAATGCAGCATATTTTCCCCCCTTTGGAGATCAATTCTGTGGTACACAGACTACTGCAAGCATTTCCTGGAATTGTTCAGCCCTGGAATAGAGAGACCCTGAAGACAGATCCTCATTCAAGCTAGATAATGGATGTTTAATAAATAAGAATTTCTTGAATTTGTCAAGATTATGAGTGGTTCTAATTTATAGCAGCCTCTTGTTGTGGCTGTTGGTACCACATACAAGGCAGATTTTTTCATTCTTTTTTACAGAAGAGAAAAGAAAGGATAACAGATAATACACCTTCCATTCACACAGACATATATATTTTTCTACTTTTTTCTTTCACCTTTATTTCTTGGTCCTCAATAGAAGTATCAGCATTCACCCTGCAAGAATAAGTTTAACCTGCTTCTAAAGCCCTCAAATTAACCTTTCAGAAAAAGCTGGCATTTCCTGAGTCACCAGGCAACTAAGTACTTTTCTATCAGAGTAGACAGACTCTTCTTAAATCACTTACATGTGTCAATAATAACTTCTTTCTTCACTGGATAGCCAGATGAGAACAGGGGCCCCTCTTTGCTAGTCTAAGGGGTTTTGTTTTTCAAACTGCCTCTGAAAAAGTTGGAGTTTAGGAAAAGAATAACAGGAGGCGTTGTTATACTTTCAAACTGCAGACCTTGGGTACAAACCATAAACTTTCAGCATCAAGCAAATATAAAGGTGACTTCAGTGTGGATAACATTTCTAAAGTAGAATATGGACCCTGATTAAGAATTTTGGAGAGTGTGACTTTTATGAGACTGTTCAATGTTCTTGGTGCTTCCATCCCTGCTGAGAGAGCACCTGTTTGCACTTTCTCATTCCAGACAGGCAGACACCCTCGTTTGAGATGATAATATTTTATTACATGCTCCCCGTGTCTTAGCCTACTGTGTTCAGACCCTTGGACATCTCAAATTGTAGCATCAGGATCTGGCTAAGTAGATCTATGATCGAATTCTGTTTGTTTAACACTGGTTATTAGCTCCTTGTGCAGTGATTTCCTGAAAAGTATAGCTAGCCATCCAAAATTAATTCATTTTGATTTCCAAAGGAACATTTGCACACACCATTGTTAGCAAACGAAGAGGTGCTCTGTATGGATTAGACTATTATCTGTGCAAAATGCTTGGAGGTCATTTAACACACATGCAAAGCAGAATCATGAGAAGCTCAACTAGAAGGTATCTCAGAGATTAGGAAAGGCAGCCTAAAGTTCAAAGGGTCACCAATATGGCTAAGGAATTCTTTAAACATACTAGAAGCTGAAAACCAGCTAGGTTGAAATGTGGGATAATACTGCAATTAAAGGAGTATAAGAAGATTGAAGAGAAGCTGAATGAAATCACTTCTTTATTCATGAAGAAGAGATAGGAAACATGCCAATGCCTGATGTTTTCAGGAACAGAGCCTGAGGAACTGAGGAAAGTATGGTGATCAAAAATACAGTTCTCCATTGTATTGATAAACTGGGAGTTAATAAATGGTCAGGCACAAATGGGATTGATTCTTGGATTTTTAAGGAACTCAAAAATGCAATTGCTGATCTAACAAAGATAAGTCACATGTCCCTAAGATCAAGCTCTATGCCAGAGGATTGGAGAATGGCCAATCTAATACAAATTTGTAAAAAGGGATTGAAAGAGGATTAAGGAAATTACAGGCTAGCTAGATGAATGCATATTCTGGGTAAATTGGTTGAAAGCTTTACTAAAGTTAAAATGAGTAAGCATACAGAAGGACAAGCCCTGCCAAGAAAGAATCAACATGGTTCCACAAAGGTAAACATGTCTTGCTACCATTTTAGCATTTTTCTGAGAGTGCCAATAAACAACAGGGCAGGGATGGTGGTCATTATAATGGCTGCTGTTATTTAATAGCACTTCCAAAAGGCCTTAGACAAAATCCTTACAAAAGAAACTTAAGCAAACTTAGCAATTGTGGAATATGAGAAGTCTCTTATTGATCAGTAAGTGATTAAAAACAGAAAGCAAAAAGTAGGAATAAATGTTAGATTCTCCTGATGTAAGGATGCAAATAATGGGCTCCCATCAGAATTTGTATTGCAACTGATGTTTCTCAACTTATTGGAGTGAGCTCACTCCAAATCTGGAATTCTGGCAGCAAGGTGGCCTAGTTTGTTGGTAACACTAAATTCTTTAGGTGGTTATAATTAAAGGGACCAAAAAATAATATCTCAAAAGTGTGAGAATGTGTATCAAAAGTAGTGCTGTGCTGAAACTGTTCTTAATTGACTTGATAGAAAAGATTTCAGCAAGAAATTGAATTGTGAAGAAAATTTTGGACAAATTCTCACAGGTTGGGGCTCTTGTGGTGCAAAGGTAGTCTCCTCACCTTCCCATACTGCACGTTAAAGCCCAGAGCGGATACCAAGTGGTAATCCCTTCCCCAAGGCCTTTTCAGGAAGTGCAGGCACCCAAGGAGGCTGCAGAGAAATAGAAAGAAAACCCACCCACAGCATCATTAGCATCCTTAAAGTGATTGGATAAGCTTAAAAACACCACAAAGATATATCACAAAGCAACTTGAGAATGAAGTGGAACAACAGAAGCCTCTTTTGATGGAGAAGAAACATTTCAGGATATTGGAGAAAGGTTTTGTTTCAGAACTAACTCCACTCACCTATGAACTGATGAGGGGGGGAGGGCAATGTGGGGTAGCCTGCTAACATAGTTGATACTATTTCCCTTATATTGCCCTCTGGGAAACTCCCCAGGGAAATTCGCCTGGCGCTGAAATGAAAATAGTGATGGTGCCAGGTGAAAACATACCTTTTTAAGATCAATTCTAATTGATCCTGACTCCCTTCCACCTATTTAACTTTACTGTATTATGATTATATTTGATTTTTAAAATGTTAAGGCTCTTAAAACTTTAATTTGTTTTCTATTTAAAAATGTATGTTTATAATTTTGAAAGCCTACAGACTTAAAAGTCATTGGCAGCATAGAAATGGGAATATAAATAAATATTAAATAAATAAACTGTGGCAATAGACACATTAAAACTACCTTACCTTATACAATTTTATGGTGTGACTGTACTTGGAATACTGAATACAGTTCTGATCTTCATTCCTACAAAAGGATATTGCAATGCTGTCAAAGAGGTGGAGGAAAGACAATTAAAATGATCATGGGGCTGGAGCAGATCTTTTGTAAGAAAAAGGACAATATCTAGAATCATTTAGCTGGCTCAGAAAGGCAAGTAACGGGATGTATGTGAGAAGTGTGCAAAATTATTCACGGTGTGAAGAAGTGAACCACTGGTTGGCTGTTGGATGAAGGATCTGATCCGGCAGAAGTGCTCTTATAGTTGGATGTTTTTAATTCGTTTAAGCAGTTTTAGTAGATTCATTGGCCTCGTTTTTGTGTATGATTTAAAACAAAGCAAGAAACAGACTTGGGTCGATCTATTCCATATTCACAGAGAATAAGATAGTATGACACACGGGTTGGTCATTGCAATGCCTGCAGCTTGTGCAGTGCCAACGGCTTCTGTGGATTTCATGGCATCCCATGAAGTAACAAAGAAAAATGTTCTGTTCTCATGTTTTTTCAGTCCTCTTTGTACCACATTCTCCTCTTCTTTCAAATAAGACGTGAAATGCTGGATGCACTGTGTAAAGGTTCTCCGTAACAAGGTAGGACTATTAGGAAATTTGATCTCTAACAAGCATGGGTTCATATATCTTAAAACAGCAAAGTGAATCAACTATTTTTCCTGGTCTTGAAGTTGGATCTTTTCCCCAGCCACAATATTTCATCCTGAGATACTTTTTCTAATAGCGGAGAAATCAAGCCTACAGTTCTGTTTTAGCCACTACTTTTTCTTTGTTCTGAATCTACGGAGTGGCTTGAAGTATACCCCTCCTTCCTAGCCTCTGTTTTCAGTCTGTAAAATGTGAAAACCAGTGACCTATGCCAACCATACAGGGAGGCTGTGGGGCTGAAACCACATCATCATCATCATCATCATCATCATCATCATCATCATCATCATCATCATCGGTATTCTACACTGTTTCTCAATCATTTCCCAGGGGTTGTAAGGGCGAATTAAACAATAGGAAGGTAAATAATGCACAATACATTAAAACATGGTAAGGTCATAAGACCAGTGAGATTAAGACTATCTTCAAAGCATAGGGGAATTAAAAGGTCCTTGCCTGACGCATGCAAGAGGTGGGAGAGAGAAAGAGAGAAGGGGGGGCACCTGGCAAAGTTCCCTGGGGAAAGTGCTTCACAGTTGGGACACCACCACTGAGACGGCCTTCTTTCTGGTGTCTAGCGACTTCACCCCTGTTGGTGGAGGCACTTTCATGAAACCCTTTACCTATATAAGGGTGAAATTGGGATATGCATTGGATTTGGACACATCCTTAACCAAATTGGACTGATCCAGGATTTTTTTTTAAGCACCCTGAATCAAGCTCTCCCAGTCCTTTCTCCCTGGCCACTTGGTACAGTAAATGTTTATGAAAAAAAGTATTCTGAAGCGGTTCATAAATCTTATCACACTAAGTTTGTAATATTGTTTTGGAGCCACCTGACCTCCAATCCTAATTATAACAGCTGCTGTCTGAATGCACCTTAAATAAAGCACCCAGTTCCTCTGTGTAATCGCTTAGACCTTTTCCTTTTTTGAAGGGGCAGATGCACATTCTTCATTTTTGATTTTAGTAATGGGTGAAAGCCAGCTCAAATGTTAACAAATATTCTAAAATATGACAGTTCACTTCCTTCTAAAATCTTTTATTTAATTATGCCCCTCCCCTTTAAATCTCCCTTATTAACCAGGCACCTTTCTATCTGGGCTGGGGAGGGAGGTGTGATAAGGAAAAAGGCCATTTAGCATTCATTTTGATACCTCTTTGTCCTTTTAAGTCACGACCTTAAATCTGTACGAGAAAATCCATGCATCTTGCTGTATCATAAGCATGCGCTGACTTGTTTGTTCTGTCTTCTGATTATTGGTCTTTGAAGATACGTTATGTGGATATGCTGAGCATGACTGGAGAGGCTTTAGATTGCATGCACCATTGTTTTTGCCTGTTTTGTTTAATTTACTGTAGTTTTCCAACTGTGCTTTTCAAATGCTAATATATATTTATGATTTATCTTCCGTTGCTCTAGTACAAAGAAGCACATATGCTATGACTAGAGTAGAATAGGGATTTGCAGTTGCATTCCCAAAACAAAATTATTGCTAATGCAACGATTTCTCTCCCAATTTACTTTCAGCTGCCCCAAAGCCATTATGCCAGCACCATATTTTTGGCAGACACCTGCCACCCGCACTGTCAGTTATACAACCATGGCAATTATGTTTCTGGGCTTGCATTGTGCAGCCTGATGGAAAGCCAGCACCATGATGGAGGGTATGGATTGGTTGCCAAAAAGTTTGCTTATTTATTGTGCTTTCTGGAGTGGAAGGCAGACACGAAACACACGAGACAAAGCAGTCACAAATCTAGTCTTTTGGGTAAAATTCATATCAGAAACTCCAGGGCACTTCTGAGAGAATGTGTAAAAAATAAAAATCACATTTCGAGTAAAAAGAAAAGAAAAGAAAAAAAGGATAAAATTCCTTTTGGAAGAAATAGAGTATGAGTACATCCAGGAAAGTTCAGTCCAGTTAGGTTCCTTTGATTTCGATGCAAATGCTTAATTCTCCCCCATTGAAATCAGTGGATCTTAGAAGTGCCTAACATTTGCCTGGACTGCACCCATTATTCCGCTTGTGAGAGGAGGATGAAGTACAGAGAGGAGACACAGACATATAATATAAACTTGAGCCACATTTATTTAACAAGAATCTGGGGAAATCTGTACAGGAAGCTCAGTTCTAACAATAGGCTCATGGGGACATTGGGCAAGTCCATCTGAGCTTTGTTGGGTGGAATCCATGTGAATGCCACTCCTCTGCCCCATAAGTATGCAATTGGAAGGTGGACTTCCTGTGCCTGCCTAGAGCTTTGAAGTTCTCATGGGACAGTTAGTCGGAAAGGCAATCTGCATCTTTCTCTTGGGTCTCACAACTTTGAAGGACCAACTTTAGGCATTGCTGATCATGGTAATGGTGTCACAGGGGCTCATCAATGTTTAACCCTACCTGATCTTCCCCACACACCTACCAATCACATAGGACTGAATTAACCTATAGCCCCATTATAAGGCCAGCAGCCAGTTTAAGAACAGGCCAAAATTTCCACTCAGACCCAACAACTTACCAGCCATGTGGCTGAGTCATAGGGCAGTGGTGGCAACGGTCTTTCCCCTGGATGTTTGCCGTCTTCTGATCCAGAGGGTTGCTGGCACCCTTATTGTTTTTATTTGTTTTAAGTTGTTCTTGTAAATGGCCTTGAATGCCATTTTTGTAGACAGCTAAGGTATAAATCAAATAAATACATATAGTGTAAAACAGGAGTACAGTCCATTTCACCCTAGTGAAGAAGACAGAGCTCATGACTCCATCAGCAGTCCATGACTTTTGACAGAGCTCATGACTCTGTCCACAGTTCTTGAGCAACTTTCCTTGACTTTAAACCAGAGATAGAGCAGAGGGCACCTTCTAATAGGACTGTCCTATGCTACCTCTTCAAATTAGAGGACTGTCCTCTGCAAAAGCAAAATATTTAGCCACCCAATGAGTCAACCACCAGGGGCTCAAAATTCTAATATTTTGGATATCTGCTTGGAAAAGTTGATAAGAACCTAGGGTGGACACTGGCTACAAAATCAGTCACAAAGTGTGCTTATCAACACCACCTTTTCATACTGGAGAGAGGTAGCGAGTGGGGTCCAGAGGGCTTGGTTCTAGGATGTGTGCTCTTCAACATATTTATTAATGATCTAGCTGAGAAGGTCCAGGGAACAATAATTAAATTTGCAGATGACAGAAAACTGGATGGAATAGCTTAAATCCTGGAAGACAAAAAGAAGATCCAGGATGACCTTGACAAGCTAGAACATTGGGCAGAAAGTAACAGGGACAAAGGCCAAGTTTTCCACCTAGGGGAAAAAGCCCCAAATGAATTGATGCAAGATCAAGGACTACTTGGCTCAACAGCACTGAAAAAGAAAAAGACCTGAAAACAAGCTACATATGAGTCAGCAATGTAATGCAGCTGCAAAAAGAGCAAATGCTATTTTGGGATACATAACTAGAAGTATCACTTCCAGAATGAGAGAAGTACTAGTCCCCTTTTACTCTGCACTAGTCAGACCTCATCTAGAATTTTGTGTTCAGTTCTGGAACCTGGATTTTTAAAAGATGCAGAAAAGCTAGAAAAGGGTTCAGAGGAGAGCAACAAAGATGATTCAGGGGCTGGAAACCAAGCCTTACAATGAGAGACTGAGAAAACTGGGCATGTTCAGCCTCAAGAAGGCCAAGAGGGGACATGATGGCATTCTATAAGTATTTGCAAGGCTATCACAAAGAGAAAGGAAAATATCTTTTCTCACCCATCCCTGAGTGTAGTACATAGAACGGCAAATTTATTCAAGTGTAACAAATTCAAGCTAGACATGAGGAAAGACAACAGTGGACACAGTTGCCATGAGAGGTTATGGGTGCTCCCACACTAGGGACATTCAAGATGAAACTGGACAGTCCTCCAAATGAGATGGCATAACTCGGAGTCCTGCACCAGCAGAGGGTTAGATCCAATGATCTACCTGGCCTCTTCTAGCCCTACTATACTATGAGTCTGTGGACACATGTACCTTGCCAAAAAAGTGAACATACATCACCAAATAAAGAGACCCCAAATTTACATAAATGTGTGTGCATATAGATATGCATTTTAATACGCATAAGTTTATGTAAACTTAGAATAACTGTATAATTTAAATAGAAATGTAATAAATCTCTCTGCAGTGGGACAGACTTTGACTGGGTGACCTCTGTGTCTTTTCTGTTTGCCCTCTGGGTCCTAATTTTTGTACTTAAAGGGCCCTTTTTCTCCTTCCTCCCAGACTTGGGCTGGCCAGCTTTTCAAGGGGAAGCCTTGAGAGGACTGTCCTTGTAAAACAGGTAAACCAACCAGGATATCTATCTGGTGTGCAGATGGAGTTCATTCATTTTGCTCAATGCAGTGTTTTTATATTGGGGGAAAAAGTGCCAGGCTATCAGAATTCTCAGAGAAAGGCTTCCTATTGAATTTAATGTTGGTGTCTCCATAACAGACGGATCTGCCATAGCTTGTGAATATGCCATTCTGAGCAAAAAGTAGACTAATTTCTGAGTATCTGTTGCAAACAAAAGCGGGACCTTGTTTGCTCTATAAATTAAATGGACTAATTGAATTAAGCAGAAAAAACTAATTAAAGTTTTTCAAACAACTGTGGTCTGAATGTTCAATCCATATTCATCTAAATCTCAGAATATCCTCACCATGGATTAAGAGATAGCACATAAGATTCCTGAATCAAGTAACACAAAAAACAGAAAGGGAAAAGGGAATAATATTAACGCTTCACAGAGGTAGCATCTCAGCAGTAAGAATCTCTATGTATTAAGGTTTTCCTTGGTTTTGTAAACATGATTGTTTTAAGAAAATCTCTTTTCAAGTCAATAAGCACGCCACAAATAATTTCCTCCAGTTTCTTGAGAAAAGCATGTCTTCCCAAAACAATTGAGGCAGAATGTTGTTCTCAACTGGGGAAAGGACTGCTGATCTAATTTAGGTCTACAAATATAATGAAATCAGCTGGTAAAATCCTGAGGTCTAGAACACCATTTCTGAAAGCTTCACATTGGATGCAACTACCAAAAATTAAGCAACAGCTTCAGGGAGCAGATTTCTAGAGCTGCTAGTCATTGCTTCTCTAATTTTGTGAAATTCCATTTACCATCTTAAGTGGTATAGTCCCCACGTCACTAAGCTGCCACTTCTTTTCTAGAGGCTGCAATATACACAATGGGGGAGGGTGACTTCAGGGACTCTGGGGGCCATTTTTGCCCTTCCCCAGTGGCTGTGTTTCTGTCACCTTGCTGCTGAATCTGGTGGTGGCGTTAAAAATTGGTGGTTTTCTAGGTGGTTTTGATCTTTTTAGCCTTCCATATCATTTCTTTTTCATTGTCATGTGATTCAGTGGTGCAGGAGGGGAGCATTAGGGAACATATAAGCTCTAAAGGCTGCAAATTCTCTTACATGCATAAATACCTGAGAGACCCATTGAACTCAATGGTGCTTAAGGTGGGCATGTGTCCTAGTTTACAAAGGATATTCCTCTACTTGAAGGGCTGTTCAATTCAAGTCTTGCTGAAAGAGGACAGGACAGGAGAGGAGAGGAGAAAGGAGCACCCTTCAGGTCGCTCACCAACAATGAGCAAACTGAGCGAGGCAAAGAGGCCATCTTTTAATTAATTAAAAGAATTAATTCTATACGAGCCAATATCCAGAACTCTCTGAACAGTATGGAAGACTGTGAAATTTTTCAGTCTGTGAAAAATTTTTTCAGCACTGTGATAAGATGTAGTGTATGCCATTTAAATTATTTCTAGATTTTCATGGCCATTATGATAATATTATGCTAGTCTTGACTATCTGCACTGGCTGCCAGACTATGTTAGAAACACTTCAAAGTTCTGATAGTCAAAGCCCTAAATGGTTTGAGGTTTCCCATAGGTACCTGTTCAGACTTAAGATGATGATCCTTTTGAGAGGTCCTTCAGTGGCATACTGACCAAAAAATGAGGTAGATGGCACCTAGGAAAAGGGCCTTGGTTGTGGAATAAGTTCTCAAGAGAGCTTCACCTTGCACCCATGTTGTGCTACTTTTGCCTCAGGTGAAGATGCTACTTCCCCAATAAGTTTAGTGCTTAGGTTTCTGTTTTCAATCTGTTTCTGTATTTTAAATCTTTTCTCAATTCCTAAGTGTAATTTCAGCTGTAATGTTAAACCAATAGATTATATTTTGTGTTGTTTTTATTGCTGCGAACCATAAAGAGAACTTTGACAATTGTGCATTAAATATTTTTATTGTGTTTTATCTTATTCCTGTGAGCACCCAGAGGTGCTGTGGCACAATTAGGTGGCATACAAATGTTACAAATAAATAACATTCCTAAGGACATTGAAGTCTACATAGAACTCAGTTGAACATGAGCCTGACGATCTGTGGTCTGAAGATTATTAAGAAAGAATGCAAAAGCACAATTTTGATAAGCCAAAGGAAAGAAAAAGCTTAGAGGGACAACAGGATAAGCATTCACAATGGTTGAGGGTGGTGAAAAGAAAAGAAAAAAGGAAAAGGTGGCAAAAATAGGGTCAGAATTTTGAATGTAATGACTATTAGCAACTTTTGCAGAGACAAAAAGAGTGTGTACAAGTACCAATACAGAGAATTGGAAGAGAAAAACAAAGGAGGAAAAACAAGAGACTTCTTCCAGAGGATCCAATAAATCAGAGGGAAATTCAAACCTTGATTAAGAATGGAACAGATCAACAGTGGAACATATGATCTGACAGGGATAAAACAAAGAGAAGGTAGAAAGAATAGAGAAATGATAAAAGGAGGACAGAGTCCTTCTAACAGGACTCTTATGAGGAAGAGACTGCAATAATAGAAAGTGAAGTGACCAGAAAGCACTTGGAAGGAACAAGACACATGGAGTAGATAGGGTAAGAATAGAGCTATTCCAAGCTGCAGAGACTGAACTGAACAAATCAAAATTGCTTCCAATATGGTAACAATATGCTAACAATACTAGAAACAAATGTGCTCCACAGACAAGAAGCATTCATACTCATTCCAATTCCCAAGAAAGAAGAAGCTAAGGAATGCAGCAGCTATAGGGCCATTTGCATTCATTTCCCATGCAAGCAAAGTGATGCTCAGGGTATAGCAAAGAGGCATTTTACCCTATGTGGAACAAACAAACAAAAACGGCCTGATGTTCAAGCTGGATCCTGGAAACATCAGCTACTGGAGCTCAACAACAAATTTTAGAAGGAGGACGGGTAAAACAACAGCAAAACCTTTGATTGTATGGATCACAAGAAGCTATGGATGGCTCTGAGAGAAATAGGTATTCTTCAGCACTTGATTTCCCAGCTGAATAACATGGATTGTGCACAAGAATATTGTTTGTAAAGAATATGGAGAAATAGAATGGTTCTCTATAGGCAAAGACATCAGACAAGGGCGATATTTTATCTCCCTATCTGATCAAGTTGTATTCAGAACATTTCATAAGGAAAGCTGGATTAGAAACAGATGGAGTGAAAATTGGTGCAAGATACATCAATAATTTAAGAAATGTGAATGATACCATTTTACACACAGAAAGTAGCAATGAAGTGAAATGTCTGCAGGTGAAAGGGAAAGAGGGAAGTGCACAAGCAGGACTGCAGCTAAGCATGAAAAAAGCTAGTTTGTACTATGTAACTATGTCATTGCAATGAAGAAACTGAAATGATAAAATCTTATGAAAGAGGCTGCATACCTTGCCCAATTATCAATCCAAAGGAAGACTGCACCCAGAAATTTGAAGAGGACTGAGGCTTGGAAGGGCAGCAATGAAGGATCATCAAGTCAAGATCATCCAAACTATTGTATTCATGCATGGGTGTGAAAACTGGACAGTGAAGAAAACTGACAGGAAGAAAATGGATGCATTCGAAACATGGTGCTGGAGGAGAGCTTTGCGAATACCCCAGACTGACAGAAAGACAAGCAAGTGGGTCCTAGATCAAACCATGCCAGAACTTGGTCTGAAAGCAAAAATGATGAAACTGGAGCTGTCATACTTTGGGCATATCATGAGAAGGCAAGACTCACTGGAGAAGATAATAGTGCAAGGGAAAGTCGAAGGAATAAGAAGAACAATGGGAGGATCAATGGTGAAATGGAAATTGATGGAACAAAGGAAGTCACAGACTTGAATTTACAAGAGGTGAATAGGCCTGTCAGTGACAGGTCCTTTGGAAGGCATTCATTCATAGGTTCCCCAAAAGCCAAGGTGACTTGATGGCATGGCACAACAACAATTTCACTGCATCTCTAGGGGCATGGAAATGGCTTCAACCAGGCCCAAAGAATACTGAGTAATCCCTTTATGTATACCCTCTGTATATATGGGTACTATATACAAGTTTGGGTGCTAAGGTGGGGTGAGGAAGACCTGGGTCTCTGTGCTTGATGATGAACCCAGAAACATCCTAGATTGTACAAACACAGGGAAGCTAAAATTGCATGGATTATAAATTGGGCAAATGGTGGTTTTACGCAAATTGGATGATTCTGCACAAATCAGGCTAGTGGCATGCCACATGGTTTTGACCATGTATTTGCATAGATGTCATTACTGATCAAAAGAAATGAGCACAAAATTACATTCCATCTTAGTGACTGAAGTCTGCAAAAGAAATCCGAGTAGGCTTGTTCTGATCATCAGATCAGAAACAGACTGGAAATCCTTCAAGCACAAATGAGGCACGTTTCCCTGTTTCAGAGATTTCCTAATATTCTGACACAGTACTTGGTGAAAAATCCATCATCCAAAAATCCATTGCTTCATGTTACTATACTACTCAGTCCCCTGTTACCCTGCACTACATAAACAGTTCATTTTCTGTTGTACCTCACTGCATCTGCAGCCAAGTTCATAATGTAATCTAATCCATGTCCTGTTTTCTTGGCAAATCTAAAAGCGTATGTATCTGTTTCGTACCTAGACCTGAGCCACAATGTGTCATATCTACATAAAGCAGATCATATTCTTTCAACAGATAGGAAGCTCTATAGAAGTATATGCAATAACACAAATTCACTTCTCTTCTCTTCTACCCTTGCCTTCAAATGTCTTGCCCGGAATCCACAGCTTGCTGGAAATATGGCAAAGAAATGGAAGCCTTTGGCAATTGACAACCTTCTGTGCTAAAATATGACCAGCTGTTTATGAAGTTGGGAATTTGTTAAAAATGCTACAGTAACATTTCTAATCCTTATGGTTTACACAATGCATAGTCAGTCCCAGGGGCATGAAGAGACTTCAGTGAAGCACATTCACATCAATGGAAGGGTGTACCTGTGCTCGTGCAACAATTTGCAGATGGAAAACTGCTGAATCCATTGAAGTGAATAGAGAAGGCCATATTTGCACATATTTAGATTTATAATGTAGATATTCCTAATATTCTGACTACGTCATTTTGCCGCTAGATTCTTTACTTCATTTGTAGGGATGTTCAATGGCCAGATAAAACAAGAGGATTGACCCACTTAATTTTCTTTAGTTATGTGGAAGAGAGAATTTCAGGAGATGTCACTTGCGCGAACTGCAACACCTGCTGAAATTCCATTTTCCTCATAACTATTAACAGTGCAAGACCGTTTCCTTTGCATCTTGTCCCCATCTAGATTTAGTTCAGCTTACTCACAGAGAGTGAGTTCACATAACATGAGAAGTCATGATTAAATCTTACCATTATGGACCTGTTGTATTGTCTGGACTGAGTTCTGAAGTTCCTGTGTGCTAGCATTAGTTTTCTGAATCCACAGAGAGAATCCGCTGTCTGTTCTAAAGTTCCCATGCTTCACTGCAGCATCACCAATCATCTGGACTGGAATTGCTGTCATGAGTCAGGTTCCCTCCCCTTTGCACTTCCAAAACACAAACCATTCTTGGAGAAAAGCTGATTATTCTCCAATGCACTTCCAGTAAGCACAGCCAACAAAGAATGAGTCTCTGAACATGCACAGAGCTGTTTGTTGAACCCAATCTCACAGTGACATTCTAGCATTCTTCTTTGGAGTACCCCTGGAGCTGTCTCTCCTGGACTCATGATGTGGGAACTCAGCCAGGGTATATTCCAAACCTGAGACATTACAGGTTTGGCCTTGACTATCCTTGGTTTATCTTTCTTCAGCAATATTGTCGGATGCTGAACACTTCTATTGGCCTGACCTGAAACATGTGCAGTTTTCAAGAACTGGGAAGGAAGAGTTTCCAGAGCACGTGGAAAATGTGTCAAAGTCTGAGGCTTGCTTTCCAAGAGAAAATAACAAAGCTTGTCATCACCTTAACAAAAATCCAAGAAACAATTAAGCTTTGTCTAAAGAAAGCGTGGGGAATCCAGCCAAATCTATGTGCTAATGTACCCACCAGGGTTCTTCCTTTTTGAGGCTTGAAAATGCTCCAGTTGAGTAGCACTTCTTGCCAGTCACACTGCTCTCCCCCTGCCAGAACCATGTGCAATCTGTTATGTCCTATCCTTGCACTGGACTTGCAGCTCAATGGGACACAACAGATTGTGTGCTTAGGATATTTAAATGAACATTATGGCAGGCATGGGTGGGTAGAAGAGGGTAACCTTTCCTGAACTCTCTTATTCTCCTTGCAAATGTTCCCCACTAGCTCTTTCTTGATAAACTCTTCTTCATGTGCCGCCACCCCACCCCCCCATGCAACACTCTCACACGCAGAGTAAACCAAGCTGAGGATGGAAGGAGTTACAGGATAATAGCCTCCCTGGAAAAGCAAGATTTGCAGAGGAGGATCAGAGAGTACAGGAAACAGTTATTCTGGCTGCCTATGGATTCTCCCCTACGTGCGACTCCAGCCCAATATTTGTATTAACTCAGCAAATCAAGGTGCGTGAACCTGCATTCGGTGTGTTTGCTGAAGTGTGATCCTGGCCTTCAAGGGAAAGGCTTCTATGCCCTGCCCCATACCTAAGGCTTTCAAAACCAGAGCCTGCAGGCAACAAGAGTTCAGCTACACGATCTCCAAGGTTACTTCCAACTCAGTGATTTAGAAATGAGGCGGATTCTACATAAATGGCAGTTGGAGGGGAGATCATTAGAGGGATGGGATAAATGTGGTTCCAGAAACATAGCTGAAAGTGATACTTGCTGGAGACAGTTTTAGCAGTTAGTTATCCCCTGCTCCAACGATCATGATCAAGCACTGCTAGACAGTGCTTTCTGCTTCCCAATTGCCCCTGATCTGAGGACCAAACTGCAATGGGTACAGGTGTAGGCAAAACACTTTACATTTTGACTTCAGTAGCCCAAAGACATCAGAATGATTTGTGGCCAGAAAGTATTGTTTGATGGTTAAACTGCACCTGTTTACTTGGAGTTCAGACAAAATAAGTTGCCAGTCTTTGGGCAAAATCACCAGCTTCTGCTTGTTTTAAATATAGCCCTGGCAGAAATCTCACCAGTGAGTGAGCTTGTGCTAGTGGCACTCACAAATGGAAATTCAAATGAGGCTGAGTTTTTCTTCACTCCTGCTTCTAATGTATTTTTCAGCCTTGTTATTTCTGGCTCTTCATCTTTCCCTTCCCTGCACTGTGGGAGAGTTCAGAGTTTGGAGTCTGTAGTCCCTCCCACTCCTGATGTCACATATAATTAGGGCCAACATATGCTCTTTAGAATACAAGCAAATGCTCCAAGCCGTGACTGCAGGCTGCTCTCCTTTGACAAAGCTAACTTCCATTTCAGTGCCAAAGAGATCATGGGATGCGAAAGCAAGACTTAAAACAGGAACCTCAGTTCCACTTTGCAATGCACCGTGTAAGTGCTAAAATGGACACGGTCCATTCTCCAAGGAGATCGAAGTCTTAAAACAAATAAAACCTTCCATGAAAATAAACAGCAAATCCCCAAAGCAGAAGAAGTATCACAAGACTGTGAATCCTATTGATTTGCACTGCCGTTGCTTCCGTCCTCTCTCAGCTCAGTAATATCAGTCATACATCTAATCAGCTACTATTTTCTCTTTGAAACTCACCTGGGAACTCTTACAAGATCGCTTTTGGCTATGAATCTGGAAAGTCTTTGCATTTTCCTGTTAAAAAGATTAGCGTTTAAATGAATGTGGTCATCCCCTGAATTAAAGCACCACCAAGCCCCACTCTCATTACATGATCTCATGCAGGTCTGGCTTCCAAAGCATCCCCAGAGAGCTTTGCAAAAATGGTTCATCCCATTGTTTAAAAGCAACCTCTGTTCGACAGAGGAAGTGTGGCTGACATTATAACTTACAGGGGACTACTGGTGCCAAGGCTGCATAAAAGATAACAGCACAAGCCTAACGACAATATAAAATGTTTTCACACAACAGCAGCAGCAGAACCATTTGTTTATTTATTGGTTAGATTTGTGTAGTGCCCAACTAGCAAATGCCCTCTGGTCAGTTTACAATCCTAAAACCAAGCCAAACCAAACAAAATGAAGTAACAAAATCACCAAACAGAAATGCAACACTAATCTTGCACAGTAAAACATGTTTAAAATTACAATGGAGCCAGCAGTAAAAATAATAACTGGAGCAACCAATTAAAGGTCTTAATTTGGTGTCCAAATGCATGCAATGAAAGCACCAGGTGGATATCTGTGAAATGGCATTCCAGAGATGGGGCCACTACAGTGAAAGCTCTTCTGCTGGAAGCCACCTGTTGCACACTTGCAGGGAAGAAAAATGCCTCTGAGGGCAGTCAGAGGGCTGCCCATGGCTAGAGCAGCAGGAATTTTAAGGCTGGGATCAGGGACTTGTTTGCAATAGTATATAACTATCTGTGCTGATGGGAGTGCCTACCAAAAGCTTCCAAATATGATTATTACAATGTTTATATCCTAGCATTTTTTCCTCTTGCAAGACACCCAGGGCATCACATATTCTTCCAATTTTATCTTCAAAACAATCTCGTGAGACAGGCTAAGCTGAGAGTTTGTAACTGGCCAAAGACACCCAGTGAGCTTTTTTGACCGGGTGGAGACTAGAACCTGCTTCTTCTGAATCCAACACTCTAACTTTCTTCTTCCTCCTCCTCCTGATCCTCCTCCTGTTCTTCTTCTTCTTCCTTCACCTCCTCCTTGTGCTGGATGACCAGTTTGACATGGGTGTATGAAATTTCAAGTAGCTTCAGCATGGGAAAGAAGGAACATGACAGCAATAGAACTGGCATACAGTACCTGTAGAATGGGCTTTGGAAGGCTTTATCAGACAATGTGGTATTTGACATAGTTTTTCCATTCAGAGGGCAGCTTCTAGAAGTTACTTGCGAGACCACAGGCATCAAAGGGCAGGCTGAGATTCTGCTGTAGTGTCTGCTGTTGCTAATATTATTTGTTATTTATTAAACTTGCATTCCCCTGTATTGGCCCAAAGGCTCTCTAAGCGGATTACTGTGAGATAAAAATACACCAGAACAATAAAAACAATCAATTTAAACACACAACAATAAACAAAAAATGATAAAACAAATTTGCAGAGTATTTCAGTCTATAATGGATTTCTAGCAGGCCTATTTGTTGCTCTCAGTGCCAGGGCAATAGATCCAATCAATCAGGTGTTCACTAACAGCACTGGAGATGTGAACAATTAAGTTGTCTCCACAAAGTACAGGTTCAAGAAAGCAAATGAGTTTCTGTTTCTCTACAATCATCTTCTCAACAGCTTTAGTTCAACTGCTGCAAATTTTGTGTGTGGCAGTTGTTCAGAAAGTGTGCATTTCTTAAAGTCTCTTTCCATAGCATCAAACAGTGAAGATTTTTTAATATATATGAAATGCTGGTGAATTGCAAATAAAGATATGGAATGCAGATTCTAAATGTGGAATTTCAAGTACTGAAGATGAACTGTGAGCAATCCCAACCTAGAATGAGAAATGTGTGCATGGAAATATATCCCATATGAAGATTATATATAGAACTAGGAAATGCTTAGGTGGATGGAAGTCCAGGATGAGGATGCTCATTTGGACATGGGCCATATAGTGAAGTCACTACAATCAAACTACAAAACATAGATGATATCATGAGACTTTCCATCTTTAGTCCATGTTTTGGGCTGCAAATCCCTGCACTTCTATATCTGGATTAAGGCCCAAATGCTAATACAAAAAAATAATGCAAAATCAATACAAACAAGCAAATCAATTTGCTATTATACTGAACACCAGAGTGTGGTTATTCTATTTAGAACCAGCAGTAATAAATGTGAGGTTGCATCTGGATTTGCAAATTGATTTTACCTCTACCCACAACTAATTGGAAGTTCCAGGTTCAGCCATTAAGGAGCAACAGACGGCTGCAAACCTCTTGATTCATTTTCTGCACAAAACCCATAGGAACGTATTATTGCATGGATCCTACTGCATCATCACACTTATTCACAGAACAGGTGACAGAAGATTCAACTGAATGTTTTACGTCCTCATCCGCAGAAGGAGGTGTGCCATCAGCAACATGGACCCTGGCTTTGATTGTTTTCTTTCTGTCCCAGATGGTAGGACAGGAATTGTTGATTTAGTGTGGCTTGTGCAGATCTCTGTGGGTGGGAGTTTATTATTTATCTCTTTAAACAGACTTAACTGTATTTAGCTATCTGTTACTTAGTCCAGTTTTAGCTGCTGAATAATTCAGCACAGTTCCATTTGGTTTAGTGTAGCCTGATGAACGCTGTCCAAACCTGGCGATAAATTGAATGGATTCCTCCACCCTGTGCACTGAATAAATTACAATACTTCTCTCAACAGAAGATTCCAAGGCAATTTGCAGATGATGGTCATAACTAAAAATAAAAAATAAAAATGGACAGTTGGCTCAAAAATGCTAGCACAGGAAATATCACAGCATATTGAATTGGTGAACATACTTATCAGTGATCCTAGATGAGATCCAGGGTTTTAACTCAGGTGTTAAATCTCACTGCAATTTGTATATATTAAAAAAATATCCAGCAGATGGCAAGAACTTGTAAGGCTACGCAGCAAGCAGAAGCAGACATAACAAGGAAGTTTGCAAGATAAAACTGAAACAATAAAGCAACATAAAACATACAGCAAATATGCAGAACTCAATCAACCCAGTACAAAAAACGAGTGTGTGTGAACACAGACATGAATAGGCTCATTTTTATTAGCTAGTGGGATGCCTGCATTGCAAGGCACCCTTCATATCTTTAAGGGGAAGCCACTCCATACTAAGGGGGCCACCATGAAGAAGGCTCTCATTTGAGTTATCATATGGTCTCTCTCAGCTAAATGAGGTGTAATGAAGAACCGCCTCCCAGCAATCTCAGTGAACAGGTTGCTCGATATTTTCCTCAGATACTGTAACCCTCAAGGCTTGCCACCGTACAGGCCAACCGTGCTTGAATCCAAAGTCAGCAGACTGTTGCAATAGGGGAAAGAAAGAGGCATATATTGCTAAATATTCTGTGTCACAACACATCCCTCTATGTTCGGGAAAGTAAGAAGAAGCAGAAACGAAGGCTGAAGAACAGTATCTGCCATGCCTTGTGCTGAACTGGAGAATGGCAGGACAGGCAGCTTTTATCCCCGGGATGTCTCCACACACCCAGACAGCCACTGGAACTGCGGGATTATGCCCCTCATTTCTTTCAGACAACTGCCCATGATGTGGTCAATCCTGCTCTCCACTCCACAGCCCAGCCCATTAGGAGGGAGCAAGCTAGGCCAGGGAAGATGGTGTGATCTCTGGCATCTCCAGAAAGGGCTGGGAATCTCCTGCATGAAACGTTGTGCGGCTAAAGGCATCTCCCCATGTTCCCTCCGGTCCTGGATACCCAACAGTGGGTTGGGTGTTTTGCTTCACATCCAGAGAAGGAAGGGGAGAAAGTGGCAGCAATGGTGACAGAGAAGATGAGTGAGTGGGGAGTAGGGTGGCCACTCTCAAATTTCCAAAAAAGAGAACATGCATCACCAAAAAAAATAGAATGAGAGTGCTGAATTACATCACATTCGTATATGCTGATTTATATGAATAGATAGAAATAGAAAAGTAATAATAATAGACATAAATACACCTCACTGTAAGGTGAAACCCTGTGAGTAGGTGACCTGTGTACCTGCCCTGTCTGCTTCTGATGGTTCTTCATCTTCATACTGGAGCTGGAGTAGACAGTCCTTCAAGTAGAGGAGGCCTTCAAAACAGGTCAGTTCTGTGGGAGGCCTTCAAACAAAGGATCTTCAATCTCTGTAAAAGAGAACATGTGGTCATCCTAGCTGGGGAGGGCAAGAACGTAGCAATGCTGAATTTGCCAGCATCCGAGAGCCAGGCGCTAATATATAAAGGGTGATGGCAGCACGACTACCACACCATGAGCGTCCATTTCATCTTGCGTCTCTCTCCAGCATATCAACGCAGTCCTGAGTTCAGGTACATGCTCCATTGGCCCTTTGTTATAGCCTCATGTCTTACTTTCTTTAACGATGGGAGTACAATGCAGGCATCTTACATAAAATCTGAGGAACATAAGAGAAGACCTGCCAGATAAGGCCCAAGGCCTACTTAGTCCACCATTCTGTTCCCTCCATGGCCAATCAGATGCATCAGTGGGAAGTCCACAAGGAGGACATGAATGCAGTAGTATCTTCCACATTTTTCAGGGGCCCCCAATGAGGAACTACAGTGGAGGCAGCCTTCTGCCAGCAACTAAACTGGACCTAGTAAGAGTTAACATTTTGTGATGCGGCACTCCAACATTCCCAAAGGATGTCCTTGAAGTCGGAGGGTGCAGTCGAGGAAACTGCATGGATGGGCTTGTCAGGGTGGTAATCACAAAGAAAATTGGTTCTGAAAGCATATTACAGGAGTTTCACCCTGTGCTTTGCTGGGGAGAAATAGAAAATTCAGGCAAGTATTGGGAACAGTGCAGAATTACAGGGTACATTGTGCCAAATTCACAATTGATCTAAAACCAACAATTGCATCAAATGAATGTTAAGCACAGTGGTCCCAATACAGCTAAAGTTAGTCATGATTTAAGTCCCATTGAAACTAATGAACTGAGTTAAGTCCTGTTGCTTCAATTGGACTTAGCCCTGGCCAACTTTAGCTGAATCAGAGCCGGCATATATATTGCACAAAGAAAGTTAGAGCAGCACAGAATCAGAATGACCTCCCTTACATAAAGCAAGCACACATGCTGAAGGCCCTAAACTAAATCAATCTCAAAAATAATTTCCTCCCTTATGTAATGCAGATAATTTCATCTAATTTTCTTTATGAACTGCAGATATCTTCCTGTAAATATGGTCTCTGTCTTCAGACCAAGCTTTCAGGGTCCCAAAATGTTCCTTTTAAAACAATATATAATGAATCCCCAGATAGGTAGCAACTTTTACCAGTTGTGGAAAGCTTTAGGTAACTTTCTAAAAGTCTAGTGATTCTGTAGTTAGGCTGTCTGAAGAGGAGAAAAAAGTCACAGCACTGAGAAATGTTCAATGTTGTGCCATAGCTCTTCTCCTTTTATTCTGTCCTTTAAATGAAAATGTCAGAAACAAATGCTGCAGGTTTGATTATGGCCTTTAAGCGACAGGGTTCGAAGCATTGCATTGCTTGGCAAGGAGACTGAAGGGAAAGAAAAGGAAAAGGTAAGAAAATTCCTCTGTCCCTGGCAGCATATTTCCCTCAGAATGGAGGGAGTGGGTGGAAAGTTTTAGCAATGGCTGCTTCAGAGATGCTCAATATAATATTATGAAATGTATCTTTACATATCCATCAAAGTAGATCTCAGGGTAAGGTTTTTCCATGTATCAGAATTGGTATTGTCTGAAATAGAAAGTTCAACTTAGGTAGGACATTCATTTTTGTAATAAAATTTCTGTCCAGCCCTTAAATTTGTAGTTTGGACCATCTCTTTAGCTCTTTTTGAATCTTCATCCATGAAATATTTTGTCCAGTCTCATTTATTCCCAGATACTTAGTTGCATTAGAAGTTATTTCACATCCTGAGATTTGGAGATGGTGTTCTGAAGGTAGGGGCCTTTGAATAGGTCTGAAGCCCATTGGATGTATTAAGACACTTGCAGGACAATATCTCTTGCATCTGCAAGACTCTGGTGTAATAGCAGGTGAATCAGGTCAATTGTTCAGAGCATAGCCTTTCCAGTTTTGTTGGATGTTAGCTCAAGGATGCTGACAAGGCTCATGCAATCACATCTGAAATACATTCTTGCCCCTCTTGGCTTATGCAAACTGGCAAGGAGGGAATAGCCAGCTGGGCCAGGGGACTCTTGGCAAGGAGAAGTGGTTCCACACTGCCTGAACATGACAATAGTGAGACTGCTCCTGAAGAAAACTTCTCTGGACCTGGAAAACATTAACTATGTTTTCATTGTTCCAATGTTGTTCGAAATGGTACCTTTCCTGGGCAAGATTCTTAAGTGTGTGGTTGCCAACCAACTCCAGATGTGTTTGGATAAGACTGATTATCTTGATTCATTTCAGTCATGGTTTAGGATGGGTTTAGGCATGGAAACAGTCTTGGTTGCAATGTGTGATGACCTATGTCAGGATAGATACAGGAAGAGTATGATCCTGTTGATTTTTCTTGATCTTTCAGCAGTTTTCAAAATCATCAACCATCTGGGACAATTGTGTGAGTTAGGAGTGGGAGATCTTGCATCACAGTGTTTTAGGTCTTACTTGGATGGTTGGCTCTAGAAAGCGGCGATTGGAGAGGATTGCACGGCCCTATGAATTCTTCTTGGATTCTATAGTAGTCAGTTTTTTCCCCTATACTATTCAATATGTACATGGAACTGCAGTCATCTGGATTTTTGGAGTACCTTGCCATCAATATATTGATTACATTCAGTATATATACATACATGTTTTTCCTTTTCAGATTCATCTGGTGAGAGTATAGATGCACAAAATCAGTGTCTGGATGGAATGATGGACTGGATGAGGGCTAATAAAGTGACACTCAGGTAGTTCTTCTGACCAGATGGAGAGTGTTCAGGGTTGCATTGCCCTTGAAAGAGCAAGTTTGTCACTTGGAGGTTTTCTTTTGTCACTTGAGGCTCAATGGCTTGGAGTGCCTGCTACCAACTTTGGTCGGTGGTCCAGTTACATCTCTCTACTGGGATTTTCTAGACTCAGTTGTCTTATGTTCTGGTAACCTCCAAGCTGGCCTGAAATGCACTCTCACTCAAATGCCTTTGAAGATGGTTCAGAAGGTACAACTTGTGCAAAATACAGCAGCCAGACTGATAATAGGAACCAGAAGATCCAAATGTACAACTGATGTTGGCCTGCTTGCACTGGCCTCCAGTATGTTTCCAAACACAATTTGAAGTGCTACTTTTGACCTATAAAGCCTTTCATGGCTCAGGACTCCAATACCTAATGGAGTACCTCTTCCAGCATGAACTTTCCCATATACGATAGTTATCATCTGTGGACATCCTCCAGGTGTCTCCTTCAAGGAAGGCTCAGAGGGCAGCAGTGAGGGAGACAACCTTCTTGGTGATGGCTTCCCAAATATGGAATGACTGCATGATGATTCTAGCCTACCACCCACATTGCTAACTTTTCAGTTCCATGTTACTTCTCACAGGAATTTGCTAACTGACAATGATGATTTGTTAAAATTATTTGTAGAAACACAGCAAGTCAGAAGGGGCCTCCTGGTCCATTTAGTCTGACTCCTGGCTCCAGCTGGCTCTGCCCATGTAATACCTAACATCTGGTTGCCCAAGTAATATATAAATCTACTAAATGCATCTTGAGAAAGGAAAATGCAGGTTGCTCTGAGACTTCTGTTGCATATTTTAATTTTAAATTTTAATTACTAGTTCATACATATATTGTTGTCTTGAACATACCAGATGCCAGACATATGGTTGTTTCATTTATTCCAGAATATTTATATGTTTTAACATCAAATGAGAAAAATCTAAGTCTTCATTTGAGAATCTTGATAAGTCATAAAAGCTGGAATGTACTATTATCTGAGGGTCATTTCCTTCCTTGTCTCCTTTCGCTAATCTCTTTAATATGTTTGCCATCAAGTTTTCTGACCTTTTTGGCATTAGAAACTAGAACATTGAAAATTATGATGTGTTAAAATGTAACTCTCATGTTCTTTACAGAATCTGGAGATGACTGCAATAGACCCATTCAACAAATCCATGTCCAGTTTGGGGCATGGAGGAACGTTTAGCACAAAAGGGAAACATGGGAGTGTCATGGCAGCTAAACTCTTCCTCTCCTCCCTCTCCGCATTCCGTGTTCCGAATTTCTCATGCGCTTTTTCCGTGTCTGAGCTCCACTTCCCTGGGAGAGGGCTTGCTCTAGTAGGGAGAAAGGTAACTGGGTGATAAGCAGAAGGTACAAGGGGAGTTCATAGTCCCCCATGTCCCTTTTGCTCTTAAAAGCAAAGCTTCCCCAATCGCAATTGAGATGGAAAAGCATGGCTCTGCCACTTTCATATCCAGTCTATCCCTTTGCTGCATGTGTAGCCCAGGATCTGGGCACGAAGAAATTAAGCTGCAGTCCTATCATCCCTAGGAAGGCTTTCCAGAATAGGCTGCAGGGTTTTCAGATCCTGATCTTCAAGGCTGCCAAAAGGTCTGTCATCAAAGAGCCATCTGATTCTGTAAGATTCTTCTGGGAAGCTGAGAGAACTCTGCAGCCTGAGCTCCTGTGAAGTTGGCACTCCAACATCTGGGGAGTGGGACAGAGGGGTCATTCCAGAAGCATCTCAGTACATGCTGAAAGAGATTTGTATCTGCAGGTTGCGAAGAAGAATGAGAAAGTTTCTGGCTAATGCTCTTTTTAAAAAAATGAGATTCTCCTTCTCATGCTAGGAACCCATCCAGACACAGGTCAGAGTCATTATCTGAGTTGAAGTACCTCATTCTGCAAGAAATTCTTACATAGTAAACAGTTGCTGTGGGCTCATAGGGGTCAAACATAGATTGTCACTAAGGAAGCACTAGGGAACTCAGGGAAAAACCTTGTATTCTATAGGAAAGTTTATATAAAGCATTCAGCTAGTGCAATTGCTACAATAAGAGATAATCAGAATGTAGGAAACTTTTGTTGCCTCATGATGGCGTCTTGGATGGTGAAAATGACCTACTTTGTCCCTGACATAATGGAATGAATAAAAGATCTACAGACCCAGGTAGTCTGGGTTGAAGTTTTGCAGTTGTCTATAGCGTCATGTAGCATCATAGTCATATGATGACCTCCACAGAATGACAGCATTGCATGGGTTACTAAAGACTGTGTGGAGCAGCATATGCAAGAGCTAACAGATTTACATGGGTAATTTCACATTTCATCTGCCCATCTGTACTCACATGCAGCAAGTGCACATGGAAAAGCTTTTTGAAATCTATTTTTATTATGTGATCCTTGTGCTTAAACATATAATACAGAAAGTGAAAGTTATTCACTCACTTTTTCTATTTGTCACCACACATCAATATTTCATCTTCCTGAAAATCTAATAGTGATTGGAATTTTTTTTTCATAGATTTTCTCTTTTGCATCATTTGGGGAATATCTTGTTGCCAGTGTACATATCCTTCCATTAGGAAATCTTATTTCAAAGATGATGAAGCTTCTATCTGGGTCCTCAGTTCCGTGACAATCAGGCTTTGGTTATTAACATAAATCACAATCCCTTCTTTTTGGTGTCTACTGAAACTTCATATGTTCTGCCATCTTCTTTCCATTTGTAACTTACACAGGAGCAATGCAAGAAAGGGCCAGTGTTACAGTTAATAAACTTATGGGGCCTCTGTCTTTAGATGGTCATGTATATTCCTTCACATACTTCAAAATGTGGGGAGTCAATCCTGCTGTGCTTGGGGGTTCTTCTGCTGAATGGAATCCTTGATCCTTGTCCCAAAGTCCTGCCTGACAGCACCAATGCAGATTTCTGAGTACTCAGGGCAGGTACAGCTTCTGCTAGGAAATGTGCCACTTATACAAGGTCACCAAAGTCTAGGAAGTGGATGCACAGGTTACTTTTGCATTCATTTTCTACAGCATATGTGAAGCTTCCAAGAGTCTGGAGATGCCAGAAAATTAGTACAGAAACGTAGCTGTTTGTCTATCTTGAAAAGTCACAGTTGTTACATAACCTGTTGTGGCATACCCTTTTTGTCATAAATACCATCCTCTCTAGTCCTCCATGAACACACAGAAGGAACTTAGGCTGCGGAATGCCCACTTTATAGTTGAAGCTGTCACAACTGAGGTTTCCTAAGTGATGTGTACAGGAGAGAAGCAGACATGTTACTCTAACATGCAAATAAGAGGATCGCAGTAGAAAATGAACCAGAACCAGGGCCACTGCCTCAGTGCAGTTTGTGTGTCCAACTCGTGACAGAAGAGTCCCACGAGATTCAGTGGCAGGAACTGCTGACTCTCTTTGCAGCTGCCCCATGTGGTGTACCAGTGAACTGAAGCTGACACCTTCTGACCCTGGTGGCTATTGGATTCTCCTTTAAAGGAAGACTTATAGGAGCGGATTTCTGTTCCAGCTTAATCAGTTGCTTGGTTATTCTCTGGTCCTGGTTTCTCAGTCCATCCACCTGGTTTGTCCTTCAGTGCTAGCTTGTCCCTTGGTGCTAACTTCTGGCTAGTTCCATGGTTTCTGGTTCCTGGATCACCTCAGATTGCTACCAATGCACCAGACCCTCAGGAAGTTCGGTTAGTGACATTCCGGGATACGTGGCAAGAGCCTTCATGGAATTAATGACTGTGTCCAGCCTGCATTCTTGCCCATCAAGATTCCCATGAGACTGGCCCTGTAATTCAGTAGACTAGAGCAAAACCACCCTAATACATGGCCAGTGCTATGTATGCCATTTCTGAGTGACCTAGAGCACATCGTTTCGTACTCTGGATGAAACTTGTGGCACACATGTTTGCCTTGGACATGCAAGGAAAATGCCATGCACCTACTTCAGTGTTTACTTCTCACTATAAAGAAACTATAAAATAGCAGAGTGCTAAGACAGCATCGTTATGAATACAGAGGAAAAGGCAAGGAGTGCTCATCTTGTGAAAGGGTACCATAGTGCAGATAAATAGAGATTGAGATTGCCAGATTTTGTGCATGTGTTCTTTGAAAATTTCATGGAGATGCAGGCTTCCAAACGTATTATAATGGTTTGTCATTTTTATTTCCTTACACACACTCCCAAACATGAGTTCATTTTAACCACCTGCACCATGGATCCTTGCCCAACTAATTTCCTTTCTGAAATATCAGCATTTACTGCTTGTTCTTCTCAGCATGATTAAGCTGTCATTCCAAAAGCAGTATTTCCAGGGCAGGAAAGAAAATGCTGATGCATTTGAAAAAGGGATAGAGAAGAATCCAATTGAGCTAGATACATTTGAAAGATACTGGCCAAAGTCCATTTCACAGAGCATGGAAAACAGAGACTGAGTCCCTATGATGGCAAGAAGTAACTTCTTGATCTTGCCATGAAATGAAATAGAAAGAGCCATGGAATTGGCACTCTCAACATTTTCTATATTATACTCAAAGGTGATGAAAATCCAATACCAATGCTCCAATATCCTTCTGGAGTCCATTGAGTGTTGAGATGGACCAATAAAGTCCCTTCTCCATTGATCTTAATGGACAGGCTCCCTAATCTGAAAGGGATGCATGTACAAAACTGCTTTTACCATTCGGATACTTTTGGGTGTTGGTGTTCCATGTAAATATCGGAACCACCACCACTTCAGCAAGTCACTGGGATAGAGATGAGTCTAAGCTCCCAGAGGTCTTTGACTGAAACATCCAAAAACTGCAAAACCTGAGCAGTTCTCAGAATTTGGACACTTTGTCTGGACATTGATTGATTGACTGACTGATTTGTGATACTTCCATATTTCTTAATATAGTACAGTCTCTGAGTAGTTCACAGATAACTATTGGATGGTTCATGTGGTAAGAGAGATGGAGAGCTGAGCCCATAAAGGCTGTTGTAATGTTTGCTCCCAAGTTTAAATTGGAATCCTTCTTACACTGAGTCAAAACTATTTGGCTTTCCCTTGTACTCCTCTCTCCAGAGCAGAGAGAGAATCTTCTCTTTGGGGGAGGGATCTGTTCTTGGAACCCTTCCTTGGAGCCATGGCAGAAATCTCTGCAGCTGATCTGTCATGGAGTTCAAACTCTGATGTTGGGCATGGAGAGATGTGGCAGGGTATGTGCATTGGGGGTACATTGGTCCCCAAACACAACTGCAAAACAGAGGCAAATCTATGCCTGTCTTAGAACACAAATGGATTGATTCTTTCCCTTGGCTTTAATGGGATGGCTTTTGCAGTAGGGGCAGCCAGAGAAAGAATATGGAAAGAACTGGACGAGATGGTTGTCTGTATCCACTGATCATTAATCTATAATCAGCACCTGGTAGAACTGTCACCATATTTCCTGCTTCTCATTGGTTTTGATGAATGTATTTTATTGCTCCTATTATACATATTACATCCATGGCTTATTAGAATCACACTTACTGTACACTGCTCTGTAAGGACAAATTATTTACATACTGGAATATATTTAGAATACTCTTCCTCCAGAGTTACAGGAAAAAGCACTGAGCTAGGTGATTCCTAGAAATGATCAAGACACACATTGCAAGAAATGCTTATACGTGAGCAGCTGGAGTCACTCATACATCCCTGCACCCGAACATGTATGTTCTGCAGTTGAACAAAAGGTAGTATATATATAGACAAGGATATAGGTATCCAAACCAAACCCTGCAGTGTGTGTCATTCCTTCCATGCAAAAATGCACTGTTGTTGTTCTCATCCTTATCCTTCATTTCTCTCTGGCCTTAACGGACTGTGGCCTTTATCCTTATAAGCTGATCAACTTGTACAGTGTATTACTTATTCTTTTTTCCCTTTTCTCCTGCCTAATTATGTAGCTGCCAATCTCAAAGCATACAAAAGAGGTAAATTTGAAAACATTCTTGGTTTTTATATTATACTATTGAGAAAATCGCTAGTTTTCCTTGTGCAAGAGAGAGACAGCTCTATATTAACTTTTTTGCAGACACAAAAATGGGTGACTCTTAAATAGGGAAGAAAAGAAGTGACAGGTATATAATTATTTGAGCATTCCTACTTCTGTTGCTTTTCCTTTGTCCTGCCATCTTTTTTACCCTCCCCAGCCTTATTTTAATAAAATTTGGGACCCTCTTTACATGCTAACAGTCTGTGTAGCTTGAATAGAGCTGTAGTGACATTTCTTGCCAAACAGATGCTAGAAAGAAGTCCAGAGCCTATTCAAATGCTTTCTTTAAGGGACACACAGCAGCCATTTGGCACAACTCTGTTATTTAGGGTAAGTAGACACGTAGGCCAGAGCTACAACAGTTGTAGCCTGGGGGCTTCATGCAGCAGCTCCAGATCCAAGGGCTGCTCCCTCTGCCCAGTTCCCCACTGCTTATATTCCCCACTGCTTGACAGTCCTGAGGGAGAGAAAAGAGTGCATCAAGATAAAGATCTGGAGAGAAGGATCTCCTCTCCCATCCCCAGAGATTCCCATTCCAACTACTGCTGGTATGTGCATGAATCTACACATGTGCTCTCTCCCCATCCCAGAGTCAGTGTGATATGCAGCTCTCAGGCTGAAAACTTGGTGCATGCCTGATGAAGGAGGACAGGGTGGTGGGTCTACAGAAGGGACAAAGGGGTAACTGACTGCATCGTCTGTTGCACATGGGCCTGATGCACAGGTAACTTGGCCATGCAGAAGCGGAAGGCCTGTTTCATAAAGGGAACATTTGGATCGAGCCTCAATCTGAAGGTGTGTGAGGCTGGCCAAATCCATTCACGTGGATTCAGACACGCAGGGCAGACTTCCCTTAGAGCACTTCAGAGCTTTTATGGTGCCATTGCCTTGCCTCAGCCACTGAGTTTTATAGGTTCCCCAGCCAAAATGGTCTTCCACTCATAACCTTCCACTACTTTATCCATCTTTTCTCTCACTGCATGCGACCCATCAAGAAAAGAACAATGTAGTAACTGCATACCGGTGGCGTTAGGAGCCTTCTGTCTAGAGGCACAGATTCCGCAACAAATTTGGGAGTTATTTATTTATATTTAGCATATGTATGTATGGATGTATGTTTGTATTTATTCATTAGATATATATCCTGCCCCATTAGCCAGAAAGGCCTCCCCCCCTCCACAGATACACTCACACATCACCCCTCTGTTACTGCCCTGAGAGGGCAATCTACAAAATTCACCGTGAAGCTGGAGAAGAAAACTAAGTCTTCAGAGCAATAGAACCAGAGCCAAATCCTGAGCATTCTGGAAATGCTTGGCAGAACGAGGTAGCCTTTACTGACCATCGAACACATAAAAAAAAAAATCCATGGAATGCGCTCCCCAGAGAAGTCTGCCTGGCACCGTCGTTATTTGTTTTTCGGTGCCAGGAGAAGGCCTTTTTATTCAAACGTTATTTTAATTGTTAATATTATTTATTTTATTCTTGGCCAGGTCGACTCAAATTGGACTGTCTTTATATTGTGTTTATTTATTTATTATTGTGAGCCGCCCCAAGGCTTCAGCGAATGGGGCGGCATAGAAGCTTCCTAAATAAATAAATAAATAAATAATAAAAAGAGGGACATGGGGAGGAGTTCTGTTAAAAAGGTGCTGCTGCAAGAAAGTCCCTGTCTCAAGTGCTCACCAAACTGATCCCCTAAGGAGGATCAGATACATAATAATAAGGGCTCTGCTGTAGGGATGTCAGAGAAATCTGCAGTGGATTCAAAATGAGTTGAAATTTCTGTAACATAGATTTGCTGATTTCACAGCAAACTCACTTTTTCCATGTCCCATGGATTCTGTGGGTCATTAAAGAAAACTTTTGAGAAGGGAGCTGTAATATTTTCCAGTTGCGTTAACGCACATTAACACAAATGCATATTAGTGCTAAAGCACATTTGCAGAAGTAGAGGGAAAGGCACATCCCTAAAGAAATCTGATTCCATCAGTGAATGGGCAATGGAACAAATCCCACCATATAGCATGCCTGGCACGTGGATGGCATGAGGAGGTGAAGTCTGGCTTATAAACAGCCTGCTCCACCCACATCCGGCCTCTTGCTTACTGGCTCCTGCTCAGCCACTCTGCTGCCAGTTGGCCAGTGGGATTGCAGGCTGAGCATGAATTTCTGCCTGTCATGGACTGGCAGGTCTTTCACAAACTCTCCCTGTGTGCAATTGTTCAGCCCAGAGGCCAGGTAACCAGGTTAGATTGACTCTGGCGGGGATGTTTGGGAACTGTCAGGGGATAGCTAGGTGAGCACCCACAGGTACATCTATGGTGAAAGGCAGGTCAAGAGGCCTATGTACTGTCATGAAGATGCACCAAGCTACACTGTTAAGCTTATGATTTTATGCATGTTTATCAGAGAGTAAATCCCACTGCACTCAAGAAAAACTATTTTTGAGTAAATGTGGGTAGGTTTGGATAAAAACCATGTGTGTTCCCTCCCACCCTCTCTGTCGCACGTGTGTGTGCATGTGCGTGCATGTGTGTCTACAGACAAGGACAAATGCATTCCCCTGCAGCAGCTGTGAGGAATGACTATTAATCTGGATTTTGTTTTGCTTCTTCAATACCCGCTTGATGATAGCTCATATTGACTTCACAGGGAAATGAATTGCACTAAATCAATGAAGTACCAATTTAAATTTCATTTAAGGTGTCAACAAAGTGTTTAAGCTTGGCAAAAGACATACAACAACCTAGTATTGAAGACATACACCAACCAAGTATGGATCTATCATATTGAAGGCAAACAAATTAGCATGAAGGTTACTTGGGCAATTAGGGCTAAGAATTGCATTGGGGACATATTTTTTTTACCTTCTCATGTCCATTTCTAAATTTTTTCAACAACAGAATATATTTCCTCACCTTTAGAAGAGCTGTACATGTTTTTATTGCTGGGTTGTTCAAAGGATAGTGTGGAATTAAGTGCCAAAATACCAAATCCCAATCTTTCATGTTTGTATTTTAAAATATGTATATCCTTGGATCATGTGGAGGTTACTTACCTGGGATACAGGTAACCCTAAGCCAAATGGAACCTTTTGGAAATGGGACTTTATAACAGAGAAGCCATAGCTTACATGCATTTGGGGAACAGCCTAAAGGATCATGCTGAAATCCTGGGAGCAACCCACATTTGACCCAGTTTCTGAACAAACCTATATGTTCCTATCATATGCAGCTTGTCCATCAAGTACAGTGGCCCTATATCATGTTTTACAAAGGTTATCCCTTTATTTGGATGGCTGTCCAATCCAAGTTTAGTGTATAATTAAAGAACCATCAAAAGGGAGAGTAAAAGTGTTCAAGTTGCCCATCCACTGCTAGCACTGGAGAGCAGACTCAGCACCTATAATGCTCATTGGGCCACAGTCTTCCCCACTACAGTAAGATGGACTGAATGTCTGTTTCAATTATAGGACTTATTCCAAAATGTGCACATGTGCATGCAAATTAGTGGATGCATATTTTATCCAAATTGATGTTCCTTTCATGGAATCATAGAATAGTAGAGTTGGAAGGGGCCATGAAGGCCATCAAGTCCAACCCCCGGCTGTTGCAGGACACCACATTACACCATCCCACTCAGATGGCTGTCCAGCTTCTTTTTGAATGTCTCTGGTGTGGGAGAGCCCACCACCTCTCTAGGCAGCTGCTTCCACTGTCATGTTGCTCGGACAGTGAGGAAGCTCTTCCTGATGTCCAGCCAGAATCTGGGTTGTCACAACTTGAACTGATTATTCCATGTCTTTCTTTCCTCTTGTTTTCAGTGATGTCTTTAGTGACCACTAGTGCCGGCTCCTGAACCCTGCAAAGGGCCACTCTTTCTGCGGATCTATCCTTGCACTGTCATTGTCAACAACGGCTATCGCAGTTCATCCTCTTTCTAATTTCTAGTTCCACCTCTTGCTTGACAGGCAGAGAGACGGTGAGCAAGGAAGCAGCAACATCAACTACTTCTTCTCCCCACCGCCAAAGTTGTCTGGTCCAGAGAGATGGAGCAAGCCGGTTGCAGCATCGAAGGGGTGGAGAAACTCAGCGGAGGTCTTGTCAGAGAGGCTATGTGTAGTCTACTCAGCCCAGTTGTATACTACACAAATATGCTAATGATATGAGGTTTTTCAGCTGGTGGTAGATTTAAAAAAAAAAAAAACTTATAATCCACTGGCCTTTTAGGACTTTTCACTTTTCCTTGATTCAGAGCTCCTCTGATTATACGTCAGAAGTTGCCGTTCACAGATCACAATTTCTGCAAGAACGGGAATTCCACGGTGGCTCAGCCTCTCAGCAGATTATTGTGGTCACTGTGTGTTTTTTGGAACTATTTTGAGCATGACTCAACTCCATTTATCTCTGGATGACAGTGGTGAGTCAAGAGCCCCTTGTCTTAATGCCTTTCAGCTCCATTCAGTCTGTGATTTGTCCTTTAAACATGTAAACAGATTGGCGCTTGCAGGGAGTTCAGCGTTTATCGTCCCACAGAAACAGCCTATGTAAAGAAGTCTTTTGTTTTACTCTCCTTCCCCAAAGCTGTCCCCCTGTTTGCTTGTGTCCTTGCACACCTAGTTGTGAGAGATGGCGCCTGTGCATTTACCTGAGGTGTTTAGCAGGCACCTGTTTCAAGCTTTCTCTGACCATGCAAATACCGGCTTGGGGAAGCAGAGTGGCAACTGCTGCCATGATAAATGTGCTGTCAACAAGGGACTGTCATCGCTTCCTCTCATAGCTAACCTTTGATAAGCCCATGGGGAGCAGGGCTATGGCATGCCACTAGTGCCCAGCTCACAGTGAGGATTGCTCGCTTTCTCATCCTGGCAGCTTGTCTATTAAATGTTTTCCTTTTTTATTCCACCTGTTATCACTCCAGAGATCTTGGGAAGCTTTATGAATTAGGGTAAAATTTTCTGAATGATTTCACTGTATGTTCCAATGTTTATTAAATTAAGCTACAACAGATTGTATAAGTGGGGACCCTGGTTAAGGTGGACAGGAAAAATTTGAGCCAGGGGACAGGGGAAAAGTCTACAGTCCCCAACCTTTTGTGGCATGATCTACTGCTTGTTTTTAACTGTTTGATTTGTTTTCATTTTTGATTCAATCTTGTTTTTAGCTTTCTCTTATTTTGCACTGAGTTCATTTTGTGCATGTTGCAAGTAAAAAGACAGGTCGAAAAATTACTACTACTTTTTCTACATTCAGTGAACAAATAAAGACTGAAAATTATCTTTAAACTCACCATCCAAGAGTTAAATTTTAAAATCAAATGATTTTAATTAGTGCTGTTGACATGTAATCCTACAGTCCCTAAAGGGTTTTAAAAACAATTTCACATGCAGTCAAAGCAGTCCCTTTTTAGTAATCATTTGGAGAGGTTCAAATGGTGCAGAATATTCACAAGAGAGGGAGAAGCCTTCATGGCCAAGGAAATGGGACCCACTTGCAGAAACCTGCAATACCATGTAGCAGGAGCCTTCTGTTGTTTAAACACTGTGCCGAATCACTTGGTTTGAAAGGGCCCCATGGTCTTTCAACTCCTACTAGCTGATGTCCACCAGGATGCACTATTGCAAGCAATGTCAGCTCCCGATGGCTATGGGCCCTTGTGCCCAATGCGTTAGCAGCTGAGACTGCTTCTTGATCTCTTCCCCGCATTGCTACTGCTTGCTTCCATGACAAGCAGAGAACAAGCAAATGGTTAGGCCATTCTATTGCTCCTCCTCGCCACCACCATTGTCTGGGTCAGAACGAGAGGCATCTAGGATGCAATTGTGAAGAGGAGGAATAATGCAAGGGCTTTTCCCAGAAGGCTTCTGTTGGGCTGTAGGCCTTTGGCAAGTGCCTGACCATGCCTACTTTTGACACTGCCCTAATTGCACTTACCAGTCTATGTCAGCATGTGATGGAGCCACGACTTCCTTGAGGCCATGGTGCGTATGTCACCTTGTTTCGTTTCTATATTTTTATGGTGCTTCATGATTCTAAATGACAAAGTGTTATATACTGCCTTGCAAGAATTTATCCCTAAGATGTATATTTCATCTAAATAAATAAGTAAACAAGTACATAAACAAATGTTAGACCCTGGACAAAGGCTGTAGAAAGAACGTAGTTTTTCAGGACTCTGTATTGTATCATTCTGTTCTGTTCAGTCGCAAAGTCATGTCCAAGCCTTCACAACCCCATGGACAACATTCCTCCAGGCTCGCTTGTCCTCCACCATCCCCTGGAGTCCATCCAACCCCACACCCACCACCCCAGTGACCCCACCTCAACCTCTGCCATTCCCTTCTCCTTTTGCCATCAATTGTTCCCAGCATCAGGGCTGTATCTAGCAAACAGCTGTACACAGGCTGAGGACTATCAAAAAGACAAGCTGAAGAAATATCTACTGATCAGATAGATTCCAATAAAATGTCTCTGTTACAATCCTTTGCACACATATTTGGAAACAAGTCCCAAGACAGTGGAGTTACTTCTGATGTACAACAAAGTCCTCTGCATGCTTAAATTGAAGGAAGCACCGCTCAGTACAGAAAGGTATTATTTCTAAGAAGCGCATACCACTGAAGCTTCAACATATATAGAAGTATCAGCTGCATATGTGAAATAACTTTGAAAATTAGATCAGTGTTCGACTAAGATAGTCCATTTTTGGTAATGCTCAGCAGCACTGTGGGCAGTGGGCATGATGGAGCTGCCAACAGCCAAATCCCATCGCTGCTCATCAGATAAGCTCTGAAATTAGTAAAGACTGACTGCTCACTGACACTGTCTGAAGTCTTGCCTTTATCTTTGAAATGCAGATATTGTTGCCCTAAAGGCAACTCACCTTATGCCAAATGGGGTTGAACAGATCCTGGTGGCTGCTCAATAACCAATACCATTTCCGACCGCTGTCGATCTGTTATCAGAAGGCAGGAAGCTAATTCTGGAAAGCATTTAGTGCTTTTCGCCTGTAATGGCCATGGTTATTTATTAGATTGTCATTTGCACTGCCTGCATAGATTAATTTGTGGCATCAGTATCAAAAGTGTACAGAATTTTGCAATGGGTGTTTTAAAATAATCATCATTGTAGCATGCAGTTTAATAGAATCATTGGATTTCTCACATAGTTTAAACCAACTGGAAACTACCAGCTGACAGAGCCTGCAAAGCTACTTTATAAGTCTCTGTTTGCCATTTGTGCCACAACGGCATCCAGAACTCGAAGTTAACTCAGTAAGATCTTAGGATGCAATGCTGTAAATGTTTAGACTGAAAAACATCCTGCAGCTTCCAGCATTCCCCACTCAGCATGAGGGGCTTTTTTGCCTAAACCTAGATGGGATTAGGACCTTACTACTGAAAAGCCAAGGAATGGGGCCATGCCAGCAAACCAGCTAAGGAGCCATGGTTACTGCATGTAGACCCATAACCACTCCCAATGGTAATAAAATGCAGTGCGGATATGAGTATCATTGGAACAGAACATTTCTGTTGGCTGTCTCCTTCTCTCCCAGATTCCCAGGACTTTCCAGGCTTGGGCTCTGTGTCTTACTGTCTCATGTGGAGCAGCAGGGGTGCTGCTCCCCACTTCAGCCACCCACCCACTCGCTTTGCTGGCTGCCCTGCCTGTTTGGCTGGCCAGCTGGAGGTTTCTTAGCTTGCTCAGCTACCCAGCCCGGCTGGCAATAATGTCCTGCCCTCCCTGTCTGTACGAGTTGAGCCAGCCCCTCACAATAGTTCAGCTGAGCTCCCAGGGAAGCACCATCTGTTGGGCCAAAGCAAGAGCACCTGGGTGAGCGGAAGCAAATGGCCAGCTGGCTGAGTAACGAGGGTGTGGCTGGCCAGGCAGGCAGCCTGCCAAGCAAGTGGAGTGGGTGGAAGGGTAACTGGCAACAGCTACTAGTGGCAAGAAAAAGCAGCAGCAGCTGCTGGTGGTCTACTCAGCAGGTTCCTCTAGGAAGCTCTGTTGCTTGCTCTCTTGCTGTGATAAATGTCCCAGTGAGAGTGCGGCTGGAGGACTCTGCAGAGGTTCCACTGCAGCTGCCAGGCAGGATCTAGCAGGCTGTCCTGGCAGGGACAGTGCGATGTAATTTGCCACCTGATGCAGCCACACCAGTCTGGCTAATGGAAAGGCTGGCCTTGGTACTTCCTGTGATGAATAAGTAGCAGGAATCAAAGCTCTGGGTGAGCCTAAATTAAAACCTCTTGAATGATTAGGTTCATATGACCTAATTAAAGTCACCCACTTTTAAGTTCTGCCAGAGCTTAGTGGAACAGAATTGTTGTTGTTGTTATGTAATGTCAGGTAATCGCTGACTTATGTGGACCATATGAATGGACACCCTCCAGAATGTCTTGTTCATGACAGCCCTTGTAGCTCAGCTCTTGTAGATTCTAGGCTGTGGCTTCCTTTATGGAAGGAATCCATCTCAATTTGGTCTGTTTATTTCTTCTGCCTTCAACTTTCCCTGGCATGATGGTCTTCTCCAGAGAGTTTTGTCTTCTCGTAATGTGTCCAAATTATGACAGGCTCAGTTTTGTCATTTTTACTTCTAGGGAAAACCCCCAGCTTGATCTAGGACCCACATGTTCATCTTTCTCCAGGGCATTTGCAAAGCTCTCCTCAAGCACCATGTTTTGAATGCATTGATTTTCTTCTTGTCGGCTTTCTTCATTGCCCCTTTCATACCCATGTGTAGTGATTAGGAATGGAATGGTGCAAATGATCTTGGCCTTGGATCCAGTGAAACATCCTTACACTTGTCCTTTTCTAGTTCCTTTAGTGCTGCCCCATGCAAGAAATGAAGTCTTCGTCTTCCTCCATTTTCTTGGCTGCAGTCTCCCTTTGAATTGATGATTGAGCCAAGATATGTAGTTATGCATATGCTTAAAGCTTCCATTAGAACCAATTGAGCTTAAGGCAGGAATCCTGAATACAGTGGAACTTCAATCTGAGTAAAAATACTGGAAAAGAAGGGCTAAATAAAAATACAAGTCCATACAATACAATAATAGGGAAGGGAAATACAATAATAGGGAAGACAATGACCAGGGTACTTATTAGCCTAGTCACCCACTCTTGTCCAGGGCAATGTCCAATTTTGTTGTGCCAAAGGTATCTTGTCCCGGCACAACAGCAAGTTGGTACTGCCTAAAGCAACTATGGAATGCTTGTTTCTGGATCAGGGCAGGTTACTGAAGCGTCTTTTTATGGGCTCTGCTTATCTGCCCCATGCAAGAACTGAATGTTTCTGCTCACTTTTGATTGCTTTAAGAATGTTGGATCCCTGCTGCATTGACAGTGGGCCTTGCTCAAGGTGGGCAGCTGTCCCAGATACCAGCTGTTGATGCTCAACCTCAGGATCCCTGCTTTTCCTTCTTGTGTATTATATGTAAGCCAAATTTGGATTGGACACCCCCTCAAATAGAGGACTCCCCTATGTAAATTAGGACAAATGGCCACCCCATATAAAAATGCTTGATGTGATTAAATTGGGCTCTAATTTTTTTTCACTGGTGCCATTGTAAATATCTAATCTATCTATATCTATAAAGATATATAGATATATATGCTGGCTTCTTAGATCTGCAATTCAGGTTTCTATTAGTCTCCATGATCACAGTACAGAACAAACTGGAGGATTCTCTTCTATTTTAGGAATGTCATTGTCTTACTGAATATTTATCCAATTTTGAATATGTCCCTTTTCCAACAATTTCAAAGTTTGTTTGATTATATTTCCAGTAAGAACTTGACATATTATTCTCACATTTTCCCAAAGTTCAGTGCAATTCCAATATATTTCTTTTCTACATCATGTTCCACTTTTTGATACCTGCTAATTTGCACAACTTAAAAGATGACAAATTCCCTTTGTGGTACATTACTCATTAGAGCACCGACAGATCCTGCCATCATTAACAAAAGGTTTAATTTAAAGCAATATAAACAGCATTGCATGGCAGAAGTGGTAGAAGTGACAATTAAAATGCATCTGCTATGATGGAATGAACTTTAACAAAGATCCTAATGATCGTATTAGAAGTCATGCATGAAGTTCTATCTCTGATGCATGGCATAATCGTAAAAAAGAAGAAGAAAACCAATTTAACATAAATATGAAGTGTGGCATTTGTGAACCAGAGAGAATCGTGACACTGCAGACATTTTGCTATAATGAGAAGGGGGAAAAAGAGGGAAAGGAAATTCTTCCCTGTTGCCTGTGCATCATTTGAATCAATTTAGCTTAAATTTGCTTGCTTTCTTCCACTGAAGGTCACTAGATTGTAAAGTGATTCTTGCAATTGTCGTCATTTAGGCTAGATTAATTTGGAGAGTTTTACTCTAATAGATGATTAACCAGTTGGTTTGTTCTATGGTACATGTCTGCACGTACACACGCTCACATGCACGTGTGTGTGTGTGTGTGTGTGTGTGTGTGCGCACTCACACACATGCTTAAGCCACAGAACTTTGAGTTGAAACAAGTTCTGGGGTGGGTTTACTTCATGACAGAAATTTAGTCTGGTTCAAGGATACATGTCCATCTCCTTTCTTCACTTCCAAAAAGCAATAAAAATACTTTGTCCGCAAAAACAATGTTGTTCTAGCATCTGGTTCTAGCATACTGTGGGAACAGCTGAGTTCTAGAGAATGGATTGCCATCTGGTGGCCTGCTACACAAATCCTCACAACAACACAACTGGCTGCTTACAGTGTCTGTATCCAAATGTTAATAGTGCTCTTGTGGCAAGTTCTCCACACCTTACTCTATCACACGGAACTCATTGCTATCAGATGTTCTGAAAACACCTATTAGAAACAAATTTCAAAAGAATTAGAAGAAGATGCAGAAAATGGGCCAGTGCTTGCTAGATTTGATAGACATGGACAGAGATTCCATGTGGGGAGGCCGAGTACAATCCTGGGTGATAGGATCCACTTGTCAAGTTTCCTGAGGCCTATGTCTACCCACTCCCTGTGAATATGATGCTATGTTGGCGGAGCCATCTGTTTGACCCAGAATAGCAATTTTCATGTTTTAAATCAGGCATTTTCATTGCTCATTTTGCTGTATTAGCACTACTGAGGTCTCGCAGTTCTGCTTCCTCGAGACCAATAAATGTGACTATGCCAATTAGACATTCAGCTGAAATTGAATACTTAATCTCCTTGGGTTATACAGATAGTACATATGCTCTCTTCTTCTTCTTTCCTTTGCTTCGTTCGTTTGATATGGGACTGGACAATGTTAAAATGCTGCCACCTTCTGTCGGTCTCTTGTCCCATTCATCAGTAAGGGCAGCAGGCTCTGCCTACATCCCAGAGACTTATAAGCTGATTTATACTGATCCCAAATTGCACTTCTGCAATATATAACATGACAAGTTAAACACAAAAGCTGCCAAAAATTCTTGATAGGCTCAGCTTTCATATAGCAGCACTTGAAAAGACCATTATGACTTCCATCTAACTAAAGTATGCTTAATATTTTTGACAGTGAATTATCTGAACAGCAGTTTATCTCAGTGTTCACTGGTGTTAAAGTACTGGTGTAAGAGCAATTTAAGGATTCTGAAGATGAAGAATTTTTTTTAAGTGAGAAAGAGAGATGAAAAGCCTTACTATTGTTCATACTGCAGAAAGTTGGTGTCAGTTTCCATTTTGAATTGACTCATATCATCTCCTTTCTGAACGCGATAAAGGAGCTGAGACGCAATTCATTAGCTGCTTCAGGATTTTTTTTCCTTATGAAGAGCACAAAAATTCCAAGGAAGGCAGGCCTGCCTGCCATCAGGAGGGATTAAGTTTTGTGATAATTACGCTACAGATTAAGGGACCAGTGACACAAGGTTCCTTGATGCACCATCTATTATTCCAGAACATTTAAAGCAGTAGCTGTGCTCCCGGTTGTAAAACATTTTAAACTGGCACAGAAGTTTGAGACTATGTGTGCTCCACTGCAGGCCAGGAGTGCCTGTTTGGGGTTGCTGAAGGGATAGGGCTGGTCTGACCATTCGGGAAAGAGATTGGGACCATCATACCTGATGGAACACCTCTCCTGATTTCTATCTACCCAAACACTATGATCAAGTTCTGAGATCTTTCTCTAATTGTTACTTTTGAGGAAGGCTCAGATGGTGGCCACAAGGAGAAGAGTCTTTTCAGTGAGGGGCCGACCGTTATGGCGCAAGCTCACCACTGATGTCCACTGGCACCAATTTTACTATCTTTGTGGCACCAGGCAAAGATCTTCCTCTACTTCAGGCCATTTGATTAGTCTCTGGGTCTCAGAAAGGGTTTAATAGGGTATTCTCAATGTATAATTTTGTTGTTCTGTTTTTAACCGGTTTTAAAATTTTACATTTTTAATTTTGACGATGCTTTAGTATGTTTTAATACTACATTTTATGTATTTTAAAAATATGCTATTGTGAACTGCCCAGAGAGCTTCAGCTGTTGAGCTGCATGTAAAATAAATAAATAAATGAAGTACTGGGATGGCTACACAGAAATTTGCATCCTACATTTGATCTAGCAGGTAAGTAGCCAATGTGGATAGGTTGGAGTTACCTTTCTATTATGGACCCTCTCAGCTTTCTCATTGCACTTTTTTTCTCATTATGCTCATTAAAAACTCTCAGCTCTAACACTGACAAGAAAGTATATGTTATATTATTCAGCCCCTGTCAATTGCTTACAGTTAAAATTCTTTTGATGAAACTTCTGAGAATAGAAGAGTTGCTTGTTTAATAATCCGATGGAGCTGGCCCAGTAGCATAGTTTCCCTAATACACTGCAATCTGCCTGCCATGTTTTAAGCCTTCTTCATGGGCACAGACCAAAAAATTGACCCCATCCAGTGGTTTTGTCTTCCCTGTTTCCTTTTATTTGCAGCTTCCTGGAGTTTGGAAGGTGATGGATCATCCCTAGACACTCACTGACCATGCGTTGGACTCATCATATCTTATCCTCAAAACTACATCCTTAAAGAAGGGCCTAAGCTAACCTAGCCATATTGAATTGGAACAGCCATTGTATCCCTTATCAATGCCTTCTCAATTTCATAGGGAATAAAAAGCCAAGGCTGATAGGTTCTCAGTCACCAACAATTGGTGAGAACCTGATTCCCTTACTCTGCTATACACAACTAGGACCATTGTACACAGTAGTCTTATTTCTGAGTAAATGATAAATTGATTTACAATGAGTATTGAATTTCACAGGGAAAGAAAAGTACTGTTATGTAATTCATCTCACACAATGCAATACTATACCTTAGCAATTCTGTGAATTCAAAAACATAGCTTAAAAGTGAAGCCGACATCATAACCAAACATTCTGCCAGTATGTGAATTGTACAGCAATGAAATTTGTATGCCCTGCACAACTGAAACCTCCTTATCTTCATTGTGAATTCAGCAACAATATCTTGGATTCAGAGCTGGGGCATACAGTACATTGAAACATACACAAAGGAGCAGTGAATGTGTTGCCATATATACAGGAATCCTTACATGTGCATATGAATGAAGTGTTTTCATATGAGGCAGGAATAGCTTTGCATTCTGTTGCACAAGTATTTACGTTTACCCAATGAAGCACACCGCAGGGCAGCAACTCTGACTATGACCAGCAAGTCTCCAGCAAAAAGGTCAGTACAGGGATATCCTAGATGGCTGGAAAGAGAGTAGAATTTCTCTGTATTCCTGCTCTTGTCAAGCCAATAAAGAACAACTTGTTGCAAACGAGACTTGCAGTAGCATATCCTTTTGGACTGCCCTGGAGTGCCTTGCTAAGGGAGGCAGAGAGGTCTTTTTCTGCTGTCCTTCCATCAACAGAAAAACACATTTTTCATCAGGCACATCTCTGGTATGTAAACTGATCTTCAGCTAAGAGTTTTTAGTTTGGCTGGTGCTGCTTATTTCCTTGAGCTTTAAATGCATTTTCAAATTATTTGCTTTTATGTTACATTTTAATTGGGATTTTGTTTTAAATCTGTTCTCATTGTTAGCTTCCTTGAGTGGCATTTTTTTGGCAGAAAGAGGAAGAAATATAAAAAGTAAATGCATAGCGGGGCAATCCTATGGACCTTGGACAGAACCTCAAAACGATGAGGTCTGAACTCAGAGTGGGAATCTATGATCCGTCCTTCTCCCAGTTGGCACAGACAGAACCAGCCTCCCTGAAGGTGGGAGTGTAGTCTCAGAGAGGAGAGAGAGGGGCTGACTTGGGCCCCATCCAGCTTCCTTTCCCCTCTCTCAAAAGTCTTTCACTGCATGGGCAGAAGACATGAAGATTGTCTGTTCCACTCATCCCATCCTGGAGTGAGTGGAAACCTCCACATTCATGAACTTACAATCTTTTCAATAGGATTGCACTCTAAATGGCCATACAGTGTTGGCAAAACTCGAGCTCACTGAAGTTCTCTGAATTCAATCTCAAAGCTCATTCCAGCTTGAGCCCATATCACTTTGCAAGCTTCAGAGGTTTTATCTTTTTGCATGAAAATACACAGGTGCATACATTTCCAATCATGTACATGTTTTGAATGTACACAATTTTGAAATATACTTTTAAAAATATACATATTTTAAAATATATTCACTTTGAAATGAATGCATTTTAAAATGTTTCAAGCTTGAAATGTATACATTATATACACAGTATACCCCCGTGAAGTCACAGTTCAGTGTTCACGGCCTCAGTCTTTCATGGAATTTTCCGTGCAGCACCTTACTCACAAGGAGATCCTTTTCTCCCAGCAAGTCCAAACCGATCTCTCTGCGCACACCTCAGCCTGGCCTACCCCGCGCACACTGTCTTGGCAGCCTGTGCCCATTGCTGGCACCCTTCAACTGGCCCCCTGTTCAAAAAGTTTGAGGACCCCTGCTCGAAGGCTTCTGGCAATGAACCTTTACCACATTCAGAATTCTCAGTTTTTCACAATTCACGGGTGCTCTAGGAATGCAACCCCTGCGAATTTTGGGGGATTACTGTATATATGCTCTCAAACATATTTTTTTGGCTATGAATCATATAGCAAGTTCAGAAATGTACAGACTTCAATTACAAATTGTTGTAGGTATTAGAACTGCTTCTTCAAAATACTGCATTCTAAAGGAGACATTTCAGACTCTGAATCTGAACTGGAAGAAGATGGGGAAAGAAATGCTTAGCTTAATTGCTGGTAAATTGCAAGATACTCCAAGGGGCTAATGAGAATCAGACTACCTCTGTTCAAAGGGAGACACTGCAGAACATGAAGGGAGCAGTGTGACTTCATCAGCCCAGTGGTCCAGTGTCAGGTCAAATGAGTGGACCAAATAAGTACTGTTTGTTGTTCCCGATATCTGGACCACAAGAAGTGCAAACCTTCCTGAGGGTGGAGCCAGCTTTGTTTGGAGGAAAGTGAGGAAGGACTTTCAGTTAGAAAAACTCCTGAAAAAGCAATGATCTTCTCATTTAGAGATTCTTAACTTGATGAAAAACAACTACCAATGACCTATACATTACTTTCTTTAGATCATAAAGCCAGTCCTAGCTGGCCAGCTTTAACATAATAAAGACTGTAGTTAGAAAACTCTCATTTTGATCTGCTGAGAAAAGAAAAGGAGAGAGGTTGGGAGAGGGAGGTGCCACCCCATGACACTTGTGTTCAAGTCTATGTACAGTCTGGAAAGTGTGAACTGAATAAAAGCCTAATCAAATATGCACTGAAGCTTTTTTAAATGCATCCCTGACTAGGTCAAACCTTGTGAAAAGCTCAATATCTCAGGATACCTGAACTGTTGTGATAACAGCATTCAAGGAGTCAGAATGGCACCAACAAAAGAGTTGATGTTGAATGGTTTATATGAGAACTGCTGTCTGAGAGGGAAAAATTGGGGGATGCAGGAGATTCATCCTGCCCTCTATGAGAGTTTTAAGAAGCAAGAGCTCATATTAATCCCAAACTAATAATGTGGACTCACCCGCAAGACTGCTTTGGTAGTTTTTGAAGTAAGTGATGGTGATGCTAGTTGCAAGCAAGCATAACTTTACTACCTGACCTTTAGGTTTATTTGACCTTACATAGACACATCTTTCTTTCTTTCCTTTCCTAACAGCTGCAATCCTCCCTCCTTCCTATTATTCCCTTCCTTTTCCCCAAACGCCCCTCTTTTCCATACAAGATCGCAAAGCAATGCTCCCTACATGCACACACCCTTCCTTCCTTCCTGTGGCCCTTCATAGGCCCCCTTGGAGTGAATGCAACATGTCTCCCCATAGCTGTCTCCCTTCTATCACTGTGCAGTGATGGAGGGAGGAGGATGGCACCAGGCTGGTTAGGGGGGGCAGTGGGGGGACATTAGAATAGATGCATTTCTTTTTCTGCTAGCAGCTGACAGAGAGCTGCAGCCAGCCCTTCCATTAGAAGCCTTGCGGGGCGGGGGAGAAGGTGAGCTCATCTTATTTGATTAGGGCTGTCACCATCAGACAGTGTTTGCAATTAGTCCATGCCAGTCTTATTCAGGCCTTGGATTCCTTTCAGTGAGGGAAAAAGGGAACACTTGAGCTCCATTGAATTGGAGCGTGGCATCTGCTGCACACTGAGGGGAGAGGTTGGGGGGTCAGCGCTTGATTTTGATAAAGTGTGCCAGATTAATTGTCTTCGGTAATCCTGTTTGTCATGGTAGATGTGCAGAGAAGCCTTTGTGGCACAGCCTGACATATGGGCTGGCCTGCTGTGTTGCCCAGCACATGCTCTTCACAGTTGGCCTAGTTCCCAGAGCCTTGTTTTCCTGGGGAGCGGGCCTCCTGCTCCCATTCATCTGGCCCCCAGCTCTACAAACAGGCTCCCTAATCTTTGGGCCTGTCTGGGCTACTCAAAGCAACTGCATTATTCAGAAAGACTGAGGGAGAGAGGAGGAAGGGGGAGAAAAAGAGAAAAGGCTGGAAGGGAAGGGGAGCAATATGGGGATCTTTCCTTGGTTCTTTGGGGTGCAACACACCTTCCTATGCACCTTGGGCAAAACACGTGAGGAACTTGAAGATGGTCGGTCCCCAAATTTGGATCTATAAGCTAGTGAGAATCGATTCTTTTCTGAAATAAATGCTAATAAACAAGCCTAAGAAGCAAGACTTTCCACAGCAAATTCTAATAACGCAAATGTCTGGATGAGATATATCAGGCACAACACGCAAGAGCCTGGTAATCAGTTTAAATCAGGCCAGTCTATTGCCCTGGAATTTTAATTTTGCAGCTCTCCATGAGATGCACAAGGCAAAAGTGAGTATTTAGGAAAGAACAGGTTAGCCTTAAGGGCCAGGGCGAACAAAATGTGGTTTCTCCCAAAGTATGCAAGATTGGGGCAATAAATTATGATGTGTTCCAAACAATTTTTAAATTGGATGGCGCAGCATCAGTATGGAAGGTGAGATTTTTTTTTATTATTTTTTCATCCAGCATTTATCTAGTTATCTAGTTATTTATTTATTTATTTCCGTCATAGACCAGCATAAATGAATGCAGGCCAACATAACAGATTAAGCAATGCTTTTTCCAATTAAAATTACAGTTGAAGATGAACTTAAAAACAAAAAGTAAGCAATGGACACTAAAACTTTAAATAACCCAAGCCACAAAACTAAAACATGCACTGTCACAGAGATGTGCATATTGGCAATACAAATAAAACCTTTGTTAAAATTCACTACATTTTAAATTGCAGAAAAGGTATTACTAAATAGCATGAGATTTCTTAAACTGAGTATTGCCCTGCAGAAACTGGCTACTTGATATGTGATCTTAGCAGATTTTTTATTATTGTTGTTGTTACCAGCTCCCATTGTTTTATTTAAAAAGTGCAAAGTGTTGAGCAACAGGAGATGATGATGATGATGCAAACTGATGAACAATGGAAGCTGGGGATAGTAATAACAGTGATGATAATAATAGATCTAAATGCACTTTATATACGTATGGATGATGTCAAAATTGGCTAGTCCTACCCAAAGAGATCTCTCACTGACATCACAGTTCATCAGTATGCTTTGCAGTGAAAAGGATAAATTCTATACTGGGAATGATTAAGGTTATTGGGGGAAATAGCAAGCATCACAATGTGTCTGATGTATTTAGCTCCTTGGTGCAGCTACACCAATCTAAAAAAAAAAAAAAAAAAAAATAGTCATAGAAAGTGAGGTAAAGGGGGTTTAAGATGGAACAACTTCCATATAAGAAGAGCCAAAAGGATTTGAGGACTTTCAGTTTCCGGGAGGCGGAGGGGATAGCTACAGGTGAATGATAGAGGTTATAAAAGTATAAAATGTGTGAAGAGAATGAAAAAACTGATTCTTCAAAATTTTTCATACACAATATGAGAACAGACAGCCATCTCATTAAATTAATCAGCAAAAGAATCAGCGTGGCAAAGTACTTCTTCATATGCATATATAGAATTGTCATGTAATAAGTGATATCCATTTGCTCAGCTGGTTTATAGAACAATCCATTGCCAACTATTGGCCACTAAATAGAAACTCCATGTTCAGAGGCAACATATCTTAGCGAAAGGTAGGGAGCAACAACAGATTAATGTTCTTTGGTTCCTGCTGCTACCATGCAAGTGTTTCTATCAGGAAGGATCCAAGCACTGGTAGAGGTGAAGCAAGGTAGACTCAGCCGCAACCTAGCTTTGGGAACGATTAGTCTGAAGTGGTATTCACATATTTTGTGGCTATGTGCTGTCAAGTCCTATCTGTCAGTCTTATCCAACTTATGAAAATTCTGTGAACGAATGGCCTCCACAATGCCCTTCAGAGCTCCACTCACCTCTGGCAAACTCGAGGCTGTGGCTTCCTTTATGGAATAGATCCAATAGAAGATGGTCGCCCTCATCTTCTGCCTTTGACATTCCCTAAGCTGCTTGTCCTCTCCCATGAGTCTGGAGTACAACAGCCTCAGTGTCTGGCTTGATTTGATCTAGAACCCACTCATTTGTCTTTGTGTTTACACCAGGTATTTGTAAAGCTCTCCTCCAGCACCAAGCTTTGGGCATATCAGTTTTCTTCCTATCAGCTTTCTGCACTGCCCAGCTTTCATGCCCATTCATAGTGATCAGGAATACAACAATGTGAATGATTTTGGCCTTGGTCTCCAATGAGATGTTCCTGCACTTGGTGATCTTAGTCCTTTCATTGCTGCTGTTCCAGTTTCAGTCATCTTCCATGGGCTTAAATCATATGAGGCTAGGTGAAACGAGGCTAAATTGATTCTCATCCTTGAGTTATTTATGGAAACATATTTCCCTGTATCTATTTTCCTATTGTCTAGATTTAAGAGCTCTACTGGGGGCAATCTGAAGCCGTTAGAGCAGAATAAGCAACAATCTGTAGAGTTAGTTGCTGGCACAGACCCTTCTCCAGGACAGACAGTGCTTTAATTCCTGTAATCTAAGACTCAGACTACATTGCTCTGTGGCAAGTTTTTCCATGACCCACCAATTCCAGAATTCCTTGTGCATGAATAAGACCGAGGAAAGGGAAGAAACACCATAATAATTAGGGACAGACAATGAAAATAAATAATATAAAACTTTAAAATATATTGGAATATTTATAACTTGTTTACAACTATGTAGATCTACTAAAATGGCTTTTTAAAAATCTAAACATCCAGAGGATAGTACCTTTACTTGAACCAAAAATGTTATGAAGTATAAACAAGCTTTTCCTCCAACTTATCTTCTTGAGGTTGAGAGGTGTGTGCAGGAAGGGAACATAGTATAAAACTCTTGATGTGGACCAGAATATAATTATGGAAATATAGAAAATGCAATTTAGCATTAAATAGAAATGTTTATTTCTTGACACATGGGATGGAATTGTGGCATGCGTGTGGGAGACTGGCCATTTTACAAACTTGTACTAGGCCTCCAAAATGATGTTTGGGTTCTGGTTGGCCACTGCTAGAAATATAAGGCTAGATTAGTTTGGCTGCTTGGCATGAGTTCATAAATCGCATCTGCTAAATATTGAAAATTAGGCTAGTTCCCTTGGTGGTGGAGTGTTCCACACAGTCATTGCCAATTGGCCAGTAATAAAAATGATGGTAAATACATTGCATTGCCATGATTTGAGAGTCAGGTGTAGATTATTCTTCCCAAGGGTCAGTGTGTGTGTATGTTTCCATAAATATCCTCAGACTGGAACTTAGGAGATCTGAGCTCTACTTCCCACTTGGCTATGAAACCCATTCAAAGAGTCATGGACTCTCAGCCTAAACCTCCCTCTCAGGTTGTTGTTCCAAGAGTAAAATTGAGAAGAGGAGAATCTTGTATCCCAGGTTGGGTTTCCTGCAAGTGGAAGAATGGTAGATTATAAATGTGATGCAATCATAAACTTATGTGTACAGGCTGATGGCAAACAGGCAGGGCTGGCCCTACCATTTGCAGAGTAAGGCAGCACATTTCAGGCAGCAGATACCGGTGGCCAAGTCAAAAAGGTGGAAGACAGACCTGTGTGTGCCACATGACCTGCTCTGTGTCCCCAAACCTAGCTTGTTGCCCTGGGATGCAGTTGATGGGGCTGACCTATAGTCACTGTTGCAGTAAGGTGACAAATTCTTATTATGGGAACTTGCTTATGGAAATACGGCATAGCACAATGTATTAGGCCACCTCTAGTACCTGAACCAACACTATTCAGCTTTCAGAACCTGCAGAGTTATAATACAGTTGCCCTCAAGTTTATTTCATCAGATTAGAATTTTCTTTTCCTTAATGTAAAACTTCAGCTCTCTGAAATTCATGATGTATATTTCTTAGTCTGTAATCTAAACACATTTACTAGGTAGTAAGTCCTAGTGACAGCACTGGGGCTTACTTCTAGTAAATATAAATGGGCAGCCCCGCACGTTTTGAAAACAGGTATAAAATCCTAAACTTCCCAACCAAATAATCTACTCATTTAATGGTTATTAATGCAATAATTAGAAACAGAAATATGGAAATGTGCCTGTTGGGTCACTACAACTTTAAGGAATTACAGCCCAGGATTTACATTATAAATACAGCAGTGAAGTGTTTAAGACGACTGACTGACAGGGCAGGTTTCGTGCACTGCTCCTTCTCTCACTGAACAGATGCCTTTTGGTCACTCGTGTCTGCAGAGGTCAGCTGGAATACCCACCCTGGTGCTTCTTTGTGTACCATCTTTGTAATAATTGATGTGCATTAATCACCCCAGGTCAATAAGTCACCGCCTTTGGTGGGGATGATCCCTAAGTTGTCTGACTTTGTTCTGAACTTCAACAAAGGTCTAGTCATCATCAAGTGTGTGTCCCTTAACAGCGTCTCCCTTTGATAAAAAGTGCATGCATCGTGGCACAATGGCCACCTGCTGCTATTTCTGCCCAATTTCTTCTCTTTTCTGATACTCCTCGCCTCTGCAGATGCACGAAATGCATATAAGCCTGTTCTTGAAATACTGAAAAGCTGACTCTTTATGATCATTTCTGCAGATTGTTTACAACCAAAAATATACACACTTCCACTGAATAGATTTTAAAAGATAAATTCCACCCACAAGTCTCATTCTATCCAATGTGTGGTTCTGCTCAAATTAACATGTCTGGCTGCTAGTATGGATCCCCTCCAGCCCAATGCAAGTGCCCGTATCTTTCAGCTTCCTCTGTATTGCAGTAGTATTTGGGTTCTCTGATCAGCCAGCCAGCAAAACCCATCGCATTTTTCTGAGATGCACATTTTTCAGATTGAATCTGTCACAGGCAATATTTATCAGGTTTCTTAATAAAGCAAATCAGTCAAGTAATTACAAATATGCGCCTATGAAGCAATAATGAGGCATTATTTTAACCTGTGATGTCAGCAGCTGAAATCTCCAAACAGGGTTGCTGCCTATGCATCACCAAAGAGAAGTCAAAAGATGACTTAAGATTGCATGTGTTACCTTATATGGCTACAAGAGTTAATAGAACTCCCTTCTGGGGAAAACTGACCATGCGTGTTTGTTTGATGCACTATCCAGGTGGTCATGGAGTCATCCACTTACCCTTCTTATAGACTTTCAACCAGATGGCCTAGAGGGTTCTTCAAGCACTGGATGACTTCAGTCAAAGGCATGTCAGAGAAATCTACAATGAATGTCAAGAGGTCTAATCTGACCCCTGGATTTCACTGTGGACGTTCTTTTCCTAAAATGTGCAGATTCCCAGATTGCAGATTGTGTGTGTTTAAATTCTGCAGTTTTATGTCATAGATTTAATCATACATTGACCAAAAATGCATATTTCCTCTGTAAGCTAAAGCACAGAAATGCCCATTTTGGAGAACTTGCATATCTTGGGGAGATTTACACATTTTGGAAAGTACTAATTTCCACAAGTGTGAATTTGCAGAAATGCATATCAAATCAAATTCCTCCAGTAAGCAGACAATGGAAGAAAAGGGATTTGATGATCTATGAAATGTAAATGGAATGAATTTTACAGTGTTCATACATCTCTGGTGCTTACACAGGCATTCAAATAGAATACTTCACTCTAGGAAATATGGCCATCTCTTTCAGAATTATTCCTGGTGAAAGTGGGTTCTTTCAGACAAATATTGTGCTCATCACAAGGTGTTATGCACTGGAAGGAAAAATGATTTTTCCCTGCAGGTAGACTCCCTCTTTACAATCCTCCTATCACTCTCCCAAAATAATTCATGGGCTGCAACCAATCAGGATAAACCTGACATATCCTAGCAATGTCCATAGGATTAGCAATGGTCCTCCCTTCAGCTTATCTGCAGGGAGAAAAAAAATAATGTACTTTGGATTTTCTCATCTGGGTCTAAAGCCCAGAAATACAGAACTTAAAAAATTCCAACCCAACCCTCGGGGAAAGCCTTAAACAAATAGTAATGTTTGTCTTCCCACTGCTCATATGGGAAAGAGTTTGGTGAGAATTCCCTTTAAAAACAATTCAGCCAAATTTCTAGCCAAATAGAAAGAGGTATTTATGTGGTAGGGGTGGGTGGAGGAAAGAGGAAAAACTAAGGGAAGACAGCAGTCATTCACTGAGATCATTCCAAATAAAATTAAAATATCAGTCTAACTTGGCTAAGTGCAAGTTATCTACTTGTGTGGAGTCTTAGATTCCATATGCAAGATTCACTGCAGAAAGGATGGGCTGACAGTGAAAAAGCATCTTGGTCTCAAGTTAGGAGTTATTTGACAAGTTCTCAGAAAGTAAGGAAACACTTTTTATGGGAATACAGGTTCAGTAAAAGTTATCCTCTTGGCAGAGACAAAGTGTTTTTTCAAGTCCTGCAATAGCCCCCATTTCAGTGATCTAGCCAGTAAATCAGAATATTACTTAATGACTGGACCCACCTCCCTTATGATTTAAAGCTATGTAGCCCATTTGAACCAATTAGCCTATTCTTGGACAGAGATTATGGCTTTGGTTGTATTTGGAGAATAACAAGGTCAGATAAGCCTAATCAGGTATCCCAGCAGGGTGCCAACTTACCAGATGTTATAGGGATTGATTGGTAGCCAAGCTAGCACTGAGAGAGTGTTCAGAAGAATTAACTAGACTGAAGGACTGTAGCATATCATATATATATGGCTGGCTGGCTGGCTAGCACAGTTAGAGGGAAGAACAGAATCATACCGTCAGGCTCTGCTTCCATCCCTCTATTCATTTAGCATAATGTGTGAAAGAACAAACACATGTAGAATCCAAACAACCCTATTTAGACATACAGGCTATAGATATGCAGTCCACAGTCTATACTGCAGGAAGTTACCCCACAGCGGCTTGATGTAAAAAAGATCAGTGTGCACAGTTTGCCAGTCTGACGGTACTGTTTCTCAGCTTCATCTGATGCATTCTGCCCATAACTTCAACAGAAAATAGTGATGCATATATTTCATGTTCAAGTGTGTGATCCACGGTTAAACATGACAGACAACACAAGGCAAACACAAACCAGCCACTCTGTGAATGCATGGATATGAACCTACATTTTTAAAACCTCAACTGTGTCACACTCAGTATTAAAAATAGATTGTATCTCTTATGTCTTCATTAAAGAATAATGACTCTGCCTATTAAATATGCAAAATGTGTGTGTATGTGTACAGAGATATGCACACATGCATGCATACATGTTTAAGGAGGAATGAGTTGGTTGTGTGCCATTTCTCTTCTTCTCTGGTCTCATTCTCATGAATTCATTTCACTTTCTGAAGAGCCAAGGGATATTCTAAATAGACACAATTGACCACACTATGAAATGTTGGAAAAGGGTAGAGTAAATGACTGGGGGCGGGAGGTAATGCCAAGTGAGAATGAACAGAAAAAGGTAGACATCTGGAGAAAAACAAGCCTTTCTCCAGATATATTGCAAACATCATATTGCAGAGCTTGAGAGAAGAACATTATGTCTTTTTCTGTTTTTCTAACAACTTTATATGTAATATGAATATTAGCCATCCTAATTTTTACTCTAAATCAGTGGAAACTGTTTTGGTCTCTCCACTAAATAGTTAGCAGCACATGACTGGGTCACTGGGAAGATGGTGATATGATCACCTGGAAGGTGGTGAGTGAAGAGGCCAATTCCATGAAGTTCAGTTGATAATTTGCTGTATGGATGCATCTGGATGCATCTGTTCAAGAAAGCTGGGCAGTTTTTGTTAGGTAGATTGATGTAACAGCACTAGACATCCTTGTTATTGATTTCTGCAAATCTCTTTTATATCACAAAGCCAGACTAGTTTGTCAGATTTTACTTTAAAAAGCCTTTTGCCCTGATCTGCTTGGAAGAAGTGGGAGAAGACCAGCTCCCAGTACCTGAAATGCATTCTGAAATCCCTGTTATCAGGAATCTCTATGTGAAACTGTAGCCAATGGACCACTGTGGTGGTGGAGAATGATAAGTCTGGAGATTGCACCGCCTTGTTCTACAAACGTTTGCAGAATTCCACTTGGCTCAGTTTGCTTTTTCTCTGAGGGCTGAGAATGAGAGGAAGGATGGATTCTGCATAGCTTTATTGCAGCACCAGCTTATTCCCAGTTCTTCAGCAACCTGCTTCACCCCACTCGTTTTAGTATACAGAACACCTAGGAAACACCTGCCTTTCTCCCCTCACCCACACTACTCTTCTCCAGGTCTCTCCCACTTCTTTCTTCTCACATTGCTTCCTGGGTACAGGAGCATCACAAGGCTTGAGGAGGAAGGAGAGAAGAGCTGTAAATGGTGGCTACTGGCACACATCTGGGTGTGTTTGCCATTGTACTCTGCACCATTTGTTGATGCATTCCAGGAAGGAGAAGCCACCCATCTGGAGAAAAGTGGTTTGCTAACTGGATGCTCTGAATCCTATGTCCATTTTGCAAGCTGCCTGTGTGGGAGGAAGTTAGCACAGTGTCTGGCCAGGGATGTGCCACCTGCTGAGGTCTCTTCTCTTCTTCAGCCAGCTACAGATGATGATTTCAGATGAAGTGCCACAAACATTTATTCAGTGGCTAGAAACTAACTGTACGGTCCAGCACTGGACCCTTCTTAATAAGGAGGTGGTGGGGATTTCCAGACCTGACCTGGGTGCTTGGGATGATGCTCAGTTTCACACTGCCTTTCTCATGTCCAGGACCACCTTTGAGATCATCACTTTCAAAATTGGGCCAGTAATCCAAAAGCAAGACAAGGTGACCTTCAATCTATCCAAGAAAGATGTCATGATCACCCTGTACAAGCTGGCTTTCAGCACTGGCCGCCTCGGCTGCATTGGCACGTAGAGATGCAGGTAGATTTCTGTGATGCTCGGGAATGGTAAGTGTCAGGCCTAGTGAATGGCAGAACTAGCAGATCTCTCTCCAACATCTGGATGCAAACTCTCTTGGGGAAGAATGCTGGAGGTGGGAACTTAGATTCTGGGTACAGCTTTTAGGCAGCAGAGCTTGCACATCAGCAGAAGAGTTCAGTATGTTGGAAGCCTGATACGCTGTATTTCCCATCTGAATAAACCTCTTCCATAACCCCAGTTTCTCTGATGCTGCAGAAATAGCAATGTGCCTTACCACAGATGCATCTTTCTTGTGGGATTGGTTTGGTGGGGGGTTGAGAGGATGTGTGCATAAGAACAGATGGACTCCACTGTTGTCTATGGGGATGTATTTCCTGGCTGGGGAGAGGGACAGAGGATTGTCCTTGATGCTGACTGAAAGAGATGGGATGTGTGCAGGAACAGAATCAGGAAGCTGGAATGTGGGCTGGTGAGCAGTGTAGGAAATGTAAGCTGCAGTGTCTGGAGAAGTTCAAAGCAAGGTCTGGCACAGAGGGGTGGGGAAGCTTCCCATATCAACAAGACAAGGCAGGAATGAGGGAGGGAGGATGAGCAACCAGGGCTTCATCAGTGCTGGAATCAGAGCTGAGAGAAGGGAAGGGAGGAGGAGGGTTCCAAGTATAGTTGATGAGCTTAGAAGGTAGCTACTTCCCAAAGCATCCTGGACCAGGGGCAATTCGATGAGGGAGGAAATGTGTGGATTGATGCCAGGTGAAGGACGCTGGAGCAGGGATGTTGGGTGGGCTGTCAGCCAGACAAGCTTCCATACATGGTAAAAGCCTTTGTGGAGTTCTAGTGTGGGGAAGGATACACTGGCTGCAGACATGGAAGTGCGGGGAGAGATCGAAGGTGAAGTCTGCCCATACACATGCTCTCTGTGGGAGTAAATGCATGAGGGGGCACCTACCTGGTATATTTGTGCTTCCTGTGCAAAACCAAGCCTTGGTACTTCTTGAGTGAGGCAAGGGGATTGGAGGGCATGTGAGTAAAGACTTTTCAATGTAGTGGTTGCGAACTATGGGTAGCTGTATTCCTTACCAGGCAGCTGGTGACATGGAGAAAAGACAAACATGCCCAAGAGCTGCATGGACCAATGCATGGTGTAGGCAAGAGAGATGCAACTTGGAAATGGATTTCAGGCATGGTGGCTGATGATGGGATATATGCCAACAGTGGTAGGACTGAGTAGGAGGATGGAAACCATAGTGATATAGAAATCACTTGATCATCGTTGGGCACATGCATGTAAAAGCATAGTAACAGCTCAAGGTGATGTGTGAATCCAGTCAGTGAATGTTGATCTAGCTCCTTGGCAAGGGTAGACCTTGGACAATCACATTGGTAGTACTCAGGCTATTGCAAGAATGCTCACACTGCAAACTGGGACGGCTTGTTCCATTTATGAAAGATGTGTATTTATTGGTGCAGTTGGCTGTTATAAACATATTTGACTTCTGCGGCAAGTGGCAAAACAAGCTAAAAAGGCAGAGAAAAACTTGTTCTTGTGTTAATTAATATAGACAAGGCTTCTGATGCCATCTCCCATGACCATATCATACGGGTACAGAAACAAAGAAAATGAATTACCATATGGTACAGTTGATTCCTATACTGCAGTAAATTCAATGGAAAGGATACTAGTCAAATAAAACTATTTACTGGGGTGAAGCAGGGTGACCTGTTGTCCCATTTGTTTAAACTTGCATGGGAACCTCTGATTAGTAAACTCAAGCTACTGGGTTGGAGTTAGTGAAGATGATTAGAATTTGACTGGCTTTGAGTTTGCAAATGGCCTTGTAGTTATTAATGATTGCTACGAGATTGCTAGCATACAAATTGTACAATATTTTTGCTCTTTCTCTGGCCTGGAGGTTTAACCAAAGTGTTATAGGTTTGGCATCAAACCACCTAAAGATTCTTCTGTATTCAATAACTGTCCAACAACTGGATAAATTTCATATTGAACACTGATATTTTCTGATGTTCATGTTCTTTTAAATTATCTACCTGTTTCTTGGAAATTAAAGCATAGTCAGAGCAAATGGATTATCCTCGCAATTTTGACAGCTGAAAGATGGATACTACAATGCTGGAAAGATAAAAGCTTGTCTTCTATAACAGAATGGATTGAAGAACTAATAATGCTTTCAATATTTGAGTGGATAAGATACAGTGACCACTCTCACATAAATGTATATATGGATATTTGGTCTGCCTTTGTTAAAATTTATGTCTAGTGCATAAATCTGGATTTATACTGTTATTGTATATTTACATTTAAGCAATTATTAATTTATGGGGGGGTAGATTTTGTTTTGGTGACCTTGACACTAAAATAAATGGAAAAAACAAATGCTCACCATATTACTAACTTCATTAGGTATGTCACCTGATGAGCAAAAATAGTTCTTAGCCAAAGACTCATTCAATATTCTACCATGTGAATCCTTCTTATTTTTTAATTTTAAATGTGTTTTGAAGTGAGTTTAAGTGTTTTTAAATTTTTTATTTGTTTTAATGTTAATGTTTTTAATATACAGCCAATTTTAACCTTTTAAATGTTACATTATTTTATCTTTGTGTGCTTGAATGTGTGTGCTTATGCGTATACATGTTATATGTTTCTTGGTCTATTAATTTAATATAATCCAAAATTTAATACAATTTATCTATTTGAATAGGAGAATATAAGTTAAATAAATACATAAATATTTTGGAGGACATATTTTTAAATGTGCTAATTTGATGTTTATACACTGTAAGAATTAATTCTTTTACAGACTTTTGGGTAATGGGATTTCTTGCAATGATTGCTTCCCTTTATGTTGCTTTGTCAGGCTGATAACTGTGGGTGTCTTGATGCATCACAAGAGATTATGCTTCTTATTCAGTGGAGGAGGCTAGGCTGCTGAGGTCACGCCTCAATATCTGAACATAGAAAGTGGTTTCTCAATAGTCAAATGCCTTGTCGTTTAATTTGTGACATGCATAAATGCATGAATGGGATTCCAACTCTCCCCATGTACTGTCTAGCAAACCCATGGCCAAGGAAATGGGTTTGGTACCATCAGCACAGAAAGAGGACCCTGTTGAGCTTGATTCTAGTCTGGCACTGTGAAGAGACATGACAGATGTGGAAAATCATTCACAGACAACCTGATTCTGGGTCAGGGTTTTATACATGGCAGAATAGTCTCCACATTGCCATCTATTAGCAGTCAACCCTTGACACAACTTTGTCCATGTTCCAGAGGTGTCCCTTGTCCGGGAATGCCTCATGCAGGAGGGACATCTGTCCAAATCTCTCCATTCCTGCTGTAAAAGTCTGGGAAGACCTGGCCCCTCTGTGGCTTGTGACAATAAGCAGATCTGGTTTCTAAGAGTCCAGTACACCGGTCAGGAGATGTGGCCATCTGAAAGGTGCTGGGGTGGATAGGTCAACCTAATATCCTTACAGCATTAGGCCATATTAGTAGATCTGGCCTCACGTTTGCTTTACAGCCAGATTGAAACATTTATGTTCTGGTAATTATCTGGACATGTTAGATGACCTGGATTTCTTACCTTCTGGGACTGAAGCTTTTATTTTCTGTCGTGTTCCTTAGCTCAACTTTGACCAACAAAGACAGCTTCTAGCCAAAGAGCTGCCCAGGGAAGGGACAACCACCACCATGTCACTGCCTGGGAGCAAGGACTGTGTTTCTCATATTATGACAGAAAGAGGGGAAATAGAAAAATAGAAACATAGAAACAGAGCGAGTCAGAAGGGGCCTCCTGGGCCATCTAGTCTGACCTCCAGCACCAGCTGGCTCCGCTCACGACATGCCCACCATGTGGATGTCCAGCCTATCCTTGAACACCCACACCGATGGGGCCTCAACGACCTCTCGTGGAAGCCCATTCCACACCCTCGGGGTCCTGATGAAAGTCTGCTCTTTGTCTGCCCTTCGTCAGCCCATTTCTCGAGTACCCTCCTTACAGGCCAGATCTGCCCTCACCTCCACAGTGTGCTCCCCATGGCATCCAAGGTATAGGCAGGATCTCACCCGTACCAGGGCTGGCACCTCCAAACCCCTGTGGCAGGAGGGCTGAGCTAGTACAGCCTCTAGGCCCAGACCCAGGCAAGGTGAGGAGGACAGTCACCCCCATCAATAAATTTAATATTTTTAAATAGCTGCTGTGTGTAAATATTGCTATTGGGAGGTACAGCTGCCCCCCTCATCTCCCCCTGGATCCAGGCTTGCTGCCTCTGACACAGATTAACAGAATGCAGACTGGGCTTTCTTGAATTTGCCACATTCACTCAGCTCATCAGTGAGACCTGCATCCCGCTGCTTCTCACCTAACTGTGAGCTATTAGGGTCATGCAGTAAAGAACAGTAGGACTGCCATAGTCGATTTTTGTTGCCAGTCAAGAACAGCAGTCTTCACCACGTGCCTTCTCCATAGCAGATCCTAAGATTTGAGAAAGCAGCTTTTCTGATGAACCACAAAAATAATGTATACAAAATATATGCAAGAGTGCAGGAGGTGAGCTTTGCCTTTTCCCAGTTCTGGGAGATGCAGAGTAATTCAGCAGGGGCCATTGCAAGAATCGCAGCAGATCTTGAAGGCCTGATCATAAAAGCTCCCTCACTAAGGTCCTAGTGCAAATCAGTAGCCCTGTGCCTATTCTAGGGTAAAACTAATTTTAAAATAGCTGTTAGATAGGGATTTAAAGTAAGGTCTGTTTTGGGCCTCAAGCCAGCCTTTAGAGATGTCTAGATGGGGTCATAGAAAATTTACGTCTTAGCTTGAAGCATTGTGGTTCAGACCCCATTTCAGTCATGCAGCTTAAGCTGTTTTTCATTGTGATTGGGTCTACACTGAAGTTTAATTGACAAAGTTGGCCAAAGTTGGCCCTTCTTAGCTGGATCTGCAAAATAGTGCAGAATCACACTGATTTTGCAAACCACCCGAGATGTTCGTGTTTGCCATGTACTGAGCCGACTTTCTTGTTTGAATGATTCTTAGCACGAGCAAGGATGCTTTTTGACTGGTAAGCAGCTTCAGCTCACTGAGGGAAAAGCAGGATAAAAACTCTACAACTAAATAGCTATGTAGACAGAATTTTTCTTTAAAATGCTGCAAAATTTGACTTAAAAGTGAAATTCAGTGAAATCTTCAGGGTGCTCTCTCGCCTCCAAGGGAAGCAAAAAGCACTTTCACTTAAGTTGCTGCACAGTTGTGCTTGAAGCAAAATTCAAGCAGGGCACAGCATAAGGAAAACATCCATAGAAAAGTGGATGGCAGTTAAAAGATTGATACAAATTTCCCAAGGGAGTTTCACACTTCTAAACAAACAGCAGACTCTTGATTAAAAGCAGAAACTGAAAGGTTTTATGTATTACCAAGCCATGCCAATCAAGAGGCAGGGACGGTGTCGGTTGTTTTCAGGACTCTGCTTACCATAAATGTTAACATAATAAGAAACTCAGGTTTACGTTGAGTATAAATACCTGAAAGGGAGCCACAACAAACCTCGAATCCTGTGTGATAAAGTGTTTTAAGCAGCAGTTTGTCACTTTCACATATTCCATGTTTAGGGCACTCTTTAAAAAATCTTTCCTATGGAATGTCTTGTGTGAATAAGCCCATTTTAAGGAATTTTAAATGGAAAAGGAACCTTCGTAGTGAAGAAAAATATGTATTCCAAAACCTAATTCTGATATCATCGTTCCCCAGTACTTTGCGGCACAGACTGTAACATATTGTCTTGATAAGTGTATCTTCTTGTATCAGTCAGTGGAACATTTCAGATTCTTTCTTTTGCCTTTCTTTTTCTTGTGGAATTTGCTTTCTCTAATTGTGGATGCAGCATCCCCCCAATCAGGGACTATTTTTTTTTTTAATTGAGGCCTTTTAAATTGCTCTGCCTAAATCCCAGAATGTATGGAAAGGAAATGTTCTGGCTGAGGCAGATTGGTACGGCAAGTCAGTACAAAAAGCATTCAGTGCACAAAAAGCCAAACCCAACTGAAACGGGCCTCAGCCAGAGTCATCGCAAGCATTCCTGTTCCACAGATGGGTTTTGAACCGCACTGAACAGCGTTGTGCCATTTTGGCAGTGTTGTGTCTGCCTCTCCACTATTCTCCAGACACCCCAAAGCATGCCCTGTTGTAAGCTGCATTACAGTGAAGGCCATGACATATGTGATGGATGCCTGACTTTTGATGAATCTTAATTGCTGAAGAAAGTGGGGCTTTCCAGTACATGCAGAAAATAAGCTGTCATTACACGAGCAAAAAGAAAGCTAGTTTACTGGCAACCTTGTATGACAAATGTGAAAATAACTGGAATTGGCCTGAAGCCCAAAATGAGGGTGTCCAGATTTTGGTTTTATGATGTCTGCCTCCCTGGATCCACTTTGGATTCTTTGATAGAATCTTAGGGGGTCCAAAATGGATCTGGGAATGTGGAGCCTGAATCCCCAGAGATTCCTGGCCATCGTACTCCCATAGCCCCCCACATGGGTGAATATGGAAGAAGAGGTGATGATGTTAATTACATTGCATTTATAGTCAGCTTTTCTTCCTCTTGTAAGGAACCCAAGGTGGCTTACAAGGTGCTCCTCTCCATTTTATCCTCAAAACATCAACCCTATGAGGTAGGTTAGTCTGGGAGTCTATGACTAGGAATGGGTGAGGAATCCATTTTGTGGGTAAGGAATCCATTGGATTCTCTGGGTTTGCCTCCCCAGACTCTGGTTTTCTTTGGCTCAACTGTAAGTCTAATTTTCTAGTGAGCGTTTCAGTGTTCAAATGTTGCTCAACAGGAACTTACCCCTTCCATGCCATGTACAGAAGCCTTTCTTTGTGCTGCTGTCTGTGACATGGAAGAAGTTTGCTGGTGGCACAACCTTTGCTCTGCTGACTACTCCTCAGTTCAGCTTACTTCCCAAGAACAAGAAGAAATCCACAAACACTAGAGGGACAGTTTTGTGGGGCTATGACGAATCCTTACCTATGATTGGTCCAAAGACACCCAGCGGGCTACATGAGCCCTGGTCCCATTGGTGAACTTGGAAGAAAGGATGGTATCAATTGAGCTAGATTCCATCTTTGTGACTGGGGTCTTAAAGTCTCACTGGTTCACAATGGATTTAATTTGAAAGTGCTGTTATTTTTAACATCTAGCAATTTAATCCGGTTTAAATGTAGTCCTTTGAACATGATTACACATTTGGAAATTTGCAAACCGCTCTTTTTAATAATGTGCATTTCTGAATGGAGGAAATAGAAATGATTTGTAAACTGAATTAAATTCTTATGCATCCATGCTTGTCCCAAAGACAGCAGGAGATTTCTTCTTCTTCAACTAGTGGAGTGAGATTGGTTGAAATGGACAAGGATCTTCCGATGCTAGGTGCAGAACACAATGAATCCAAAAGCAAGCTCCAACATTTTTTTCATAACTCCTCATTTTTAGGAATATCCACTTGCCACCAATGGGAGAACCATCAACTTGTGAATAGAAGGTTGTCCTGTGGTAGAACCTCCCTTCCTGCACCCGTTTGCACCACTGGAAGCCTTTGAAGTAGCAGTAACACAGCCTCCTTTCAATTATCAGCATTGTGTGGCTAGTATTAGAGATTTTGTTGTATCAAGCAGTGCACAAGTGCTATTAATGAATGAATGAATAAATATTAATATCAATATTAATGTTGTTGTTAGTCGTGAAGTCATGTCCGACCCATCACAACCTCATGGACAACATTCCTCCAGACCTTCCTGTCCTCCACCATCCCCTGGAGTCACTTATAAGCTTACGCCGACTGCTTCAGTGACTCCATCTAGCCACCTCATTCTCTGCCGTCCCCTTCTTCTTTTGCCATCTATTGTTCCCAGCATTAGGCTCTTTTCTAGTGAGCCCTTCCTTCTCATTAGGTGGCCAAAGTATTTGAGTTTCATCTTCAGCATCTGGCCTTCTAAAGAGCAGTCAGGGTTGATCTCCTCTAGGTTGAAATTTTTAGGTTGAAATTTTTTATTTAAATAAAAACATCTCCTCTAGGACTGACTGGTTTGATCACCTTGCAGTCCAAGGGACTCGCAGGAGTCTCCTCCAACACCACAATTCAAAGGCCTCAATCCTTTGGTGCTCGGCCTTCCTTATGGTCCAACTTTCACAGCTATACATTGCAACTGGGAAAACCACAGCCTTGACTATATGCACTTTTGTTGGCAGGGCGATGTCTCTGCTTTTTAGTATGCTATCTAGATTTGCCATAGCTTCCCCCGAAGGAGCAAGCACCTTTTAATTTCTTGGCTGCAGTCCCCATCTGCATCTTGGAGCCCAGGAAAATAAAATCTTTCACTACCTCCATTTCTTCCCCATCTATTTGCCAGGAAGTGAGAGGACCAGATGCCATGATTTTAGTTTTCTTGATGTTGAGTTTCAAGCCAACTTTTGCACTCTCCTCCTTCACCCGCATTAAGAGGCTCCTTAGTTCCTCTTCACTTTCTGCCATGAGAGTGGTATCATCTGCATATCTGAGGTTGTTGACATTTCTCCTGGCAATTCCAACTTGTGATTCATCTAGCCCGTCCTTTCTCATGATGTGCTCTGTGTATAGGTTAAATAGGCAGGGCGACAGTATACAGCCTTGCCGAACTCCTTTCTCAATTTTGAACCAATCAGTATTTCCTTGCCCAGTTCTCACTGTTGCTTCTTGATCCGCATATAGGTTTCTCAAGAGACAAATAAGATGGTCTGGTACTCCCATCTCTTTAAGAACTTGCCACAATTTGTTGTGATCCACACAATCAAAGGCTTTGGCATAGTCAATGAAGCAGAAGTAGATGTTTTTCTGGAACTCCCTAGCTTTCTCCATGAACCAGCGTATGTTGGCAGTTTGATCTCTAGTTCCTCTCCCTCTTTGAAATCCTGCCTGTACTTCTGGTAGTTCTCGGTCCACATACTGCTGGAGCCTAGCTTGTAGGATTTTAAGCATAATTTTGCTAGCATGTGAAATGAGTGCAATGGTGCGGTAGTTTGAACATTCTTTGGCATTGCCCTTCTTTGGAATTGGAAAGTAAACTGAACTTTTCCAATCTTGTGGCCAGTGTTGAGTTTTCCAAGTTTGCTGGCATATTGAGTGTAGCACTTTTACTGCATTGTCTTTTAGGATTTTGAATAGCTCAGCTGGAATACTGTCACCTCCACTAACTTTGTTGTTGCTCAGACTTCCTAAGGCCCATTTGACTTCACATTCCAAGATGTCTGGCTCAAGGTCAGTGACCACCCCATCGTGGTTACATTAAGCTCTTTCTTGTATAGTTCCTCTGTGTAATCTTGCCACCTCTTCTTAATCTCTTAGGTCCTTTATCATGCCCCTCTTTGCATGAAATGTTCCCTTCATATCTCCAATTTTCTTGACAAGATCTCTGGTCCTCCCTATTCTATTGTTATCAATATTAATAAGGAGAATGAATGAATGTAGCATTTTATATCATTATAAAAGGTTCATTTTAGATCGTCCATAACACAGAGGTTTCTTGACCTGATTAAAGCACATGCAACCTATAGCTGAACTTAGTGTTCATGCCAGCCCATCATTCCCGACCCTTAGAGTTAACGTACACATAATTGGCTTACTTTGGTTTATGATCACCCCTGTCCTTTCATGGAAGTAATAGCAGTGATGCATTACTTCTAGCTGAATATTGTCCACCAACCACAAACAGTGGGGGAAGACTTTATGGTCTAAATGAAGACAATCAGAGGTACCTAGCAATCTGCTGCTGGGGAAAAGAATCCCGATCTAAATGAAGATCCTGTCTCGTCTCATACAGGGCAACTCTTCATGCAATACACACCGTATTGCAAGGATGGGGAGCCTCTCCATTAAGAAAGGCAAAATGGATGTGGCAAACCTTTCAGTAGGTGCAGCCAATGCCCACCCCCCACTGCCCCGCATGTCATCTTGCCCATTGATGGCCTCTTGGAGGCAATTCTCCTCCTCATTCTACTTCTGTAGCTTTGCTACAGCAGCTTGTGAGAATGATGATTACATTGCAGTCATGTTAGGCAGTTTGTCAACACACGTTTTTAAGAAGCTCAGTATTTCAAAAACACTCCTTTGATCTTGTCACTATTTGTATTGAATGGATAGAACTTCACCATGTCAAACACTGTCTTCTCACAATTCAGAACTAATCTAATACTCATCATCTTGTTTTAGACAGTTAAAAGAACTATTTTGGGGCATGTATTGGCTAATTTTGTGTGATTTGGGAAGGCTCTGAAACAGGCATGTCAGAATTCGACAAATATCACTTGTTTGATAATTATGCAGCATGTTAATGAGATGCATGAATACGTTCCACTTTAACTATATTTGACATTTGCCAAGTGCCTGGGGGATACAGATGAGGGAAGGAGGCATAAGGAAAGGGTCACTGCTTAAGGGCAGCTCACATGTATATGTTATTACTTTGATCACATATTTATGAACTGGGAGAGCAATAAGGGAGCTCTGAGCCACATGGTGCCCACATGGATGCGGAAAGGTCCAGTTCCATTTATTTTCATTCCAGTCCTGCTGTCTCTTATGGTGATTAGCTCATATGTTAAATAGAAAAGGTTTACTTCTGGTTATGCGTTACACCTATACCCTTCAGCATTTTGTTGGGACTAAGCTTGCAAATGGAAGGTTACCCTGAAGTTCCTGTGTTATCCAGACATTATTTATTTCCTGCATTGATTTCTAACTAACACATTGAGCTAAAATAGCAAATGTACACTCAGGATTTCATTCAATCTGCATTTTCAGACAATTGGATTGATTTGAATTCCTCAATACCTGCCTCAGAACACAGTTATCCTTTAGGTTTATACTTCTCCAAATCTTGAATTCAGATTCACAGCTCATAAAATCTACTAAATGAATGCCAAATGTGCATTGCAGGTTAAAATGTGTACAGAAAATGTGTACAGAAAGCTTTTAGTGGAAAAAAGAGTATTGAGGAATAGTGTGAATTCCAAGTTTTTCCTTTTAGATGTGTATATTGGTGCAGAAACAGAACTGAGCAAATGGACATTATGGTCTGGTCTAGTCTGGTCTGATATAGAACTATACATTCCCATAATACAGGAGGGCCGCAATGTGGAATTCAACTTGAAATAGCAATCTGCCATTCTTGTTTCTTCTTTTAGTTGACTGGAGTAGCTTAATTCATAAAAATGCCTTCCAGTTTCTACCCACTGAATCTCATTATGCTTTATCTGCCTCCAGTGTTTATATATTTGTACAAGTTGCTTCAATTTTCTACTTGATTAACATCTTCAAAATTCTCACTGTGAGTAAAGTTTGCCATTTTTATTCTTCACTTCTGAACGAATGGGGAACACCAGAACTAAATGCATTTGTTCCATTAACAGTCTTACTAGTGATCCATTAGATGTAATAACATTTCAGTTTTCCTAACGAGGGCTCTCCTGCTTAAATACTCAATGACTTCATTAGTACACATAGAGTATTTTCACATTACATAAACTGTGCCCTGAATACTTGTAATAAGTGAATTAAATCCTCTCCACCCTTCATCATGCCAAGATACAGCTCCGATGGTTGGTCCCGTTTTCCAGTCAGCGCTCCCCCACTGAGGCTGTCTGACAGAGGAGAAGTAGCAGCAGTTCCCAGTGGTTCAAGGCCAATGCACCCACTGGAGCTGATAAAATGAGGGCAGGGAAGTTAAAAGCAAGTAGAGCTGGGGCAATAGGAGGAGACGGACCTAGCAGGCAGAGGTGCGGACTGAATGCCACAGCACAAAGCCACCCCACGGAGTTTTGCACCAACAAAAATCCATTTCAATGGTGAAAGAGGGCCAGTAGCCCAGGAATTAATCTAAAATCCTAAGCGTAAGACAGAAGGAGAATTTCTGGTTGTTGCAATCCACAAAAACACTTCTTTGGGCCTGCATTTTTCCACTCCAGCAGAAAGATAGGCATAGGCTAAATAAGTGAGCAAATCCTTTTAAAGAAACTAGGAAGAGGTTCCCAGTTCAGTCCAGCCACTGTCCCTCCTTTATAAGACAACCATCTGGCATGCTTACACAGGAGGTAGCCTCTTTGAATTAAGCAAAGCTTACTCCCAAGTAGAATGGCTCTGCATATTTATTTATTATTTCAAACATGTATATACCTTTCTGCAAAATATATATAGCAGGGCAATTTACAATGCAAGTTAAAAACAGCAAAACAAAACAAAAAAGCATGCAATCATTATAATGTGATTATATGTCATCTTCTCAAGAGCATAACCCAAGGGGCCTGTTGCTGATTTGTGTCATTTGATCACAGAGTGAGACTAGTTCTGTTATACCCAGGACCTCATTTTTCCAGTCCACTGCAAAGGAAAAAATGAACACGCAAACAAAACTTGCCCAGTGCGTTAGACATGTCCAAATTCTGTGAAGAGGTTGCATAAACCCTTTGCTACTGACGCTGCTATGGACACCATGGAAGCTACTAATGGTTGGGGACTCATATGCAGAATTGGTATAGTGTAAGCTAATGACTAAGATAGAAGTGCAAAGTATTCCTGAAAAGCATCTTATGTAAAATCACGGAAGAGTTAATTCTATAGAATTTGATCTGCAGAATTTGCTTTGCATGCAAGTAATCACTTGATAGTTCTATTTTTTTCAAAATTCTGGGACAAGCACGCCCAAGGAAGCCATGAAACAGGTAGCAGGCACCTTGAACCAACATAGAAACTGCTTGTTATATTGAAGACCAACAAGGCCATGGGAGTAAGCCTGTAGGTTTTATTGTCAGCAAGCTCTTCTTCCTTTGGGATTCTGGGCAAATTATCCACTTTGTGCCCTTTAGGATTTAGTCCTGCAGCAATAATGCATCCTTTCACTTTAAAATATTCCAATTTCCACATGGCTACTACTACTAAGGCGTAATTCTTGATCAAGTGAGTAATTACATTAAAATAAATTTTATAAGTAATTTTATTAAGCGCAATGAACCATTTTTGGTTTTATTTTGCTGTTTTTCATGAAAGAAGAATGAGTTTCTAATGTATGTCTCCACAAGTGCATTGCCCCTGCTCAGTCTGTCTGTGGAACTTCCTACAGATAGACAGAAATAGAAGCACGCCACAGTTGTCCAGGGCTCCTCTCCCTCTCTTTTGGATCTCCGTGACATGTCTCCGTGCCTTTTCCCTGCCCCCACACTGCTTGCTCGCTCCCCTCTGCTCTGTTCCCTGGCTCTGCTCAATTAAGAGACAAATCCATTCCACTGTGTATCCTAAAGGCTATAATGAAGTCAACTGTCAAAACCCCATCATGCTTCTGCCCTGCAGCTGTATCTGAAGGCCACTTGTCAGCTGTTTCACCCAGTCAAATGGAGACAAAGGGCCTTTTGATGGCCTGCCTTTCCCCCAATCAATCTACGCTGAAGCAGATGTTGAAATCTAACAGGAAAAGGTGTAATTTGATTTTGCATACAGTGCAGGCTGCATCTATATGAAAATTAAATCTATCAGAACATGATACCCTGCTGTCAAGATGGGCTAAATAAAATCACTGATTTTTTTTAATTGGTCTTTGCCAAAAGTAGAATATATTTTTCTTCCTCATTTCCTTCCTCCTTTCTAAACCTGGACTTGGAAAAGATAGGAAATCCCATCTGGCCTCACACAAAAGCAGGTGTCAGGGGAAAATGGCTTGATGAAGGGGAACTGTACTTTTTTCTTTTTAAACAAAAGCAATCCCCCCTTTTAGAAATGTACAATAACAAAAGAAAGAAAGAAAGAAAGAAAGAAAGAAAGAAAGAAAGAAAGAAAGAAGCAAAGCTGCATAATGGTTGAAAGAAAGACTGGTATGATCTCACCTCTGGATTTTAAGGAAATATGTTGAACTTTTGCATGAAATTTGTTAGTCCTAGTTGCAACCATTCAAAATTCCTGAAAAGTTTTACCAAACTTTAGGTAAAATTTGACAGCCATCTTAATTTTAGCATGAGAAGTATTAGAGGATCCCTAAATCTGGATCCATTCTCATATATCAACTATTTGGTGTCAAGGTATCCTCCCAGGGTTATTTACCATATCAGAACAAAAAGCATGACACATATACCATCTAAGTAAATGAGGAAAATGGATTCAAAAATATCCACCACACTCAATGGACATAGAGAAGCCACCTGTAATTTCGGTTTGCCTTGTTCACTGTATACACAGATAAAGACACTAACGCTACCACCAGGAAATATTTCAAGACCACCTTTCCTTTTAGTTTCTGTGCTCGGGTACATTTGTAGGAAATACATACTGAGTTTCAGAGACATTGTATGTTTTGTACATGTGTGCAGACAAGTACAAAAGCTAAAGTGAGCACCTCTCAGTGGTTTGTGTGTGTGTAATGTGAAGAGAGAGAGAGAGAGAGAGAGAGAGAGAGAGAGAGAGAGAGAGAGCATAAAGTACAGACATTGTTGGAGAACACCTTGTATATACTGTCTTTGGGGACTTTTCTATTTAAAAGAAACACTACTATTTAAAAATAATGGTGTGTCAAAGATTGCTTAAGCATTATGTGCCAAATTTAGCTCTTGTTTACAAGAGAAGATAACCAGAGTAATCCCACGAAAGCTCATGATATTACCTCTAGGCTACCTTTAAGGAAAATTTGGCCATATGTTTTTATAGTCCTGCCACTGCTTAGAACATTAATTATATGCTATCTCTCAAGAGAGGCTTTTCATGAGATTGAAGGAAAGATCATAATCAGTGTATTAACTAGCAAAACACATTACCAGCTATGTTCAGGTTTCATAACTCGGCATTTACTGTAATGCTAATATAGCTAAGCCTCTACATTGTCCTTATAGAAGTAAATAAAGCTGTCATGTACTTTTTTTGTATAGATGTCAACCTTCTGATGCATAGCATAGTCATTTATTTATGTTGTCTGCATCCCGCCTTTCCCCCATGGAGCTCTGGATGGATTATATGAATTTGATCCTCACAGTGACCCTGAGCTGCAGACACCGTGGATCTGGTCCAAGGCCAGTCAGGGAGCTGATGGGGTGCAAGGGACATGAAGCCAGGTCTTTCTGGTTCCATTCTCCCTCTTAAAGAACTTCACACAAATTCTGACACTCCATTTTCTAGTTACACTAACATCATATTGTACTTCATGGGCAAGGTTAAAAGAAGGGCTTTAAAAGTGCTTGTAACAGAGATGCCCAGAGTATTCTCCAGAGCACTTAGTATAAATAGGAAACAGGCCCCCGGTGTTCTATTCTGCCCTGAGCTCTTTCAGAGAAATCCACTTGTACGATATCAAGGACAGCTGCTTGCATGGATCAAAGGCACATTGTGCTCCTTAATATCAGAACATGTTATTTTACAGTCCCCAGCATTTTACCTTTCTGCCCCTCTCCAGAGGCATTTTTAAAATCTAGGCTTGTTCAAAAACAGCTGTGTTCTTCTGATAAAGAAGTACACTGCCTCTCAGAAGCATTTTTTTCTTTGGGGTAACTTTTGGAAAACCCTGCTTCGCAAGAATGCTAGCAAATGTAGTGACAGTTTATCTGAATAGTTTGTTTCTGTTTTTTCTCATACGAAGCAAGATTTCTTTTGCCCAGACTGCCATACATCTGGTTAAGCCTGGTGTTTTCATCAGCGTGTCAGCAGTGGAGTTACACTCAGAAAGACATGACCATGTTACCGTTACACAGCATTTCCATGTTTTAGTCTAGGCACAGGAATAGAGTGGAGACTGTATGCTTTCTCTCTCTGCAGTGATCCATCAACTCAGAAATAACCCAGAGAAGCTCTGTCAGATGCTGCAAACTCCTGCATCAGAAAAATGGAGAAGGACTAAAAACCAAATGCAAGGATCAACGCAATGCTGCAACTTGGCTATCACCAAGAGACAACGGTTTTCAAAGGTTACAAGAAGATTTCTTCTGTTGCTTACATGAGACAATTCATTATGTAGCTAAATTTCATAAACACAAAGTTCTGAAACAAGTGTAGCCATGGTGGAAGTGGTGGGTGATAAGCTCTAAAGAGGATCTTGGAATCTTACTCAAGATCTTACTCAAGCTGGATAGCCGAAACAGTTACAGCTGATTTCCTCCTCCCATTTTAAAAATTAACTTTAAATAAAATTATTTCTGATGACTTTCATATTCGCCACACCATGCTCTAAATGAACACAATCACCCATGTGTTTTTCTTTTTTTCTTTAGTGTGTCTTCTTTTTAAAAAGTGCCTATAAAAAGACTAGAAAATGGTTTTGTTAACTTGTTCATGTATACATTTATGACGATTCTTCTGAATGCAAAAGAGTGGTGTGGAGAGAACAATTTACTCAGTTTTGGCAATCCGCTATTTTGGATCCCCTCCATCAATAGGTTGCCAGGAAGCAAAGCATTTTCCTTGGTTCCACCTCCCATGCCCCCCACATGTAATTGAAGTTTTCCATAGCCAGACCAGGGTTAGCACAGGAGAGGTTAATTAGATCAAGAAAAGCATGCAGAGTTGGAGTTTATTGTACTCTCATTTATCAATGGCATGCAAGAAAAAAAAGTGTTCAAGGCTGTTATAAAACATGCTGCAAACTGGCGATTAACTCCAGAGCTGTCAACATTCTGACAGATGCTTGTTGAGCACCTGATCCTTTGTTGCACTGTTAATTGGTTGCCCCTTCTGTTCCCTCTCCCAAACCAGTAAAACTATCTAACAAAGACCTACTTTCTCAAGCACACTATGCCTTATTATTTTCCTATTACAAACCCATAAATGTAAAGGTTACATGATAGGTCGTTGGCTTTGTTTGCATGAAATATTTAGCAGGCCTTTGCAATCTTCATTAAATGTTCTGAATAGATAGTTATAAATCTGATTACTTACTTGCATGGAAACACCTAATGGATACACAGAAATAATTTACTCTTATGCCCTTTTCCCTGAGAGACTCATTTTTTATTACCCTCGAGAACTGTGTGCACTCCAAGAAAAAGGGTTAGCAACTATTGGTGGTAACATGCAAGCAATGGCTGTGAACTATTGTTTCAAAGAGAGATGACAAATCTTGCTGAGCAAGAAAATGTGTTTTCCAAAATACTGAAGGAAAACGGCTTTTGCTCTCTTAACCTCGTGATGACTTTTCAGAAAGCTCTTCCAATTATTCATACTGAATATGTTTAGAGGAAAATGAAAATGACCAGGAGAGTTTCAAAAAGTCAAAAATAACAATCAAACCGTTCTAGCATTACATTGTACAGATATAGGTTAGATAGCAGAAGACCAGGGCATTACAGCTTAAAGGAAAATTAGTTACTTCTGTTACCTAAGAAGCCATGGTCTCCCAAGAGGATGTCATCTAGGGAAGTTTCCAGTTAAAAAATTAAACACACATGTAAACAATAGAATGACACTGTTCTCCTGTAATGCCTAAAGAAAGGAATTTCATCCTACTCAACGGGCATAATCTACATGTACAAAACCTGTTGAAATAACTGAGTCTTTCAAGAGCCTCTTATTGATAACACATACTGACATCCTATACATGTCTGCTCTGATGCAATTAGCACTGTGTGTGAGAGAGTGTGTAGCCAGTAGAAGTCACAAATCTTTGGTGATCTATTAATGTAGTGCATAGAGCAACAACTGAGTTGCACATGGGGTTGTTGTAAGAAACAGGGAGTTGTTTTTTACAGGATTGGCCATTAAGCCTAGAAATATCTGCTCTAGAAATTTAGAAATAGAAATATTTGAAAAGAAAGGTCTTTTCAGGGTCTTGTGGCAAGTTTTCCCACTCCAAATTTGCTACTCCTTGCAACTGAAGACACCAGGGACTAAAGAAGCTACAATGTACGCTTACCATTCCACAGTTTCCCTTGGCTGAAGGATAATTGGAAGATAGAGGAATGAGTTGACGTTCTGCACAGATAAAAATAAAATATAGTAAAGGAGGAAGTTGGACACTTGGACTGATAGAAAAACTCGCAGAAGGAGTGGTGGCCTAAAATATTTTGCTTCCTGGAGCAGGTCCCAAGCAGTGTCCCCCTAGCTGGGGTCAACACTTTTGCAGGACATTTCAAATGTTTCTTCTTGCATTCCTGCATTTTCCCATCCCACCCCACATCCCTCGTGTTGCTGCCTGAAGCAAGTTGCTTCATTCCACTTCATGGCAGGGTCAGCTCTCTGCATAAGACAAGAAGGGTAGAGAGGGATTGCTGTTGTTTTTATACAGTACCTTTCCATAAGTCTATTGAATAGAAATGAAACAGCATCACAATAGCAATTAAATCACATAACCGTCTCAACTGTTTGATGAAGTCAGGTCCAGCAGAAGGTCTCTTGCTGCCTGAAGAGGATAATTTGTGCCAGCACCTTGCAACTCTTCCTGCCACCACATAAGGTTTAAGGGAAAAGGGAAGACCAACTATGAGAGGGATTGACTCCATCATGGAAGCCACCCCCCAAAATTTAGAGCAGCTAAGCAGGTGTGTCATGGACAGGGCATTTTCATGCACAGAGTCACCATAAGGAAAAGACAACGGCACCGAGCAACACCCAAAACGGATAATTACTGTGTAATTTTTATCTCATTTTTAACCACCTTGGCTGTTTGTTAAGAAGCAGAGGGTGGGGTATAAGAAGAGGGGTAAAAGAATTTTAAACACATGAATAAGGTGAAGACTTTTTCACTAGGGCATAACAATTATTCTGTTATGTTATGTGATGCATTATATAGCATTGACTATATTGGCCCTTATTTAGACAGGCAGTGAAGCTGATTATCTATCTATCTATCTATCTATCTATCTATCTATCTATCTAGTTTCTATACACTCAATGACCAGAAGACTCTCAGGGTGATTCATAAAGTTAAAAATCACATATAACTCTCTCTCTCTCTCTCTCTCTCTCTCTCTCTCTCTCTCTCTCTATATATATATATATATATATATATATATATAAAATAAGCAAGACATTAAACCCAAATAGAATGGGGACAATAGGCCCACAGCAACCGCAATCAAATTGGTCCAGAAAGTACAGCAGCAATACCAGGTAAAATACAGTATAAAATGAGAATAAAAATTAACTATTAAATTATTGGGTAACTAAAAAGTTTCACCTAGCACCAAAAAGGCACCAGGTGTATCTCTTTGGGGAGCTGATTGCCACAACTGAAAAGGCCCTTCTTCTGGTAGCCACCCTCTTTACTCATTTGGAGGGGACTGCCTCAGAAAGACCTCAGAAAATGATCTTAGGGTCCAGGTAGGTACCTGTGGAATGAGGCATTCCTTCATATATTATGAGCCGCCCCGAGGCTTTGGCAAATGGGGCAGCATAGAAGTCTCCTAAATAAATAAATAAATAAATAAATAAATAAATAAATAAATAAATATTATTTTGCTGTGAAAAATATCTTGGGAGAAGGAATGAGAAAGAAATTAGAATTAGTATTTTGATAACTAATATACCAACTCAAAAACTCTCAGTGGTAAATAAGTTTAAAATACAACAACCCTCCCTCAAACTTAAAATCCCATTCATAAAAATTGTATAACAGGATAAATATTAAAATATTTATGCTGGGACATAGACTGGGAGGGTGCCACCCTATTAGTTCTTCTGGACTTCTCAGTGGCTTTCAGTAGAATCAACCATGGCATCCTTCTGGATCATTTATGTGGTTTAGGCACCAGAGGCATGATTTTACAGTGGCTCTGACCCTTCCAGGAGAAGCCATCTTAGAAGGCCGTCATAGGCTTTTAGGCTCTGGTGCGGGGGCGGGGGGGACACAAGGTTCCATCCTGTCCCCCATGCATGTTAACATTTATATGAAACTGCTGGGGGAAGTCATCAATCTGCAGATAATACTCTACTCTTCCCCTTGTTTCCAAATACACACCCCAAGAAGGCTGTTGAACTTGTGAACCAATATCTGGAAGCTAATCCAGACAAGACAAAGATAAGCAGCTACTCAGGATGCAAGTTTACAGCTGGTCTTAGATGGGGTTGTACTCACCCTAAAAGGCCGCATATACAAGCTGGGAGTTTTCCTGGACTCTGCACCAAGGAAAGCCAGGTGGCTGCCTTGACCAAGCCTATGAGGGGGGACCCAAAATCCCCCAGGAATTATCTTGGGGTTTCTACAAGGACAGGCCCCTTGTAGAACAGGCTCCCCCTGCTAGGTGAGTATTCTAAGAACCCAGCTGGGTTGTTGCGAGAAGCTGCGTTCTGCTTCAGTGCGATTGTTTCATTGTTTTGGTTTTGGTGTTTTTGGAGACTCAACACATTTGCCTATTTTATGATGACTGATTTACATGAACAACATGCAGCGGTGAAATTTTGTTCAGCCGTTTTTGACCAAAAACAGTATGACCCTTGTACCCCACCCTCCCTATTCACCTAATCTCTTTTTTCCCCTCCTGGATGAAAAAGGTCCTCCAAAGGAAACATTTTTCCATGTAGAAGAAGTGAAACAAAAAACAGCAGAAGGACTAAAAAACGTCAAAATCAATGAGTTAAAAACTTGTTTTGAGCAGTGCAAAAATGCCTTTATAGGTGTATTGCATCAAATATACTTTGAAGGTGACTGAAGTTGGAACATGCAAAATTAAATTCCTGGTGGGATTTTGGGGGGGAGTCCCAAAATTGGGGGGGGGGATTTTTGGGTCCCCCAAAAATGCTGCATCACCAGCTGCAGCCTTATCTGGAGAGGATGGGCATTGCCTTATTTATCAGAGCACCAGTGACATCCAGGCTGAATGACTGGGACATGGAGCATCCCTTTCCTTATATGGGACATCCATCAACTACACAGAGAGCTCAACTAGACACTGGGTGAAGATTTTTTTTAACTCTAGTGTAAGCACGGGGGCTCTGATCCAGATTAGGACTACTGTGAACTTTACACCCAAGGTGATGGCTGTCTGCTTCACATCCAGCTAAATAAGTCCCTTACAGTGGGGCCAAAGAAAAGGGAAGAATTTTCATTGACTACAAGAACGATTAGTGGATGAGTTTATTTTTTACTGATCTTATTATATTATTATGTATGCTCTTTGTTGTTGTTGCCTTGAAAAACACTTTGTTTCAATAGGCAACCAATACCCTCTGTCCCCATTTTGTTGGCGTGTCCTAATATCACATGGGACTCTTGAAGCAGAGGATATCTTGATACTGCAGTACAAACTGCTGAATCATTGAAAATCTAAGCTGTGGATCACAGTCACGGAGTACTTATGGACCCCAAAACATTTCAGAGCAGGTATCCATTGGGAGAGCATTCTTGGGGTGCAAGGCAGTAATCACGAGAGTCATGCTGTGCAGAGCACTAGGGAATTCCCGACCAGATGGCTTCCTCTGTAGCAGAATCCCCTCCAGGGTCAGAATGTTCCGGAACATGAGCACCCAAAAATGACTATGCTTGGCAGAAAAAAAGAAAGGAAAAAAAACTTAATTTGATTTGGGTGTGTGTGTTTTTTTTTTTTTTTTTTTGGTGTTTTTTTTGCGGGAGGGGGCTGTTTCTTCCCGAACAGCTTGTACAACAAATAGCTTTCAACATATACAATTTGCCAGCTTATGGTGAATAAACCTGTCTGTAGTCTAGTCGTATCATGAAATCTCCCAGGAAACACAAAGAAGCTGCTCACTTTTCATTTATGGTGGTTTTAAATTAATTTGAATGAAGTTTGCCTCATGAGTATGGTTTATGCAACTATGAAACAACCAATGATGATAAATTACAGTGGCTTCACTTGAGAGCAGCTGGGAATAACAGACTGCAACTGAGGTCAAGCTGCCATAGAAACTGTGCAGAGCATCAATGGCGTGGGTTTGAATGTGTCAGATCATGGCTAAGTAGCTGATCTATCACAGGCAAGCCAAACATTTCAGTTTGTGATATTTGTTAAACAGGCAACTGACAAACTCTTCTTTATTTTAAGAAAGGGATTAGCAAATGGCCAATGTTGGCTGTAGGATCACTGTATTTTGATGGATAATGGTTGTAAATGTTTTAAATAGTGTTGGCTGTAATTCAGTTATAAGTCATCTTGTGCCTGCCTGCCTGGATTTCTTCCTCTCCTTCCTTCCTCTCCTTCCTCTCCTTCCTAGAAAGGTGTCTACAGTTTAATCATCATTAGCATCATCATTGTCATCACCATCTTCCGTAATGCAGATTCAGTATATCTTAGCTAGATGCATCTCAACAAGTGCAGGTGTGAAGCCGTACTTTTGACCCCGAAGCTTCAGAGTATTCAGCCCACCAACTCAGGCTTCATGCCACTCATTGGCTTCCACATGTCATGCTAAGCCAGCCTGCAAAGAACCAATCGTGTGTTGGCTGTGCACAGAACAGAGGATTAGGCTCACCACGTGTTGCCTCCCATGCCTGCTTCCCCAGACTGCCAACCAATATTCCGGGAGACTTGATGACAAAAGCTGTCTTGCTTCTTTCCCCAGTGTGAACATGAGCCTGCTTTCACTCTCTGTGGCTTCCTTCCCCAATTGCTTTTTACCCTGTTCTTTGCCTGTTGTGATCTCTGAATTGACAATCAATAGTAACACATCAGGAAAGGGCAGAAAAGTGCAAGGACATTTGGAAGAGTCTGGTAGAAACAGCAGCAGCAACACAATCCCTGGGAAGGGAAGATCCAGTGACACCTATTTTGGCAAGCAAAGATCATTCACTTCTTTCCCTTGATAGCTTGCTTTTTGTCATCTTTCAAGAGAGTGAAGATTAAAATAAATATATAAACTTCTTTGCAGCTTCTCTGGGTCAATGTCCATACTGGACTCTCACTGCACTTTGGCAGCAGACATAGAAACATAGAAACAGAGCAAGTCAGAAGGGGCCTCCTGGGCCATCTAGTCTGACCTCTGGCACCAGTCGGCTCTGTTCACGACATGCCCACCATGTGCATGTCCAGCGGAGACAGCTCCCCGTACATTGCCATACAAATATCCACTTCCACATTTATGCCAGTTCAACGAACTAAGAATTAGCAAAAAACTTACACAATTTTCTTATGCTTAAAAATTGAAAAAGGAAAAGGCCAAACAAACCAATGACAGCCCATGGTCACTTTGGAAGAGCTGTCACTGGCTGTTACCTTGGAGACAGTGAAATGAGAAAAAGGAGGCAAAAGGGAGAAAGCCTTTTACATTAAGTGTAAAATGGCCTGCAATTGTGCTTGGGGACACTTGAGCCCATGTGGTTGCTCTACCCTGCTTGGGCATTGAAGGGGCAGCTGTCCCTGGTGATCAGCTGGGTGAGGGTAACAAGATCACAATGGTTTTTCCCATTCTTGTTGGGTAATTTGGATTTGGATGACACATGGATCCATTGCAGGTACCACAACCCCAAAACAAGCCATGAGTTGTCAAAGTAATGTGTTTTTCCTTAAGCTACCATGTAGGAAGCAATCTTGGTTTCTCAACCTCAGTGGGTTATCACATAGGTGAACGCAGTCAGTATTATTAATTCCCCTCTCAAGATAAAAGCCTTTAATGCTTCAGATGTTTGCTTATGATCCCCTCATAAGATGAGTTTAATAATTTTAGGACTGTATAATCAGCATAATTGTGTTCTAAACATTTGCATGATTTTAATGAATATCTTATTGGATGTTGTATTGGGAGATTTGTCATTCTTCTTTTTACTCTTTTCTAGTCACTGATTTCATTATTCCTTTTCGTTGTGTGAAGTGATGCATAACTGTAATTAACTTATTAACTTAAGTAGGCTGCAATCTTAATCTGTGAGTGAGTCCTATTGAGCTCAGTGAGAATCACTTTTGGGAGACAAAGGTAGCTTTATCCTTTTAGTTGTGAGAAGATGGTCCATTAATATAGGAAGAGAACGCATCAGTTTGGTACATACACAAAAAGATGAACTATCATTTACTGTAAATGGTAATGTGTACAAATTCAAAGCACAATTTCAAAGCTTAGCAAGATTTGTTGAAAACTTAATGGACCAGAGAGAAGAAATGACAGCATCTCAGTCATTCACCCAAATTCACCTTCATTTTTTTTTCTCATCTGGGAAACATCTAAACTCAAGACATAGATATGCAATCATACCAATCTGGAAGGTTTTCAATGCATTACAGAAATAATGCCTAGTTTGCAACATTGCATCTTGGAGAATCTAACGTGGGGATTGCCGGCTCACCAGTATCTGTATCAATACTTGGCAGTACAGTACACCACCATGAAGTCAGGGTTCAGTGTTCGCAGCTTCAGTCTTTCATGGGTTTTTCTCCAAGCGTGTCCAAGCCGAACTCCTTGCGAGTAAGCCGGCGCCTTGCCATGCGGCAGCTTACTCACAGAGATCGTCTCCTGAGTTTGGACTCGCTCGGAGAAAACGATCTCTGTGCACCCGCCCCTGCCTCACCACATGCATGCACCTGCCCCCCCGGCCCGGCCTGGCCTGGCCTGCGCCTCCCGCCCACACTGCCTTAGCACCCGGTGCCCATCGGTGGCACCAAATTCATGGCTTTTCACAATTCGCGGGGGCTTTAGGAATGAAACCCCTGCAAATTTTGGGGGACTACTGTATCTATATCAATACTTAGGGTAGCAACTCAACCTATCAGCAGGAAGTAGGAAATGTATCACCAAAAGATAAGGACGCATTCATCTGTCTTTAATATATAAATGCAAATTGAGAAAAAGTCTAACTAAAATAGACATGAAATATTTCTCAGCATAATGGAGAAGACCATGAACAGGTATCCAAAGTGCCTGTTCAGTCTAGTGTTCAGGTGCTACTGGTTGTTAAGAAACTTTAAGGTCCCTGCTTTTCTTCCTTATAAATTCTAAGATTTTAATCCAAACCTGGACTGGACATCCCTTCAGTCATGGGACACTTTCCCATAAAGTCTTGTCCTCTAACACTCCTTTAAACAGAGGACTATCCCCTGTAAAGTAGGACACACGGCCAGTTTATCCATATTGTATTTCCTTCTTTCATATTGGTCTACTATATTGCCTTCTCTCATGATAGGGCTTTCTGCCTAGTATTTTTAGAGTTGCTACAATAGTTCTTCCCCCTTTGGCTTTCCATGCAACATAAGAACAGATATATATAGCATATACATAGCATAGTGTTGATTTCAATGCAATTCACAATATAACTTTGAAATTTTCCAGCATTTTCAAAGTAATAATTTGCAAATGGAGATGTGTTGACTCATTCATGTTGAGTTTTTGATTGACTGATAGGAATTTCTTTTAAGCCAATGTAACATGTGCTTGTTTTAATTTCTTGGGCAACCATTTGCTCTCACAGCAAGCAAAGTTATTTTCTAAATATTCATCCCTCTGGTGAGAAATATTCATATGCCAGTAATTAATCTGGATGATTTGAATTGTTGCTGAGAAATCTGTTCAGTATACACTTATTCCATGCTCATACATGTACAGTTTTACAGAATGAAAATACTACAATGGAATGTAGCATGAATTCTGATTTAGCCTAGCTATGACCTGGGAAAGGTGATGTTACTTTTTTACTGCTGATAAAATGCCTCCTTGTATGGTTGATGGTTAAATTAAATTATCTTTCAAATGGGCTAGCATTTTGGCAGTTATGGTTCAACTAGTTATACTCCAAAGATGTGGTCAAGTCTGGGTCAGTTTGAACTCTAAATAAAGAGAAGATTTTTGCAAAGTGCAGCAAGATAATGTAACTCACCTTTGAACTGAGCTGTCTTTCTGAGTGCCAAGAGATGTAACTTAATAACAGCATCCTGGCAAACTGCAGTTTTCAGTCATGGAGAAAGGGAAAAGCGGGGAGGGGAAAACAGATAGATGCTTACTCTGTACTCCTTTATTTCAGAATTGAAGGAAGCAGGCAGCAGATAAGTTGTAAACTGGACTATTTTCAAACCTGAAGATTCATGTTAAATTATTGTAGCTTGCTAAGCTTTTATTTCAGTGACTCTCCACCTTTCTGAGTGGGAAGAGACAATTGGAATTTTAAGACAATGTTGTGGGCACTCTTACAAAAAAAGGGGATGCTATGGTGGGCATGCTCGGTACAAAAACACCCATTTCCCAGAAGGAAAACTGGTGTGATTAAAAGAAAAGTAACTTACTCAAAGCCCTACATAGAAGAAGAGGTGAAATTTGAGCTCCAAAACATAAAACACAAACCATTGAAATGATGCTTGTTAACTTTGATTTGCAGTGTGCCTGCATTAAAAATAAGGCAACATAAGAAATGACATAAATTGATCCAGTAGGGTCAGGAAACCTGGCAGGTACCAAGGAAACCATCTGTGGTGCTCGTGGGCTCCATGTTGGATAGACAGTTTATGAGACTACTTTTCAAGATAGGTGATAAAAAAGTGGACATGAATGGCTGCAATCTGTTGCCAGGTGCTTCTCTGGAAAGCCTGCACCTTTACTGGCACCAGACATTATAGTGGGTTATATCCTAGTAATATGAAATGAGAATTCTCTCTTTCTGATTCTGCTTTCATTCAGAATGCATTCACTCAGTGGCCTTAGGCAAACCACACGTTCTCAGAGTTCTAGTTCTAGGTCATTTTTCAGCCAGAATTTACCCATTTATGTTTCCATACCTGAAGGATGGCTTGAATGTTATCTGTGGTTCAGCTCTCTCCATTTCTGAGTTTGCAATTAAATTCACAAAACAAACAAATACGTATATCTGACAAACTGTAGAAATGTGCTTTAGTAAATGAGCAAAAAAAGCATACATTTAAAAAAAAATACACCCATTTGGGGAAAATATGCATGAAAATTCAAATTAAACAAACAAACAAAAAAGAATCTTACAAAAAGCAAAATGTAAGCTCTCAGCTGATATGGACCCAAATTAGAATGAGCTTTGAGGATGGATTAGGAAAAGATAAAATTCAGTAAAATTCCCTACTCTTGGGCTCAGCTTAACATATAGCATGAGATCAAGTGTGACAGAGTGGTCAGACTAAGGTTGGAGTAGGACTCAGGAGACCCAGGTTATTGTCCTTTGCTAGGCCATGATCATGGTCATTATGGGGGCATTTTTGGCTCACCCATCCCTAATTGATAAAAGCCATTGGGTCAAATACAGTAGTCCAAGGCTAGTGCTACTCACCTGAACTCAGTTTCTGGACAGACTGTTCAACAGAGCAGGAGCAATTCTGTCTTGTCCACATTACAAGTCTTATCAAAGAATTACCACCTCTCAATTTTGAACCAGAACTTCCACACTGGAAAGTGATGAATGGCAAGGCAGAGTTGGCAGTTATCATCATAATCATGGGGGAGCAAGTCCAACTGTCCCTATGATGTCTCATAAAGGTTTCATGATATGGGTGTTAATCACTATAGTCAACTCTACCATTATTGAGTTTACCTTTTGCCAACTTAAATACCCAGACTGGAAGGGTGGTTGTTGTACATACTGCAGCTGCAGCCTCACTGGGATGGGCCTTTTAGAAGGAAGTATGCAGTGATGGGAATCAACTGATCTAGGCATGCTTCTGAAATACCTGTTCAGTATAATTTGCAAAATCAGTTCCATAGTCGTGGAACAAATGCTATTGTAGTGTAGCATTTGTAGTATGCAAATGCTACACTAGTGCAAGGACCGAGCATACTAGAATATATCTTCTAACCAAGATACAAAGTTGATGAATGTTAACATGGCAATCCTACTCAAAAGTAAGTTCTAGTACGTTAATCTGGGACTTACACCCAGGAAAGTGATTATAGGATTGCAGCCTTAATAATGCTAGTTTTTAAAGGTTATATTTATATTAACAAGACATTGTAATATGGGCTAGAGCTTCACCATCATAAGTTAATATAGTATTCCAAACACAGTTTTTCATATTGAGAATCTGCCTGTTCCTACATAAATATGATGAAGTAGAACAATTTCTAAATATAATTAAACAGTAAGATTTATCAACTTCAAAACAAAGTGCAAGAAATAGGCTGCTGAATAACAGTATATTAATCTTTATGTGTGTAATATATGGTTAATAGTTCAGTGGAAAGCGACATGGTGGTAAAAAAAAATTAAATCAATATTTGTCACAGATTCTTTGCATGCAGCCTCAATATAGGTGTGACCACCATTTAAATGAAACTTTGTTCTGGGATTTGGTAATAGTAGACTATCACATTCACACATTCACCAAGCTACCCGGCTTCTGTTACTGACACAATGGCAAATCAGGAATGCTGCAGCTGGGATCAGTTAAAGGCCTTTGGTACACTGAAGATTTGAGGTGGGCAGATCCCAGGATGCCTCATGAGACACATGAACAGCCAAAAGGCATTGAGGTGTCAGCACTTCAACTATTTGTGTGGCCCACAAAAACTCAGGCTGCTGATCCATCTGCACTTACCTTGGAGTAAACACCACTATGCACGTGACTGTGCCACATATTCTGTAAATTGATCACTTTATATCCTGACTTAATATTCTTCAGTGTTCTTAAATGCATATTTCTGTGCCATCCTTTGATTATGAGGGGCGTTCAATGTATTCTCGGTATCAGGTTGATTTGCTACTGATGTGGGTAATTTAATTACTTCATTAGCTAATGACACTATCTGAGGGTATGCATGCAAAATTTCAAATAAGTGTGATCATTAGTTCCCTAGTAATCCTCAGTGAAAGACGACCATGATGACTGACGTGACAATGTTGAAGAAAATCGAGCACCGTGCTCTGATTAAGTTCCCTACAAAACAAGGAAAAAGTCAAAAAATCATTCACGAAATGATGGTGGCCATTTACCAGGACTCTGCAACTTCATTATCTACTGTTCAAAAGTGGTCAAGTGAATTTAAAAGGGCAGAGAAAGCACTGAAGACGACCCTCGCTCGGGTGGGCTGGTTACTGCCACTACAAAAGAAAATGTGAAAAAAATTGAGAAACTTGTATTGGAAGATGCCCGAATAAAAATCAAAATGTTAGCAGAGATGACAAACCTATCCGTTGGTACCATATTTACTATTTTTCATGACCATCTTAACCTTTCAAAGGTCTGTGCAAGATGAGTACTGCGAATGCTCATGGCGCCTCAGAAACAACTGTGAGTCGAGTGCTGTAGGGAATTTTTAGAGCTCTGTGGTAAAGATCCATTGAGTATTTTTGACTGGATTGTTACTGGAGATGAAACTTGAGTTCATCACTATGACCCTGAAAGTAAGTAGGAGTCCATGCAGTGGCATAAAAAAGGTGCTGACCCTCCGAAGAAATTCAGTCACTACATCGGCCAGAAAAATCATGGCCACAGTGTTTTGGGACTCAAAGGGAATTTTATTGATCGAGTACATGAAAAAAGGTGAAACCATAAATGCAGCATCTTACGCAACCACTCTGCGTAATTTAAGAAAAGCAATTAAAGAAAAAAGGCGGGGAAAGCTGACCGCAGGTGTGTTGCTTCTTCACGACAATGCGCCTGTTCCCATGGCGCGTTTCGAAGCCTTCTGTGCGAGACTGTGGTTTTGAAGAAATAAACCACCCACCCTATAGCCTGGACCTGGCCCCCAGTGACTACTACCTATTCCCAAATTTAAAAAAAGATCTTTGTGGAAAGCGATTTTCTGATGATGAAGAGCTCAAGGCAGTGATTAATGCACATTTTTTAGACAAGGAGAATGGGTATTTTTTACAGGGAACTGAAAAATTAATTTCTAGATGTAATTAAGTGTATTGAAGTTATGGGGGAATACATTGAAAAATAAAAATTATTTCAATTTATTATTCCTTTTTCTTCATGCTGATACTAAGAATACATTGAATGCCCCTCATAAAAAGAATACTTCAAGGTAATTTGAAACAACAGAATAAAACAACAAGAAAAAATGAATCGAACAGCAAATTAGCAGGGACATTAATGAACAACAGCAAAGATAGAGCAACGATGCCAGGGAAATCAAACAGCATTCTCCAGGCACCTTTAATACCTGCTGGGCTGCCCACTTCTGCATCCTTTTGCCCATCTCCTTGGTTACCTGAAGGAGCGCTTACATCCTTATATGCCCATCCGCCCCCTGAGATCGGCGGGAGAGGCCCTTCTCCAGGAGCCCTCCGTGGAAGAAGTTAGGAGGGTGGTTACTCGGAGGAGGGCTTTCTCAGCGGTGGCGCCTAAGTTATGGAATGCGCTCCCCAGAGAGGTCCGACTGGGGCCGTCGTTATTTGTTTTTCGGCGCCAGGCGAAGACCTTTTTATTTAAGCAGTATTTTAAATGTTAATATTATTGAATTTTATTTCGCCAGGGCGGCTTGTTTTATAGTGTATGTTTTATATTATATATTTGTATTTTATTGTATATATTTTAAAATGTTATTTTAATTTTTTGTTGTAAGCCGCCCCGAGGCTTCGGCGAATGGGGCGGCATAAAAATGTTTTAATAAATAATAAATAAATAATAAAATCTCCTGAGCATCACTGGAGGCTTCTCTCAGGGTGTCGCTGCCACCTAAAATGCAGGGTGGTGACTGAAGAGAGGGCCTTCCTTTGGAATACAAGGTCCTCAGAGAAGCCAGCGTAGTGCTTTCATTACTACCGTTGAGGCACCAGGCAAGATCTGTTGTGTTTTTCCAGGTGTTAAATCACTGATAATTTTAATAGGCTTTACATAGAGCATTTTTACTGTCTCTTCCAGAGGTTCACAACCTTGTGGATCCCAAGGACTGCATGGGATGCTGGCTCAGGGGTTGGGGACATGGAAACTGGGGTTTCTGACTTGAGGGTTGAGGCCCAGGGTTTGGGGCACAAGGACTCATGCATACAGTGATCCTGAAAGAGAAGCAGTGGCAAAGAAAGGGTGACTTGTTTAAAGAGCTCTGGGATGAGGCCAAATCAGTGCGTGTACATTGATGGGGGAATAAGATTCAGTGGCAGAAGGAAGATCAGGTCACCAATGACCTTCAGGTATAAAGCAAGAGGAAGAGATCAATTCCAAAACTGAGTCGCTTTCCTTAAAATTAGGAGAGAAGGCAGGCTTTTATAGGATCGTCTCAGTGATGTATGAATTTGCAACAAATAAATTAAGCTTAGTTTCTAATTATCAACTTGCTTGGCCAACTGTCCGCAAAATGCAAATTCTGTATCGCCATTCTTATCCATATTAAATAAAAGAAACTCCCTGTAATTGCTGCTCTGTGTGAACCCCACATTGAGTATGATTCCATTTATGTACAGATTTATCACAGGGAAATAACTGATGTCTTAGAGAAAGAAAACTCCCAATTTGGACTTCAAAACATTCTGCATGAAGCTCGCCTTTGATCTTTTCTTATCTACACAGCTGACATCAGCCCACTGGGCCAGGCCTGAAATGTAGATGACAGGATGCCTTCTAAATCTGCAAGCACTATGAGGGGATTATCCTGCAGTCAATATGGAAATAATTGACTACAATGTAAGTTTGCATTACATACCCCTTGATGAGAGGAGGAGGAACAAGGATAGTACGGTATTTCCACTATCATTATTCCTAGATATTTCATCCAGTCACTCTCATTCATAATAGCAAATGTTGCAGTAATACGCTTCTTCATGAAAACAAGCAAGAGGGTTTTCTGCAGTTTGGATATTATATTGTGTATCACACATTTAAACAGGGCTGCAAGGGCTCTTTCAGCATGACATTTATCTATTTAAGTAGAATTTGGAAAGATTGTAGCCAGCCTTTTCCCAACGCTTACATGAATATTCTTGTATGATACATGCCTTTGCAAATCTACTTCTGTTGTGCTCACATTTTATGTTATATGTCTAGCCCTAAAACCAGCATCATCAGCATTATGCAGCCATGGAACCTTGCATATATTGGACAAAATTAGCAAGTATTTGTTCTTTTCTTAATCCCCATTTAATTTGGTTTTGAGGGATCTGCGTTGGATCCTGATTTAGGTGTATGAAAGGGAGCTCATGCAAACAGATTTATTCACCTGCCTGCACCACAAAGCCCCTAAGAAAGCAGAGTAGGCTGTGATGCAGGGACTGATCAGCATCCCTCTCCCCAAATCACAGAGGTTACCTCCACTCAGTTTTAGCATACCCTCCATCTCCCAAAGCCAATTCCCAAAGCCTGCTCCATCCAGCAGGGTTCCCCCACAATTTTGCTGCACTGGGATGCTGTGGGGAAGAGGAAGTCCACTTTCACCCCATCCACCACATGCATCTACATCTTAACTCATCCCAGTTTATAAAGGTGATGCCAGCATCCCTGGAGAGCTAATACAAGATGACTTTTGCCACAGGCTCCCTTCTCTATACTCCTATCATTATTTCACCATCCCTGCTAGACCTGCTTGCCTGATCTTGCCCAACAAAGTACAGGAGGAAGATGATTGATCAAGAACCTTCTATCTATGGAAAAACAACAACAGAGAAGGTAACAGGAAGTAATGATTGGAAAGCCCTAAGTTAACTGGAAAAGCCAATTGTTGCAGTCCAAGGCACCATGGGCTAATTTTATTGGCCCTATAGCATGGGTGGAGAACCTCTTTCAGCCCATGAATTGAATTCCACTTTGGAATAGCACTGGGACCACATTCCAGGGATGGACAGGACCAAAATAACAAAAATAATCACTTAAATTAATATAAAGCTCATACTAAGGAGATGTATTTCAAACTGCTCATCAGCAGAAAAGGGCTACAAACAGGAAAAGGAGGCTGGGACAATTTTGGTCCACAAGGCTGTTTCCCCACCCTATACTACCTAAATTAGAGTATGTCACAAAAGAACAAAGTATTCCTATTTAATTTTCGGTGTTTTTAATGAAGAGGCTTTTGGGACATCAATTTTTCCACCGCCATAAAAGCAATGTGGTAGAACACGTCTGGGACATTTTGGAGGATCACTTTTGCTCAGACCCAGCATATCTGAAAGAACATTTCTCCTAGACCTCCTTGGCTCATGCTTCTGGCTGCTTTTGTTTTGTTTTGCCTCCTCCAATTTGCATGGGGCTTGGGCCACCTGATCTGCTCTGCAGAGTTTTGCCTCTGTACAGGTGGCATCCTGTGGTTTGGAGAGGGTGGGTTGGGCATTCCATACAGAGCTGTTGCATGTGTGCTCCATCTTCCCCAGGATGTGCTGGTCAGACTGGAGCAGGCAGGACTTTAGGTAATGCATGGCATTTCATGAAGAGAAAGCCCACTGGCAGTGTACCAAATGTCCATCAGATGATGGTAATAATATGGGCAAATCTGGTAAAATATGGCTATACATCTTAAAGGAACACTTGGGCAAGGAAGCAAGTAATTTTATATAGTCAGACAGTTAACAAAACATTGAATACTGATTAGCCATTTTATATCTGATCAGATGTTATTACAATACCCAAACAGACCGGCTGTAACATCTCTACAATATTATCCATTAATATGGCAATGTAATGAAATATTAGCTATGCCTCTATCCCAGTGCAACTTATTTGGTTTCCCTCTAAATTGATTTTGATTTGAAACCAAAATCCAAAGGTTTGATTTAACTGAAGTCAAACTTTCCCCCCCTCCTGCTGTTTGTTCCATCTGTTCTCTCCCTATTCTTTATAATAAAGCATTTGGTTGCAGCTCCACGTCCCTACAATACCATTTAAAAAAAAGGATATATATGCTAGAACGTGCCAGAATGAACTGAGTCCCTAACAATTCTTTATTTCAGTGAGGGCTTAGTAAAAAGCTCTGGGTTAGTGCAAAATCACAATGTCCTCTATTAAGGCTACAATCCTAAGCCTAATTAGAAAGGACAATACCCTATTAAACACAGTGGTGTTTTCTTTTGAAAAAATACAGATATAATTGGGCTGCATGTGTGGGCAATATAAGCAGCAAGCTTGTGCAAAGTAACATAAACATCAACACGTGATGACTGCTGTTACATCAGAGGTATATAACGTTATGCATGGTATGGAGAAGGTAGCAGTCTTCTTCCTTTCTCGAAATAGGACCCCTGCATCATGGGGAATAGTTCCAAGCCCCCCACCAGATGCCTGAAACAACGATTAGTAGCAAACACTATAACAATCAAGCCTTGACTTTTGTGGATTTGCTTATTTGTGAGTTTGGAGTTTTGCAGACTATCGGACCACGGATGGGCACAGGAGTGGGAAAGGGCCAAAGGGAGGAGATGCATGCAGACACTAATGTGAGTCTCCACAAACAGCCATGCAGGAAATGTTGCCCTTCCCAGCCACTGTGAGGGCCATTTCAGAATGGTGTGTCACCACCCCCCCCAGCCAGGGCAGGGGCGTGCCAGGCTTGAGACTGGGTGTGTGAGACTGGGAGACATATGAGGCTTGTGACACAATACAAGACTAGCTTTCCCAGACAGACCCACATTCCAGTGCATTGGGTTGTGTGTTGAACTGCAGTCCACCAGTGAAACTGCTGACTGAAACAGCAAGTGTGGGGGGTTTGCTGTACTAGATCTCATGGTTATCCCATGAGAATGAATAAGGGGAGACTGTGGGCAGATGAAAGGAAGTGTTTCTCACACAGCACTTTATTAAATGTTGGAATTTGGTGCCATGCAATGTAGTGGTGGCCACCAACTTTGACAGCTGTAAAAGAGGATTAGACAAATCAGGAAGGACGAGGCTACCAAGAGCTACTAGTCATGATGGGTGCACTTCACCCTGAGCATCAGAGGCAGAATGCTTATCTACACCAATTGCTGAGGAATCCAAATGGGGAAGAACTGTTACCTTCATGTCCTGCCTACATGTCCCTTGGAGCAGAACGGTGGATTATATAGGACTCTCATCTGAACCTACTCAAGTCCTCTTATGTTCTTATTTATTTATTTATTTGTTTGGGTATTTTTACCCCGTCCAATACCCAGTGGGTCTCTGGACGGCTTAATGACTGCTATTACTGCTAACAATTGACGTGTAGCATAGCCATGGATTGTGTGTCCAATTCCAATTCCAGTTCCAATTCCAAGTTTGCAGTATAATCCCATATGAGCACATGTCCATCACAACTATAGACTAAATACTTGATGTCATATTATTTATTTATTTATTTATTTAATTTCATTTCTATTGTTGTTGTTAGTCGCGAAGTCGTGTCCGACCCATCACGACCCCATGGACAACATTCCTCCAGGCCCTCCTGTCCTCCACCGTCCCCCGGAGTCCACTTAAGCTCACGCCAACTGCTTCAGTGACTCCATCTAGCCATCTCATTCTCTGCCGTCCCCTCCTTCTTTTGCCCTCAATTGTTCCCAGCATTAGGCTCTTCTCCAGGGAGTCTTTCATTTCATTAGGCAGCCAAAGTATTTGAGTTTCATCTTCAGGATCTGGCCTTCAAAAGAGCAGATAGGGTTGATCCTCTAGGACTGACCAATTTGATCGCCTTGCGGTCCAGGGGACTCACAGGAATCTCCTCCAGCACCACAATTCAAAGGCCTCAATCCTTCGGCGCTCAGCATTCCTTATGGTCCAGCTTTCACAGCCAAACATTGCAACTGGGAAAACCAAAGCCTTGACTATACACACTTTTGTTGGCAGGGTGATGTAGCCCAAAGGTTCTCTGGGTGGCTTATAGTTCTCTCCTGTCCATCCATCCATCCGTCCGTCTGTCATCCATCCATCCATCCAAATATCCAAAGAGCCTACCTACCCACCTACGTATGGTATGTATATAATTAATGTTTCAACTGTCTTCTTTACTAAAGATGTTCACAATAGCAGTGTTCAACAAGTACTCACGTATTAAATTGTGGTACCTTTCTCATGAGAGCCACAGAGGCAGGCCTGGCAGTAGCATGTGACATCTTTGGCTCCATGCCATGAACCCCCTTCTAAAAAATATTTCCAGATGGCTGGGTGGGAGAATTGCCATTTTAATATTCCGCAATGCTCCCAGTGTAGCATTGCTCTGAAGCACACTGGGAGATGTAAATGGTGGCTTCCAGGCACCCAGCCTTCTGCTGCTAGTTGTTGTTGGTGTCAATGTCAGACAAGCCAACCAGGGCCTACTAATGTAAAGGGAGCTGGAGCACCAGAAAGCAGCTTATTAAAGCCTGCATCTCTCCCAAACCCCCCAACTTGGAGCTTCACACAGAACTGACCAAATCTGCACCAGCAAGAGCAGGCAGAAACCTGTGCAGCAATCCAAATAATTTCTAGGGCCTACAAAATTCCTACTGCTCCATCAGTCCTCATTGCAGCTCCATAGGCTCAGAGAAGACACATGAGGAACTTGTGCTTTTGTTGCTACTTCCAGCTTCATGCAAAGGAAGAAAAAGCTTGTTCTTTCAATATTACAAGCATCAATACACCCCACTGTGTATGTTAATTTCTCTACTTTGCATATCATTAATTGGATGCTAGAAGAGGACAAGCTGATTCTATTTCTTGCTTTGCCAGTTAGGTGGAATACATGCAACTCTATCTGGGTCTTACTTCCAAGTGAATGCATTTCGGGCTGTGCGTGTCATGATGGACAATGCATTCAGGAAAACGTATAGCCGTTCAGTTAGGATTATTCAGCTCTAGGAAAGTGAAGACAACGGAAGAGAGGCACTTTGGGAAATGAGCCACTTTTCGCTGTAGTGCTGCTGTCTGAGAGCAGAGAATCCAATCCATTACTCAGAGAAGGTGATAGGCCCCGCAGGGCCGCAATCTTTCTTACTTGCCTCAGCATTAGAGAACAAAAAATATTGCCGTGCAGTTAAGCAATCAAATCAGCAATTATGTTCAGCAGTACAGGTAACATTTCCAGACTAAATTATATTTGGGGATATTTATACTAATAACAAGTGTGTTTAATTTTCAATTCCACAGATTATTTTGCCTATCTCAATACTCCCCATCATCCTAACAATTTGCATGCAAATTAGGGCTCTTTAAGTGTACTTTAATTGCCATGCTATTTTCACAAATACAGAGAGAATGTAAAATATATATTTATTGCAGTGTATAGGGGAAAATGTTAATATTCACCAAATAATTAGCTAATTTGCATAGTGATTAAACTCATTTGGAATAAAACCCTCATATAGATATAGAAGGGGGAGAAATTCAATACTGGGCAAGTTGACAAGCAGAATAATAGGGGAAATGCCATAAAGAAATTGTAGACTTGCAGGTGGAAGACTTTCAGTCCATCATTTTTAACCTTGGCTACTAGGATTCTTTGAGTAATAAGTCAAGCCTATAAAATATTCAGTGTGTGCCCTGTTTTCTAGGAGAGATGAAATAAAAGCATAGAGTCAAATACCTGCAAAACTCACAAACCTGGTGATTTCCTTGGGGATCTTGTGCAATTACATAATTTAAAATAGTCTCTGAAACAATTTTTTTATATTCATCAAAAATATTGCTTCTTGTATGTGACCTTGAACGTTAAGTTTTAGCCCAGAGGGAATATTTACGACTTGCAGGTATGGAAAGATAATGGAAAAGCTGACATGAATTTCACAGTTGCAATGCTGTTCCCCTTTTATCATGCTACTCCAACCCACCCTCCTGCCTTATATAAAAATAAACATCAGAGTAGGCTAAGAATTCTGGTCCCATCGACTTATAAAATGGCCTAATTTCATTGTAAATGTGAGTGTTTTCACCCTTAATAACCCATAATGGGTTAAAATATATCAGACCCATGATCCGACTTAGCAAGGGTGGTTGGATCCCTCCCTCACAGACCGTCTTCCTGCTCCCACCATGATCAGAAGCCTTTTAATGCTTGCCACAGTGTCCACCCCTTTATACTATTTTTTCCCTGCAGATCACAATCCTGTTTTGACAAACATGGGCAGTCCCTTCAACATTCCTCACCAGCAGTTTGTTTTAAGAAGTCCCTCTTAATTTTGCCCAAGTATGAAAGTTTGTAGTTGCATAGATATGGAACAGGGAGCTTTAGATGCACAATATGCAAGGCAAAGTCTAGCAGGTTGACACTGTGGGCATTGCTACAAAGAGGCACAATTCAAAAGACAAGCTGTCAAATGAAAATAGTGTTTGCGTGTCATAGCTTGCAGAAAAGGATGCAGATTGTTGCTGATTCACTTCATGGAATGATCTGGATTTTATGTGGATGCTCTCACTTTTGTACTTGTTCCCACAATTCTTCCATCCTGAGAACATGCAGCCCATTTACTAGAGTAACCCTAACCCTAGACAGCTATCAAAGCTAAAACTCCATTTTCACACGGGATTTAAAAGTGGTAAAGAAAAATGCAGGTATTTAGACTTTTCCTGTATATACAGGCACTCAGAGGTAACTCCAAGGTACTACTCAAAGCTAACTACAAGAGCTGGCAAAGGTAACTGCAAAAAGGTATTACGCTGGTGGTCACCCAGGTGTCACTTGCCAAAATCGTCTAAGGGTTTCTGCTATTCCTGCCAGCTGTTCGGTAGCTGATTATCTACAAAGGGGTTGTCTACCAGGATTGGATGACATGACAGTCCATCCTTGGTCCAACTAACCCAACAACAACCCAAGAGGAGTGTGCGTGTGCACTTGTGCGTGCATGTGCATCAATGTATATATAACCTGCACAATTTGTGACCACTTGCACGGAGCACAGTCCACCAAGATCTCTCTATTGTGTCCTAGGAATTTGGTAACCTCCCCCACATCTTCTGCAAATTTTGTCATTCTGCTTCTCCCTAGTTGACCATTCTTGGCTTGATTAGTCTGTCACGTGCTGCACAGGCATCCTCTAAAAGCCCCAAGGTAAACACGACAACAGTGCAACATAATCCTAGCCCCCATCAATATCAACGAGTCTTTCAAGAATGAAGCTGCACCCTTCAGACCCACTGATTTAACAAATTGCCCACTCAGATTTCAGTTGTTGAGCTAAATATATAGGAAGCTGGGAGAAACTGTATCACATAGAACCTACTAATGGGCCTGTTAGAAGAAAGAAACTAGTGGAGTACAATCCAATTATATCTAAATATGACCTCTACAATGCCACAAGTATCAAGTTATCCTAAGCACCATCTGTTTTGGTTAGAGCACACTTGTAGATAGAAATAACTCTTGTACTTTTATACTTTTAAAGGGACAGCACACCCCATGATGCCTCTGATTCGATTTCTGAATATAGATGGCTGTACAAGCAATTACTCCATTTTCTCTTCCACACACAGACACACACACATGCATATGTATTAAATGAGGGCAAAACTAAATGTGATGTTAAATATGTGGTTGAATGTCCCATTATTTTTCTTTAAAATAACAGCTGTGTCTGTGAGTGAGTGAGTGAGTGAGCGAGTAATATTGGGATTGCAAACAATATGCATGGAAAAGTGGGGGAATGAACCCTTTCCCGCCTGCAGTGCACCAGTGAAAATTCCTATATCCCAAGCTGATATTTGCCCCAGAATAGAAGCTTCACTCTCACTGTGAAGTCTGTAAATGTAAATGTTTCATCTGGGTATATGTCCCCTAAGTAAAATAAAATATGTTACAATACCTCCTTAAGCAAAACAGTCATTGTAGACATTGCATCATACATTTCATATCTTGCTCATCTCAAAGATACCCTAACCCTATTGTAAGCCACCTAGGAAGGCCTTGGCAGGTATAGGCAGCCTCTAAATACATGTATAAGTAAGCATGTAAGTAAGTAAAGCTACATGCATTATAGAATTTGTATGCAATTTGCAATTTGTTTTTAAAGAACATTTATATTCAACTTGTAGTATGTTCAAGTTCAATTCAACTTAAAGTATGATTACTTTATTTGCAGTTGGTAGTCTGAGTTTCCAGTCCTGCTCTTCAGAGGTGGTGTAAATAACAAAGATGGTAGTTAGTGAAGGTGCATCTCACGGAGGTGGCTGCAACTCCATGAACTTGGAAGATTATAAGTAACCTATGAAGGGAGGGTGGGGTGTGGAGGCATAGGTGGCTTCTGAGCATCTTCTGCCCTGCAAAGCAACTAGAAGGTCAATTTCAGCTCTCTCGCTGCCACAATTCAGAGAGGGACTGAAGCAACCTGAGGAGCACTTCATATCATGGCAGTGCCAGCCTCCTCTCATTCTTGCTTCCCAGAATGTCCCTAAACCCCTTCTCTAAGACCACTTTTGTAACCTCAGTGAGCAACCAGAAAGGATTTCCATGTTGGATGCAGGGCAGAAGAGTCCTCTGAGTAGCAAGTCCTGCCTCTAATATTGGAGCTTTTCCTATGTTGGTGTTGGGTCTTCAAAAACTTGTGGGTGGCCTTCCAGGTGCTGCCTAAGGGCCATAGGACTGTGTTGCCCATTGGACTGATGGGGCACAAGGGTCTATTCTCTACCTGTGTTCCCCAACCTCTCCTACTATTAATTCAGCATCTCTCTCTCTCTCTCTCTCTCTCTCACACACACACACACAGGCATTAGTATCCTCTTCCAACTCGACTATTGTGCGATTCCTTTGGCCCCTTCCAGTTGTATTACAGTATGATTCTATGCACAGATAAACACTCTCACAAAGACAACAGCAAGCCCCTTTCCTCCATCTTCTGCATGGCTGCTGATTGTCATATATAAGGATCTCCATTCCAGGTGAAAGAAGTAAGCATCTGCTCTTACTTCCACTGCCCTGCCACCTGCAACTTAAGTGCGAGATGATACATTTTAGGCTATTTCCCAATGGCATGACGAAAACCAAAAACAGTGCTGTTACATATATTTTGACAACCACAATGCTAAGGATGGTCAGACATACAAAATTTAAAAGATTAATTAACCAATGGGAAGCAGATGGATTACCATTGATTATCAAGTGCATGTGTTTCAGGTGATGGATGAATACACACAGAACATTGATCTTTGCAAATTAGCTTGACTTTGGTCCTGTATGGTTTGCCTTTGGCCCCTCTGTAATGAGGGAAATGACAGCAAGTGCTACGGAAAGTTACAGCACATGCTACGGAAGCTTATTTAGTACAAGGAGGCCTCCAGTTTGAAAACAGGGGAAAGTGGGTTTGAGGTCTCAGCCAAAACAAGGCTCAGATCTCAAGGCAAGATGGAAAGACTTCCTGTGCACAAAGGTGGTCAGGAGGTTCCATGTGCTCTACCTTGAGACCAGTCTGCCCTTATCAGATTGAACTGGGTGGAGCTGGGAAGCAAGCAAGCAAGATTGTACCGTCTCTGTGCATATATTTCACATTCTGATAGATGCCACGCAGGCACATTGGCTTTTCTGGCTTCCTAGTTACATGGGGAAAAGATGTCAGAGTGGCCAGATAGACTAACACAGCAGCCCAATGGCCACTAGAGGGAATCTAGGATATTTTTGAAGTCCCAGCTAGAAGGCTGGAACATTGCTAGGGATCCATGCTCAGAATGCCTCCCACTTCCACCCCAGTCAGTGCAGAAAGAACCACGACATGAGAAAGGCATTTGAAGGAGCTCTGGAGAGTGAAGAGGGGAACAGTCCGACCCTGCCAAGATGCAATGTCTTCCAGCAGGGCCTCAGCTGCTGTCACTCGTCTTGAAGCACTGCACTTCAATGGCTGCAGTGGGCCATCGAGCTGTTTTTCAGGGCGGAAGGGCACGGAAGCTTTCCTTCCATATTTCTACCACCCTGCATAGAATGCCTGTGATCCCCTGAGTTCAGCACAGCCTTCTCCAATCTTGTGCCTTCCAGACACATTCGGACTGCAGCACCCTGGTAAGTTGCAACTCTAGCTGCCTAGAAAGGCCTCAGCAAGCTGCCTAGGAAGGCCTCAGCAATTATTGGCAGCCTATAAATACATGTCGATAAATAAACACCCAGAATTCCCAGGCAATGGCCCTGCGGGATGACAATTCTGGGGGGTGTGGTCCAAATGACTCTGAAGGTCACCAGGCTGGGGAAGGCTGCTGCAGACGTTTACCAGCATCCTCTCGAGATTGCACCCTTAGGTGACAAATGGAAGGTGCATCTGTTATCCCACTTGGGTGTTATGGGAAGAGATGGACACAGCTCCTTTCATTTGCTTCCCAGGGAAATTGCTTTGTTCCTGTGTTCCCTACAGCAGACTCACTTTATGGCTTTCCCTGAGATTTATCTGGGTATGTTCCTTGATTGAAAGAAGGTACACCCAAAGCAATGGCTCATGTGGACACACCACAAGAATCCTCCTCGGAGGGCAGCTAATTCATCTGCAACTTAGAGGCACGAATGATTGAATGATGTCGCCCATGAAGCAGCCCAGCAGAATTATACCTTCCAAGCCAGGGACAAAGCAAGAGCAATGAATCATGCCAAGATGCAGCTGGTCGTCTCCTCTGTGGGCGTATGGAAGCATTTAATTAATTTCTGATGGCACTTCGTAGCAGCTTTCTCTCAGCATACAGCTCAAAAATTAGCATGTTCCTGGACTGGCTGTCAAGGTGAAACTGAGAAGGACCTGGTCTATTTCCAGCTCCAGGGTAAGCCACACTGTGCAGCAAAAGTGCTCTGTCTCCCAGACTGCTGGTGAGGCAACAGCCCAGCCGTGAGACACCCAAAAGCAGGAGGACCATTTCCTTTGGTGGCAGCATGGCCACCTCCCTTCCTGTTGCATCTTTCCCTTTCAGCCAGGACTGTCAACTTATTCCTTGGAGGTCAAAATGGAGGAACAAGTCTTGAAATATTCGTCTTAATATTATGAGGTTGTCCTTATTTTCTAAACCAAAGAATGTCTTCAATTCTCACTGAAGTCGCAGTTCTGTACCTAGATTGTCCCACTTCCTACCAGAGGAAGGAAAAGCATGGCGTTGAATGATGATGTATATAAATGCTCCCCACACAGAAAACTAGGTGTTAGCAAGAAGGGCTTCTGCTTTCTTTCTCATTAATCCTTGTGTTGATAAAACTGTCTCATAACAGATGCAGTTTTCTGTGGGGCTCATAAACAGATACAACGATTTAATAAAGCTAGAACATAACTGAAACACCTATTTTAAATGAAAGACTGTGGCTAAAAGATATTTTTTTAAAAAAGTTGTTACCTGAGCTGAGAAGACCATAAAGATGGCACTTCTGTGAAGATGGTTCAGTGACTGGGATGCCAAGACCAAAAATGTTCTCGCCCTAGTGGTCATTAATGCCTTGTCACTCTTCCACATGAAGCTGTAACTTGACTGTATCTGCTGCATCTACTTTCCTTTTCATTGTAGAATTGAGATCTGCTTTCCAGCTTTTGCACAATATAATTCCTAGATGGCACCATGACATAGTGAAATCGTGCAAATTCATAAGAGGAAATGGTGCTTTCTTTCACCATCACTGTTAAATGCATTTTAGAGCGTCTTTCCTACTCCAAACATACTTAACCAAAAAGTCCTGGTTGGACCCTGGAGTGTCATGGCATTGCTTAAGAATCTTTGGGAGCGACAAGTGCATGAAAAGTGTCTCCTGTAGAAAAGCTTTTGGTCTGTGCCCTGGTAAGTTGGAGCAAGTACCTGGAGATTTCACTGAAGTGCAATATCAGAAACTTGCATTTGGATATGTTACTTCAGGCATGGCTGCATTCAGCAAAACCATGTCAGTTCCTATTGTAATTTTCTTGAATAAGGAGTTTCCTTGCAGAGGTAGTGAGGGCATTGCCTCCCACAGGCAGGTCATTTGCTGCCATTTGACAGAATAAAATAGGATTATGGTTAGGGGCCTCTGGGGCTCCATTTGGAAAGAGGAGAGAGATTGTCCTGGGCACAGCGACAACATGGCTGCCAGAGGTGGGCAGGGTTGGTCTCAAAGAAGAAGGAAACTTCCTAGAGATATTCAGGGGGAGTTCAGATGGCAGCAGTCAGAGGCCGCCACTTAAACAATCAGAGCAGCTGGCAAGAAATTACAGTTTTAAAAATATAAAAAAATAGTGGGAGGAGTAGGGTGTCACTGTGGATACCCAGAAAGGTATCTAGGAGTGTATGGTGTCTTCAGATATCACATTGACTATCCCTGGATTAGAATCTCAAATGTATTTCTGCTACAGTCTTATTTATTTATTTATTAGATTTTTCTTCTGTCAGCTTGGCCAAAGGGCCCTCTGAACCCTCTACTCGGAATATACCTGGAAAATATTGCCCATAGAATGGGGTGGAGCAGGTTTCCATCTTAGTGGCTGATCTTATAAAGGAAGAACCTTAGAAACAGCTGAAAACTATGACAATATGCAGACACCACAATCTACGAGTTTCTGTAGTCATTTTTAGTACACCTAATTGTAATATTAGCTTTGTAAGGAGCTTTATATGTACAATCCATTCCTTCTGCTTTTATTGCACATGAAAATCCCACCCAGGATTCTGTAAAGTGCTATACAATCACAAAAGATCAGGAAGTTCCTTGTTACGGTCCAATGAAATTTCATGTAATGTCAACATCAGAACACTTGCTTTTACATGGATATAGAGTTTGCATTTGAGCTAAATTGCTATCTCATGTTAGTTTTCTAATACTCACTTAGGATCATTACATATATAAGACCTAAGCAGAGGAAATGCTACCACTGAGAAGTGAGGAATGAGGCCACCATATTTGTTGATACCCTGATCTTAGATGCAGGTGGATTGTGACTTCTGTGAATCACTGTCTTTTTTGGGAAAGTGAGGGGGGAATTATTAGCCTGCCAGTGGCAATTCAAAGTTATTGAAAATAATGCCCTGACCACAAAACTTGCATTGCACTGTAACTGGTGTCTCAATGATGGCTGTCACTTTAGAAATCCAAATAGGTAGGTTATACCTGTCCCAATTACCCAGCCATTATTTTTTGCCTCTGCATATATCAAGGCCACAAAGTAATGTTGCACAATGCGACTATGCCTCCTCCAGGAAACAGTGAAGCCCAATGCTGTCCTTTGAAGGGTTCTCCCTCCCCTTTGTTCAAGATCACCAACCAGACAACTTAATAGTGAAGATGAATGCATGATAAAGCTCCTGGATCACAGCGCTCTCCCTCTCTCTCCCTCCCTCTCTCTCTCTCTCTCTCTCTCTCACACACACACACACACACACACACACAGCAGTAGCAAGAGGACAAACATTTATTTACGAGCAAATAAAAACAACACGGAAGGAGGTGGGCATTGCCCTAACCTGCCTTTACGAATAAGATATTGATCCTCACCCTGTAGTCTTCTGTAAGGCCCTGTGATGGTTAATTGGAAGCACTTAAGGCCTTTGGCTGCCCTCTCGTGTGATGAATATTTAATCACAAAGGAAAGTTCTCCTTTGCAAGAGAAGACATCAGTCACTGGCTCTTGAAAATGGAACAAAGAGCTTTGTTACCTGGAAGGAGACTTCGCAGAAGTCAAAAAAGGTCCAGGTAATTATCTCTGCTGCAAAACAGCAAGTAAGCTTTCCCTCTCAGTGACTTTGACATTTATTCCTTCCTATCGCAACACAAGCAGTCTTAGAGCCATTGGTGTATATGAAGCAAGGACATTTCAAAAAATGCTATCATGATGGGGTAGATTCTCATCTGGACACTGGATGCAGCCAATGTCATGTCAGAACATATGCCAGAACTTGCAACTGCTTTGCATGATGTATGCTTTTGACACATACACTTCTTTCTCCCATTTCTGTTTTAGTATCTTGTCTTTCCTTGTATTCTTTTTAAATCATCAGGATATGTGATGGGGAAAAGGGATATGGGGGAGGAACTTTGGAGATTATGTCTACAATAATGGTTTTCCATGGAATGTTAATAGCAACAAAAATAAAATGAACAACAACTCATCTGAATTAGCATTAAATGAGCAACAACTGTGGTCAAACTCTGTTGCAGCCCTTGACAACACTCACAGCAAGTCAGAGTGAAGGGGGTGGGATGGGGACCTAATGCTGAGATCACTGTAAAAGGTATTGCTTTTCAGCTGCTTTAAAAAGTATGCAAGGTGAGGGGCGTTTGTGCAGGCTAAAGGTGCTTTCCTGTAAATCCAAAACTGCTGCATTTTTCCCAGTCTGATTTAAATTTTGACCATTTATAATTGCATATTCAAATTCTTTTTAAAGCATTTTTGGAAACATGGGTTTTCTATTATGTTGCAATATTGTATTTTTGAGACACAGCCCTGTTGTGGCTTCCTAACATCATCTGGGGGGGGGGGGAGCGTGTGGAAGATGCTTTTAGTATGCAGGTGAGCAAGCCCCTGACTTGTCCCTCCCCCGTTGCATCCAGAGAAGAGAGAACCACGCTTGCCACCTCCCTGTGCAAAGAAATGCACCATGGAGAGGGGAAAAACTCCTTATCTAGGCCTGTTCCTTAAAGGCCCAAGCCCCCTTCCCTTTCCTTGCCAGACACTTCATCTGTAGGGCTTAAATTAGCAGCCTTGATAAAATGTACAGGGTAAGGCACGGTGGTGGCAGGGATCGCTCTGACCACTGGGTGCCCCTAGGTTTGGGGGGTGCAATAGGATTGTGTCTTGAAGGTTTTTAGTCATTGTAAATGGCCCACAAGGCTCTGGCAATAGGGCAGTCTAGAAATACAATAAATGAAAATAAAATGAACATGAGTAGACTCTGTAATGCTTTCCAGAACCCCTCCAGCCACCTTCCAGGATTGCCACAACAAATAGCTGGTATAGGTGTGTGGCACCAACCAGCTTCTAGTAAAAGGGTCATACAAGGCAGCTGGTTGATGACACAAGTCTATACCAGGTATTTGTTGCGGCGATCCTGGAAAGGGGCCTGCCCAGAACTCACAAGATTTGCTCACATTTTCCTGTATTTGTGTGCTGGAATGTCAGACATTCTCCCGACCACTGCAGCAGAATCCCTGGTCATTTTCAGGTAACTCCCTCACTAATTCAATTGTTTTGTTGTAGAGATATAATGGTTAATCCAGTCCCCAATATTCTCTTAGCATAATTGGGGTTTATTAGTTTTATTCCCCTCTTTTTTTAAGGGGTGGTGTTTAATGGTAGGATGAGAGTATTCCGAGAGAACCATTGTTCCCAGCTTTTTCAATTGCTTGAAACAAATTTATTTCTTTACTGTTAGGAGGATTCTGATGACCTCGAGAGCAATTCTGCAAAATGAGCACACTCATCCAAATCATGGAGAAATGGCAGCAAAGGAGATGCAAGGTCCCTGTCTGCTCCTGAGTCTCAGCTGGAAGCTTGGAGTTCATTCCTTTGCTTTCTGTGCGCCTATAAAGAACTGATAAAGTTTCCAGTGGATGAAACTTCTGCCTCTCACATGCTGAGGAAAAGCACATTGAAAATAGATACGTTCGGTCTGGGAAATCTGGAGCTGAGGGGGGAGAAGGGGACTTGCCAACACACAGAACCCTCAACACATGCTAATAGAAAGATGGAGGTAATACTCACCACCTCATGTGGTTTTGTGTATCCCAGGAACGCTGCTAGCTTCGATGACTCCAACCTCCATCTGGCCACTCAGATTAGAGCCCAATGCGGCAACTGTTTTTCTCACACAACACAAAGGATTAAGTTTTTATGTCTCTCAACAAGCTGATTTGATTTCAGTGAAATATCTTTATTTTCCCCCACCCCACCCCCACCTCCTTTCTGTTTTATGGCTTGTTTATTTGGTTATTTTCTACTCAAGTCTCCAGATTGGCAAATGCTTCTGCCAAGAGGAAGCAGTACCATGTTGATCTTTGAAAGGCTGCTGTCTGTTTCACGAATAACACTGCCAAGACCCAACAATTTTACTTGCTGTTCAGAAAAGTTGTTTGCAGTAGCTCTGCTATCTGAATGATCCAGCGCTGTTTAAACATCACCGCTCAAAAGAGAGAGTTAACTTAGCCAGTCCACCTCCTTTTCTGCCTGGGGCATTCAAAACGCTGCAGCGGTTGGGCAGTGTAGAAATTAAATAAATGAGACTTCTTCTGTATCTTCTATCAGGCTGAATGGAGAGCCTGAGAGGAACATCGAGGATGAACTTTGTCATGTACTTTCTGAGATGAACATCGAGGATGTGGCAGGCCTGGTCATCAAAGAAGTGGCACATAACACTGGCAAAGAGAGTGGGGAACAGTAACACATCAACAACTTGAGAGAACGGTGCTTAACCACTAACACTGATTTATCGTTTTGGCTCTGGGTTCCCAGTTATGCCACACATAGGCAGCTGTGATATAACTGGAAAGAGAGATGTTCACCTTCAAAACAAGTGAGATGTTACAAGGGCATGGTTATGTTCACGAAACATGTATCGCCTCAAGCAAATGCCTGTGACTAAATGGCTGGGAGTGAAGGATCTGCTAAGCAGCGGACTAAGGGCATGACCTTTCTGAAACTCCGAGAGAAGAGCGAGGGTGTACCCTTTGCCTTCCAACAACACAAGGAAGGTGGTTGCGGCTTGCCTTATGAGAACACTCATGAAAAATCAGTCGCGAGGTTGCAAAATAAAAGCTGTTCCCATCGACATTGTGTTGTAAAACATGAATCATACTGGCAAAGCATCATTTATGTACAAGCCCCTCAAAACACCTTGTAGTGGAGGTGCAAGTCCTTTACAGACAGCCACACATTTGTACCAAAAGACTTTGCTCTTTACTGAACACTGCAGTTTGACTTTCTGTGAAAACATATGATGTAAGGATACTTACACAATAACTTCAAGCATTTCCATCTGCCATCTAATAGGATAGAAAACAAGGCAATTTCATCTCACCCCAGATGCAGAGGTTCAGGGCCTTGAGCTCAGGGCCAAGGTCTAGGGCCAACCTCCAAATATATGTCCACATCCACATGGTTACAGACACTCTTTTCATCACGTTTACTCTAAGAATCCACTATCCCTTTCTGCAACAAAATTATGTTCATTTGCAAGTAAAAGTAATCAGCATAACAGCAGCAGAAGTCTTTATTTTATTTCTGTGGTCATGAGGGTGTTATGACCTCTGTGAGTTTAAAATGCAACATTGCTCATGCACAGAATTTTGTTTGTTTTACATCAGGGTTAGCAAACAGCTTAAAAAAAACCTTTGCTACTTTGTCCTAACTTACCAGAACTATATAAGCTGTTAATGGTATGCTTCACAACTAAATAAAATGATAAGACTCTGAAGTCTGAATTCTAAAATTACCTAGCTGCACCATTGCCTGGCTTAGAGATTTAGGAAGGAGCATATGAAGAGGAAGATGGGACAGGAAGACAGTCCAGAGTGGGAATGACCAGTGGCAGGAGAAGTTAAAAGGTTAGGATGTGGTCCCTGAAATGGAGGATTCTTTGAAGCCTTAAAGCTGGCAATATCCTCTATACATTTCCAGGACTTGGATGAAAAAAATGATAAAAGTTGAGATTTGAAAAGGAGCAAATATCACAGACAAATGAAATAAAAGCCTGAAACAAATGACCTTATTCTCATTGTTTACAGTTAAAGGCTACCACTGTAAATGTGGAAAAACAGTTTCATAATACAAGAATGTTAGTTATTTCATATAATATCACATACACTCTTCAGACTTATAAGTATTTATCAGCAACCACCCAGTTCCAGACACTTCTGGCAACCAGCCATATATACACTATTCAGCAGCACAGCCTTGTATGCAAGTGACACAAGTACACATGCACACAAATACAACGTGTGACATTTCATTACTTATACAATGGTTGGTACAGATTTGTGCTGAAACACCTGCATAAGTTGCAACTGCAATCGACAACTGGTGGAAGTGGTCTACCTTGGTCCCTCCTTCCCACAGCAGCCCCCCCCCCCGCAGCCCCTGAAAATGGAGCACAAGGAGTCAGGAGGGCCTGCTGAAAGAGGTGAGCTGATGGGGATTTGGGGAGAATCCTCAAGAAACTGCCAGAGGGACCTTACATAAGCAGCACTTTGCCACTCACAGAAGTTTCCTACCTCTTGTGTATCCTGGATCCAACAGATCGTGTCGTACAACATTCTTGCTTATATCCAGGGAAGAAAGAAGACAGGTTATCTCCAAATGCTGTGCACAATAACTCCCAGCATTTGTGAGCGTTGGCCATGCTGGCAGGGGCTTATGGGAGTTCAAGTCTGAAACATCTGGAGATCTACCTTCTGCCCACGCCTGGTTAAAAGTATGCACAAATGGAGAGGTCCTTTTTTGTTGCTTTAATGCAGCTTTATAGTGTTTAAGCTAGGTTTTAGTTACAAAATTAACAATTATGTTCCGTTATTGTAAATGCAGTTACTAGGAGTATTAGTATTATTAGGCTGTCATTGAATGTTCTTTTGCAAGCCACCCTCTTGGGCCATATGGTGGGATATAAATACCACATGTTTTTTCCCCTCTTAAATTCCCTATTTAATCTCTGCTTCTGCCTCTGACTCCCTATATAACTTGATGCTCGCACAGCCTACTACTGAAGAAATAGGTTGCAAAAGAGGCAAGGCCTCCCAGCATCTGGTCTCCCTCTGCAGAGAGGCTGTACCCAGAGGGATCTGTTTGCTACCTGAGACTTGGCATTTATGTGGCTGTTGAGGAGATTTGGCCTTCAGTTCAGCCTAGACTAGAACCTCTGCCTCCCTGCTGATAACTTGAATGAATTTTTCATCTCGTTGTCTTTTGGCTCTTACACAAAACTGTAAAGTGAAATCCATATTTAGGTCACAGTTCATCATGAAGGCATTGCTTAGAAGCACTCATGCATTGTTCCAGCTTGCTCATGTTTCTGTATTTTCCTCCCTTTATTTTATCGACCAGCGCACACATTTAATTACTTGGAATATTTAAGTTGTGCTCCCACATACAAGCTATACCATACTCCTAGCAGTGTAACAAGAAGTGGAAAATCTATACTTCAGCCAGATTAAGCTTTCAAAATCCCTCTCCTCCTCAGAACATCTCTTGAACAAAATCCTGACAGAGAAGTTTTCTTCCCCTTCTTCCTTTCCTCATTTTTGGATTAATTTACTTTTTAATTTTTTTCTAAAGAAAGGTATATTCCTTGTTGTTGAATTCATTGTATACTAAATTGAGTATCTATTAGGTGAGGTAATTTCTTTTCTGGCATGATGTGTTTTGCCTTTGATTAAGAAAAATAGAATGTATGTAGGAATTTGTTTGATCCTATGCATTTACTTGTAAATACTTTTCTGAAGAACACATCTCAGCCAAATTCAAGCACCTTTAAGCCACATTTGTTTCATGTTCTTATGCCTCTCCACTGACATAAGTGGCACACTGCTAGGGTGGGCAAAGATGTGACGTTGGAGATCTTGGTTCTCCTTGTTTCTCTTGTTCAGTTGTGAAATTTGGGGCGACGGGGAGATCAACACTCAAATCCCTTCTGTTTATGAGGAAGTACAGTGGCAGTCTTTATGCAAAATGCATGTAGCACAGTAGGGGCACATGCCAAAGAATGCTGCATACTTGTAGCATTGAACTTGTGTCACACAAATGCAATACAGGCAGCCTCAGGGTTATGAACAAGTCCTTTTCCTGAGAAAATGGAAAGTCAAATCTATATGTAAGTTGGACCACATAGAATCAGACCTTCACTATCATGGGGGTTGAGAGAACAGGAGCCCAGTGAAAGTGGAAATACTACAAATATCTCTAGGTCTCCCAGTGCCCTCTCTTTGCAGCAAGGAAATGCCAGATGGATTTCCCTCTCTGGATGGTCAGCACAGAAACTTTTGCTTTGGAGGCCTCCCTCTCTCCCTTTTTCCATCCTCTCTCCCTCTCTCTGGCGATGGCAATTTTCCACAGTAATTTTTCAAAAATTAACAGGCTTTATGGTAGCTCATTTATAAGTATAAGTTGTTTGTTTCATAATTCATGAACTGCCTGTATTAAGAGAAGCCAGAAATGTTGGAAAGCAGATGTGTGCAGCGAAAGGCCCTTTGAGTTCCATTTGCTTTTGTTCTCACAAACATTTGTCCATTTGCTTTGCCCCATTTCCTTCCAGCAAGCAACTGCAGCTCCTCTCACATTCAGACTTTCCCACAACTTAGCTCTATGGAAGGTTAATGTGAGACCATTGAAGATAATATGATTTATGTCTGAATAGACATGTGTCTCTTGAGCAGGTGGATAAAGGAAAAATCAGGGATGTTTGTAAAGCGATCCCAAAGTGTGTATTTATGGAGAGGAGAGGAGAGGAGAGGAAGCAAAGAACCTTAAACCCAGAAAGAGAAGCTGTGGGGGAGATGAAGGACACAGGAAACAATGGAAGGATCTCTGAGAGTTTCTGTTTTACTGAATCCCTGGAAGAATACATGAAAGGACACATCCTCTCCCTTCCCCAACCCTTGTCCATCAGCCTCCTGAAATTATTCCTTCCATCCCCAGAACCATTTAGCACACAGTGTTATACATATCAAGGGGAAACTGCCACATATAAAGAAGCCATAATATAACAAGTCTGAAGAAATGGAAGAAATAGTGCAAAGAGAACAGGTTGGAGTGACCATCATGTGACACACCAGTGAGTCAGAAATTACAATGCCAACTTGTCTAGATGGCCCCTTGTTTTGCAAAAGTAGGAGGAGTGTACTTTTAGGATTGGGAAAATGGATCTGGAAAAAAAGTGCATCCAAATAGAGTAAAGCATGAAATGTACAAGTTTGGAGGGAAGCTTTTCCCTATACATGCACTCCTGCTTGCATGTTTGATAATGGGACATGGTTGCAAATATTTCAATATTGCAAAGTTTGCAGGCATAAATGAAAATCTCATGCTTTCCTGCAGTAGACCAGATAGTACCCTACTCAACAGGACAAAGCTAAGGTCTACTACGGTACTGGTTAGCTTTGCTTTGCTTCAAATATCATATAATGGAATCATTTTATTGTATTCTTAATATATTGGATTTGTATTTTAATGTGCTGTTACATGTCAGGTTTGTAAACCATCTTGAGATCCATTTGAGATACCGATGCAATAGAAATCTTTTAAATAAATAAATGACTCAAAGGTATCTTGAAGCACTCAGTCCAAGTCTTGCTTAATGCTATGAAGTTGACCATCAACAGCAGCTGGACAGCAAACTATACTAGGCATACCTGGGCCACTGGATCAAAGTCTTCTTCATTGTGGTTAGATGAATGGTGTTCTTATTCATATTCTAATAATTAGTTCTAAATGTGCATCCACATATCTAAATTAGCATATGCAAATATCATAATACATACCCTCTTTTGTCTTCTTTTTGGTCATTCGTTGCCTCTTGGCCACTCTGTATCAAACTCAAGGGAGCTCCTGAATGGAATCAAGCAACTCTCCACGTCCTGTATGCAGTCTGCGTGACTTGTAAGAGCCCTGCCTCCAGTCACAAGGAATGCAGAGCAAGCCTGCAAAGAGTATTCAATGACACTTTTGCAGAAATCAACCTTTGGGTCTTCGGCCTAGCTTTCGGTGAGCTATGATTGATGTCAAGGCCTTGCCTTCAGATCAAAGAGGAACTTTACTCTTTTCGTGTTATTTTTCTTCACTTCCCCCTTTTACATATGAAAATGCAGATGAGAATTTGGGTCAGCTCTATGCTAACACATCCTATTTGCACATGTGCTTGTTCCAGCTCTACAACTTTGGCCTCCTCTTGGTTTCTCGATGTTTCAAATATGCATGTGGAAACTAGCATTTTCCTGTAGCAAATGGTTCAGTTTTCTGTTCATGCAAAATGTGTATGTGACTCAGCTGAATACATCCTACAGTCCTTTTCAATACACAGGTGGAGGGCCTTTCTGGAGGAATGGAAGAGTAAGCGACATAACTTCCAGAGACTATAAAAAGAACGCATTACAGTGACTGGCAATAGTTCAATTTGTTTAGGTCTAAGCTCAGAGAAGAGCAGACCTCAAGTTGTGCGACGGAAAGTGGTTATTACAAGATTATATATGATGGCAGTAAACACATGCAGGGTTCTTTAATGAGCAGCCTGGGCAGAATTCTGCCTTCCCTCATTCTTCGGATTTTACCAGGTGCTCATTTGAATAAAGTAGAAGAAAACAAATGGATTAATTTGACATGTTTACTTCCTGGAGCAGATCTGCTAATTGCAGCTGTGAGTCCTTACAAAAACTGCCATAGTTCTGATTTCTTCTTAAAAAAAATTATTCTTGTTGTCGATTGACATATATTAAAAAGATATTCAGGTTGAATCTTTACACATGGCACAGGGTTGCTGCCAAAATTAGCATTTCCATGTTGAGTTATCCCTTTAACATGTAGGAACACTCACCACATGATGAGTGATCGTACTGCAAGTTTCCACATGCCTGCTATTCCATTGTTGGCTGCTGATGGCAGAGGAAACTCATCCTGTAGTGCTGGGGAATCACAAGGTATGTGTTGCTTCTTGTTATGAGGAATATATAGGGATGCCATGCTCATCCTACCCTGTATAGGGGCAGGATGTATATTTGGTTATAACATTGATGTTTGTTTGTTTGTTTGTTTGTACAATGGAAAAGGAGAGTGACAAAAACTACTTGAACTGTGAACTTGTTTGCAGCAATGGGGAAATGATGCACACACAAGAATAATGGATAACCTAACTGATTAGCATGTGCATTGGCTCTACAGAAACTGTAGACAATTGAAAGACAATGGTATTATTGAAAGAGAAGAAGGAGAAGGAGAAGGAGAAATCGCAAACCTCTGGGTTCTCAGTTTGTATTCATTCAGTAATCACACTCAACCTCAGGGGAAAAACATAAAACAGTTCATGTTTCATTGTCAAACTCAATCACTGAACACAGCAGAACTTTGTCAAAATGTGGTGTGCTTTTGTAAGCCCCTCTGAGGAGGAAAACGAGAGTATGCTATATCAGATGTCATTCCAGACATCTTGATATTGGCCAAGAGCACACATGTGTTTACAAGAAGGATGGCAATCTCTTTGAAATGTTTCTGAATCAGGTTTAGATTGGCATAACCAGCAAGACCACATTTCATAGCCAAGCCGAAGCTGTCTGCTGAAGGAGTGGCTTCCTGTCTGTCTATTCTGACCATGCTCAGACATGGACTCTTATGGATCTTCTTCCCACAGTTTATTTACTCATCTCCAAGATTCATAGACTGCACCATATTGCAGAAGGGATATTTCAGTGTAGTGAACAATAAAAGTAAAACAAATACAAGAATAAAAATGTGTTAAAAACCAAGGTCATTAAAACCGTATCACTAAAATCTGAGTGATTTTCAGGAAGTGCCAAAAATAATATAATGTTGGCACCTACTTGACCTCTGGAAGCAGAGAGTTCCACAGAAATGGAGCCATGATGTTGAAGGCTCTTCTCTGGGTGGACTCCAGTCAGGCCATAGGCCCATGCTGAACCACCAGAGACATGCCATCCAATGTCCTCAGTACCAGGCAGGTTGGTAAAGGAGAAGCTGCACAGAGAGTACATTGCAACTATCCATGCCTAAGGCAGCTGTATGACTGTGGCCAAGCTACATCTGTCCAGGAGAGGCTATAGCTGGTGATCCAGCTGAAGCTGATAAAAGGCACTCCAAGCTTCCATAGGCACTTGGGACTCCAGGAACAGCAATGGATCTAGGGGTACCTCCAGGATATGAGCCTGATTTTTCAAAGGGAATGCACACCCATCCAGAACAGGAAATGAAACTATCTCCCAAACTTGGGAACTACTCACCCAAAGAGCTTCCTTCATGCCAAGATTCAGCTTCAGTCCATTACCAAGTCGACACTGGTCCAGGATTTGCACAGCTTCACCTGATTCAGATGTCACAGAGAGATGGATCTGTATGGCATCAGCTTATTGATGGAACTTAGCTCCAGTTCCCTAATAAATACATACAGATGTCAAACAATGTTGGAGATGAGATGGTACCGTACAGAATCACAGAGCTATGTTGCCAAGGAGAACCCAATGTCTTCCTGTAACACAGTGCTTAGAGTGTATCAGTCTCCTGGGGTAGACCATTCAAATTCCCCCCCACCCAACCCTACAGCAGGGAAGTAATGCAATGAGTTCAAAGCTCACTAGAAAATGGTCTGACAATGATAAATGGATCAGCTGGACAATCTTCCCCTATTTTTAATCAACTCACAGCTCAGAGCAAAGACAAAATCAAGGTTACTACTAGGGATGTGCAAGGAATCATCTGGGGTTGGCCATCCATCAGATTTCCTGGGCTCAGTTTACAGAGGCCTGGAGGCCCAGTTCCAAGTGAGCATGCCCAGCTCAGCAAGAATTGAACCCCATGTGTGGTACAAGCAGTGCTTGTTCATGCTCCAGAATAGCTGCTCAAAAGGCAGCCACTCCTTATGTCAAAGAAGGCCAGTCACAGGGCACCACAGCTGGCCTTTGGGCCTGCCGCTTCTGACACTGAAGAAGGCGGTTTGTTGCTCAGCCTGGGTTCAGCAAGCATTCATGGACTTCCTCTCCAAACAGCTCTTTTTGGAAGAATGGGCTGAGCACAAGATGACGCATATGAAGGCTTGGAAAGATGGATTCCAACAGGGTTCATCTCATCCCTAGTTATAACCCATTCCAAGTGTCATAACGATGCTATAACAAACTGAGGCAGCCTCATGGTAGTCATAGAGATTATGAAGTCCACCAGAGGCAGTCACAGCATGAGTTTTCAAGTCATCCAGAACCACCATCCCGGATTCCTCCAAAAGCTGCCAGCCCAGTCTGGAAAGTTGCCCGCAGCAAGCTGGTCAGTGCATGAACCTGTCTTGAGAACCCAGCATAGGTGTAACTTCTCAAGTCTTGTTCCAAGGTGGGGTGGTTTGCTAGTGAGAGAGAGGGTAGTTCTATGACTCATGACAGCTTCCACAACACCAGCCTTCCAGCCTGTGCTAGTGCTACACCAAGTACCCAAGGTGAATAGAGCCACATCAACCCCACTCAGGTCATCCACACAAATATCAATAATAACAGCCAGACTGACCTTCCTATCCACAATTAAGATGTGAATGAGTGCAATGCCATAGTTCTGGTTAATGCCCTGGGGCTCCTCATATCCCACATTCACTTTTCTCTCAAAACCTAACTGATTGGTTATAGGAACTCCAAATGGTAATAACACTGTTATCTTTCCTTAGTTGCATACTAATTAACTAATGCAAGCAGGAAAGTGCAAAGATCACATCTGTTGATGAAGGTAGTTTTCACAGCCTCATGTGGGTTGTCTTCTTGGGGATGATGCGTAAATGTCCTAAAACCATCCATAACTAGTTCCTCTGGCTTGAACTCTTATACATTACAAAACTAATCTTGACCATTCTTTGCTGGTCCCCCTTTCTGAACATCTAAATACATCTAGTGATGCCAAAAAGAATCCGTCAACTTGCTCTTTTGTCTCAGAAGAGAAAAACAATATGTACCTTCTCTTTCATGCCATGCTGGGGCAAGCAATGTGTGGAAACAACCTTGCTTACTATTCAAGTTCATATGATATTCTCTTTCACCGAATATTTACTCTCCGTCCTCTGAAACTTCCTTCCAGGGCTTTCACATTTGAGTACATCAAAGGGAAGAGAGATCTGTGCCTGTTTGTAATGTCTTCTCCCTTTTGCAAGTGTAGTTTGTGAAATTGTTTAAGGAATTCATTGTGGAGAGTTTTATTTCATATTAGCTGTTTGGGAATTGGAATGGTTAGGAGTGCATTAATAATCTTCTTATAATAGACCAAATCATGGCAGCTCCAAATCACTAGTCTCTCCTCCAATCCCTTTGCACTTCACTAATGACTTGCTACAGCATCTCCACCCATAGTATGATTAATATTTTATATGCCTCTCTCTGACCAGATATATATTTTCTAGATGGATTATAGTAAAAACAAAATCAAAAAACAAATAAAATCCAAGATGAAGCATCTGCCTTGAACACAACAGGCAGAAACAGATTTATGGAGCAAGGATACACTTTAAACAAAACAAGAGCTTGAAAATTATTACATACCTAAAATTCAGGGAAATCACTAAAACGCATTAACTCTCCTCTCCTGGTTCATTCTGAGTGTCTCCTTCCTCACCCGGCATTGACATAGCCGTAGTCAAATGACTGAGCATTTTAACCTGATGAACCTCATGAACCAAGGTACTGCCATTCTAAAAGCTTTGTTGTCAATCACACTTTGCATCAAAGCGGGAGCTCACTTATGTGCTATGGAAACATGTAGTAAAGCAGGATCAAATGGGCAAGAGCTTTACATGAGCCTGGAGAACATAGAAAGATATCACAGAGGCAGTGGCAACCACCTTCTTCTAAATATGTGTCAAGTGGGTGTTCCTGTGCTGCCTTTGACATGCTACAGAGGCCCTGTAAGAGCGTCTGTCTGTCTGTCTGTCTGTCTATTTAAATTTTTTATATGCCATCCCCATTGCTACACAACCTCGGGACGGCTCACAACAACAAATAAATAAAACAAATAGAATTACAATTACAATTAAAACTTGGAAACACACTGGCTGCATAATTAAAACTATAAATATTAAAGATTATTAAAATACTGTTTGAATAAAAATGTCTTGGCCTGGCGGTGAAAAACAAATGACAACGCCAGGTGGACCTCTCTGGGGAGTGCATTCCACAGATGGGGCGCCACCGCAGAGAAGGCCCTCCTCCAGGTACTTTGCTTCCTGATATCTCTTATGGAAGGCTCCCGGAGGAGAACCCCTGCTGCCGATCTCAAGGGGCAAGAGGGCAAATATGCAAGTTTGGTACTTAGCACTGAAAGACACGGGCAGAGGTAATTGCAGGGTTCCTTCTAGCAGAATGGCATCGACACATTGCTAGGAAGGCAGAATGTGCTGATTCCATGTCAAAACCTCATGTGCACAGTTACAGGTAAGAGTCAGGGCGTGGACGTGGGCGTATTATTTTCCCTCTTGAGAAAAACAGGAGGTGGGGGAGATGTTGCAAAACTGAACAAAAAGGTATGAAAGAGGTGGCATGGAGCACCTGTTACCAGCTTAGGCTGATATAGCAACTATGACCCTTAGGCTGATATAGCAACAGACAGGCCCTAGTTCCAGTGAGCCATGCTCTGGTAACCTCTCTTTTGGACTATGGTGATGCACTCGACTTGGGGCTGCCTTTGAAAATGGTCTGGAAACTTCAGTTAATTCAAAATAGGGCAGCACGGCTGTTAATGGTGACTGGCCCATGAGATCATATTACGCCCTTCCTGTTGAGGTCTGGACCCAATTCAAAGTGTTGGTATTAACATTTAAGCCCTAAATGGCTTAGGGCCAGGTGATCTGAAGGAAAGCCATATCCCATATGTATCTACCTGGGTCTTAAGATCATGCTGGGGTTCTTTGTAGGGAGACCTCTCCAATGGACGTAAGGATGGCAGCTAGAAGAGGCTTTTCACCCCATTTATGGAATGGGCTCCCCAAAGAGGTACCTTTTTTTTTCTTTTTGGTGCCAGGTAAAAACTGTTTTATTCTCCAGGTATTGTAATAGCTAAATTGTAGTTTTAATATTATATTTTATATTACTTTATATTTTATATCCATGTTCCCATTTGATTATGGCAGTGGTGACCTTTTTGTTGTACTGGATATTTGAATGGTTTTGATTGGATTTATTGCCTTATTGCGAGGTGCTGTTTGTTTTATGTTTTTTGACCTTGTTAATGGCCCAGAGAGCATTTATCACTATTGTATAAAAATTAAATAAATAAACAAATTAATAAGAGGTGAACACTCTTCTTGGAGCATAATTTAGCCAAAACTTTATTTATCTACCCAAAGTTGGAGGGGAGGCCAAAAAGTGGATTAAAGCTAGATAAGTGGCCAAGTTTCCGATGTACACGTCACATCCCTTAGGAAGAAGCAGGACACCACTCCCGCCGAAGAGGGGAGATTAAAAGATCAGGCTGACTGATTGGGCTGCCACCCAACTAACCCAACCCCCTGCTGATATTGCAATTTTCCTGCCTCCTTGCTGTCCCTTGTGCCCTGTCCCTGCCAGATCCATGACAGAACCTTCTCTGTCCACCAATCAGTAACCGCTGGAGACATTGCAACATTTTGAGCAAACCCCTTAAGACCTTAGCAGCTGGCTGCAGCTCCACTGTCAAGGTCTTTCTCAGGTGCAAGAGTGCCTGCTGTTTGGCAGCTTCTGAAAATTGTGGCACATGTGCATTTCCCACATGTCTGTATACCCCCTGAATGATGTCGTGTGCTATTGTATGAGCTGAGGGTGCTCTTTCGATCATTATTTTTAGTTTCTGGAGTAAAAAGGATTTTCTTTTTGAGGTGAGCCCTTAACGTGCTTCCAGGTAAGGTTTTTCTTCTGAAATCACCTTGCCTCATTCACAGAATTTTATGGGAGACTCCAGATCACACGATCACTTTTTTGCAGCTCTTTTAATGTTTCCCCACTGCTTTTCTTACCAAGGGATAAAAATGCCAAGGGAAAAAAATGGTCTTTTCATGGTTAGCAGCTTTCGACTGCCTGAAAGCAGCCTTACATGCCATTCCTGGTAGCGCTCCACTTTCACCATTAGTTTGCAGGGAAACAGGAAGCCCAAAGGAGGACAAAAATTTCCCATGCACTTCATCAGGCAGCACCAGGCTATTTGCCAAGTGTCACTCGAGATGGATGGCATGCGGTACCTCCTGCAGCTGCATGAAAGCCAAGGCCCAAGAACGTGATGAGGAGAAACCCTCCGTCTTTGAACACAGCGATGTCTTAAGAAACACATTTTTTTTTCTTCCCACACAGAAAATGATTGTCACATTTGGTATTAGAAGTCCAGCTTTCTTTAGATGATTCCTTAACATTGTTATCTTTCTGTTTAGGTATTTTACCTCTCCTGAAAGCTACATAATGAAGGAGAAAGTCCAATGCCAAACTTGAAATAGGTGCTTAATATTCTGTATGTTAGTTTTCTTTAAATAATTATCAAATCAATCAGAAGCAACACATGTAATTTTTCCCTTCCTCCCTCCCTCCCTCCCCATTCAGGGCGTTGGAGAGATTCTGCTCAGTTGTGTGCCCTTCTTCCCAGGAAAAGAGAAAGGGAAGAGGGCAGCTAACAATGTATGTGGCGTCCAGGAGGTTCTTCAGAACTCTCGCCCATCCAGTGGCAATGGTACAGGTACAAGTGATTTCAGCACCCAAGTACAGCAGACAAGGCTTTCTGCAGCACTGAAAAAGATTTTTTTCAACCAAGCAGCCTTGCAAAGGACCGTAGCTCAGTGCAAAGGTATGCACTGTGCATGCAGGAGTTCCCAAGTCCAGCCCTGACCTCTGCAGTGCGAATGTTTGGGTAAGAGCTGCTATGAAAGATGTGGGCCTGAGAGCCACTGCTGGGCAGAATACACAGTTCTGCCGGTGCCACAGTGCCGTGTGCAGGGCACCCCTGTGTCTGGAAGGCCAGGCTGCATTTTCTGCCAAGCTCTTTCCACCCTGTGTAAAGAGAGAGAGAGAGAGAGAGGCAGAACATGTGGCAGAAAGAAGCTAGAAAGGAGTGGGACACACACAAAGGGCAGATATTCATGTACATACTGCACACAGAAGGGGCACTCCTGTTCTTATGATTATTCGCACCCACCCCAATCTCCTACAGCAGTCCATTTGCAGAGGTGCCAAGGGCACTTTTCAAAATGACAAATAGGCTCACAGGCTCAGAAGAATAGGAGAGCCTGCGATCCTGGACCAGAGAGAGAAACAGAGTGGTAAGGGAGCCATTTGTTCTCTTTTATAGAAGAGGGTTGCCGGAGGACCATTCTTTGTCTGAAATACAGTGCCATCCAGTACCAGTCTAAAGAAAAAGAGCCAGAAGAACTGTGGACCATTAAGCAGCAGCACCTGAGCAGCAGACTGACTTGCAGGGACACCAAGTCATCAGGTCCCAGTCGATCACACTATGGTCAGATGCACTATATTTGTTAGAATTACACCATCTCAATTCGCATCTATATATATGAATCAGCACTCGCAAATATCACGCAAATATGTACTTTTCTGTCCTGTTATGAGGTGATGCATTTACTCCTCCATCCTAATGAAGGAGTTTCCTATATTCCTAAATATTTAGGAACTATAGCAGGACCCCTTGTCTGCGGGGGAGGGGTTCCAAGCCTCTTAGCAGATGCCTGAAGCTGCAGATAGTATTGCACACTACATTTGTGGTGATTAGGGGTGCAGGACCCCTGAAAACGTGGAAAAACTGCTAATATCTTCCTGCCCTGCCCATTTGGAGAGCAAAATCTGTCCAGCGTTTCCCAACTGCAAAGAGGAGGCACTGGTGAAGTGGGGGACGCTAGAGATATTTGCAGTTTTTCCACTTTTTCCTGTGAATGTGGAATGCTGACTATATGTGATCCAACTTACATACATATTCAACTTCAAGGTGAATTACCATTTTCTCAGGAACTGAACTCATTCATAAGCTGGGAACTGCCTATATGCACAAGGTACTGACCTATTTGCAAATCCCAAGAGTCAAGTTAAACTCACAGGAGAGACAAGTCATATTGCAAAGACAAGGATCATGTATTACCTGTCTATCTTCAGAAGTTAAACCAAACTTCACCATACCACAGTGCCTCAAATTGTTTCACATCCAGGGTATGACAAGGATCAACATTATGCAATGACTGGGAAAATTAAAAACTGTTTTTTATCTCTTTCACACCAGCATGCATGTCAAGAGTTACGTTTAAAACAAAGAAAAGGCTATCCATAACAGTATATTTAACACCATCATGGTTCGGGCTGGTTAAAGATGAATAGCACAGCTATGAAAAGTAATATATTAGTTGACATTTCTACTAGTTTCTCCTTCAAGGGTGTCCAGAGAACAACAACATAGACTTTATTCTCAAGAACAAATTTTAAATCCTATAATGCAAGAAGAGGAAGAGGAAGAGGAAATGGCTGTATTTCTTCTGTAAAAATGTTCAATCCCTTTAGAGAAGGAATGATTTGGGCTTGACTTGGCAGGTTGCTGGTTTTGCTTCCTTCATCACTCTCCATAGAGCTTTGACTATTGGGTGGTAGAAAAATGTCATACTTAAATACATTAGGAAAAGTTCTTTATGCCAGATGATGGCATAAAAGTTGTTTATGAAGATGGCATGCTAGCGTCAGTCAAGTTACAGAGATGCATAGACATGGACCTTCTTCCTAAAGGAGAAAATAGAAAACAGAGATAATTTCCTCAGGTTCAATCCTATGGAAACAAAAATGGTTCATTTTTGAGAGAGAGCCCTGAGGGGTGAAAGGCTGAGAGGTTGAGTTCAGTTCTTCACATTTGATCTTTTAAAGTGGCTAGGAATGCACTGGTTCTGCCTGGCCTAGAAATACTAGGGTCTGCTGGATCATGTTAAAATGGATAGAGGCAATGCATTGGACATAATGTTGGACAAGATTTCAGTGAATTTTTCTATATACTTTTATTATTTATTATTTGTTCTGCTGAGACAATGTGGCCCAAACTAATGCCTTACAATGCAATTTGCACCGTAACTTCACAGCACTGAGTAGCCATATATAGGAAGTGTTCCATAAGCTGAAAATGAGAGTGAACCTAGGTAACTTTTTATGGATTATTAGTAACAGCAGAATTATAGTGTGGGATGGTAGTGTGGGTGGGCGGTACTGGTGGATCTTAAGAAACATGAAGCTTCTTGGTCTACAGTTCCCATTTCAGGGCTGCAAGAGGCCATGGAAAATAGCAGGCACTGTGGGAGTTTGCATACTCAATTGATCATTTTCTTAATCCAGCTCAGATGTGAGGGTCAAATGCTTTTGTCTACAAATCAAAGAGCTTCCATCCCATTGTGTTAGAACTCCGCAAGTTTAGCAGCAGGGCTGATAGTGCAGATAAGCATTTCTTGTGAATCATCCAGAAGAATAAGATAAAAATGGTAATATATGTGCTCATGAACTAGCTCCAGTACTGATCACAAAGATACTGTCTTCTCTTAAATCCAGCTCCACTAAAAAGTTACACTGACTTTCCATTGCAAATATACAGGATCAGTATGAAGAACATTGCCATACACAACTTGGTATGCCATGGATCCTATTAATATTTGAAATCACGAAATAATTTCCAGGGTTGTTTGAAAATAAAATTGCTGGAGAAAGTTTAGGCTGATCAAGGTGATAATTCTCACTAGTGTAGATCATTTCCACGGTTTTGTAGTTGGCAATCATGATTTGGATCATGGGATATTTTACTGTGAGTTACATGTCTCCTGCTCTTATTTTAGTAACTTCTGAAAACACAATTAATGAAATATATTACAGGCTGTATTTTACTCTCGAAAAAGCTGAAGCAGAAGCATTTCACAATATTTCATAGTGAGTTTTGCCTGTCAGTACATTTTTCCATATAGTGTATAAATTATGCATAACATGATGGTGTGTTATAAATATTTATAATACATTCAATTAACCTCAATCCATCAAATAAATGCAGTTATATATGAAGAACTTTCAGGAGAAAGAAAGAAAGAGCATTAACATGATAAAATTTTGAAGTTTATTGAAACTATCATACTCCCTCCAATAAAGTGTATTATTCTCCTCATTAATATATTGTTAAGTCATCTGACATCTCTCAGCTGTGAAAAGTTCCAGGATATCAGCACTTAACCAGGTTTAGTTTCCCTTTGAAGGAAGTCACTGAAGGCTCATTGGCATTAGTAATATTTGCATCAATGTTTGATTTATATAGACAGAATACATAAATCTTCCAAATGGCATTCAGAGCTCACTATTCCTACATCAGTAGTCTAGGGACACAGCTCACAGAGACCAAATTCAGTTTCCCATCTCTTTTCCATCAAACTTTGGTCTTGCCTGGACACAAACATCTGGATCACCTTATCCTTAGGTGCAAGCTAAGAGGTTGTCCCTCATTCTTTGATCGGTTCTTTGTCAAGGAATAGTCTTCTAATTATCTAGGTCTTATAGGAACATACCTTCTGTAATTTTCCTAATAAAAGAATATACCTTAAAGGACTATCCTTTCTTCCCCTCTCCTAAAAGCTGTTGCAACAATATTCTCCTCCTATATTCTTATTCACCAGCAGTTATCACATTATCCGTATGAGAAACACAGGAATTGATCTATATGTAAAAAAATGCATATTTTGGATGAATTTTCAATTCTTATAGAATAAGTCCTGTGATTTTGTTAGTAAGTTACATGTTCTTGAAGGCTTTGTTGGAATCATCTCAAAAACTGGATATTTGAACTTGTATGCAAGAATTGAAAGCAGGACAGAAATGTGATGATTTTTTCCAAAAGTACCAACTTTGGTTCTTTTTAAATAGAATGGTTTTTCTACACCACCCTTTCCTTTCTATAACCATTGAGTCATTGAGGCATATATCAAGCGTGTCCACCTAGTGGCTCATGAGTCTGATTCAGTTTCCAGGAAGCACATTCACTGCCGCTCACCAGTTCCATCATATGTGCCCTATTTCTGTGAAGTTCTCATTGCTCAGGGGCAAAGCCAAGTCTTGAATGCAGAGGTTGCAGCTTAATCCCTAGCATTTGAGGAACAGCTAGGCAAGAAAACAGCTGTGAAACCTCGGAGGGCCACTGCCAGCCTGGGTCACTATATCAAGCTAGATGGATTAATGGTCTGACTCAATATCAGGGAGTTGCCTGTGCTCCTATCTTTATTATCTAGCATGTCCATCCACCTGAAGGTCAGACAGCTCCTCCTCCTTTACCCCTTTCTGGAGAACAAAGCTCTCATCCTTCTCCCTGTATGTTCAGTACACAGCAGGACCCCCATATCTGCTGTTTCAGTTACCACACTTTCACTTAGCCGTGCTTGACGTGGGTCCAAAAGAGAAGTCATAAAGGGGAGTTGTCAAGTGCTTCCTTTAAGTGAAAATTCTTTATTAAATAGGGAAAGAGAAACATTGTATGCTGAGGTTACTAGGATACAAGGTAAGAACCAATCTTCTCTCCATGCAACTGTGAAAAAAAATGTATATGTACAATATATAGTACATATAATATTTGCTATTATCCATAGTTTCAGGCATCCACTGGAACAAATCCCTCCAGATATGGGGGCCCTAGTGAAATTACTTTTCAGACCTCTGTGTATCAATCCCAGGGACAGGTGGGATGACTCTGTCAAACCTGGGCTTCCAGAAATCATACCTCCCTACAGCACCAATACTCTGGCTCCTCCACTAAGATGGTCCCTTACACATTGCAGAGAGAGAAACCAAGTGAGCAAAAGAATGTAGAATTACATAAGCTTTACATATACCTATTTATATGTATAGATGAAATGAATTTGTCATCCTGATTTTTATTTATTTAAAACATTTGTATGCCAATCATCTCGGGGCAGCTTACAGGGAATAAAAACTATCAATAAAACAGTACTGTAAAATAATATATAACCAATAAATAGAAATACTATACCTAGACCCATAATAAGGAAGAATGTGACCATAGTGACCTGCCGTATCTCTTCAGTTACCTGTCCAGGTGCTTTCTATACACAGACACACACGGGGGGGTGGCATTCTCCTGGAGACTGACAACCCCACAGTGGTCTGTTAAGTTTCAGATCCTGTCTAATGACAATCTGGAAGTCCTGGCAAGATTTCTTCTTGCAACATTAATGGTTCTAATTCATAGGAGTGAAAGAGAAGAAAGAAGAGCCTTTCAGACAGATCAGAAAAATAAAGTTGAAAAGCAAATTGAATTGCACCTGGAAAATATTCAGAGATCATTATGTTAATAAGAAATATATTTACAAAGCCAACTGTTCCTTCTGTTCAGCCAGCCTCACTTTTAGGTAGAGTTTTACTGGATCTTTCCTTTCCTTTTTCTATGTGCTAGTTATTCTTTAATCAGGATTCTGCTTCCCTGCTGTCATTCCATCCTTTCAAGTGTACAGAAGTCCAGACTTTCTTAATGAAACCACTTCTAAATAATTCACTGCTCCTGAATCTCTGTTTAAGGAGAAAATGTACAATTCCGTTTGGCCAGTGAAAGGTCTAAGGTTTGCTTTCACGGGCTCTAGCAAGGGCTTAGCAGACAGAAACCAAGGTGCACATAACACGTGCATTTCTAGTGAAGACTGATTGAGAGATTAAGTCCATAAAATTTATAGAATTCCCATCATTCTTTTGTCCAACATTCTCTTGCGTGTGCACTTTCTCTCTCTCTCTCTCTCTCTTGTTCTTTCTCTCTCTGAGGTAAACTGATGCTATGTAATCCTGATCTCCATGTTATTTTACAGTCTCTGAACAGCAGAATGGTATGACATTTCAAAAATGACACCTGCCAGGTTTCAGCTGCTACTCAAGCCCAGTCAGGTGTGTTTTGTCATCCCAGTGGATTCTTGCTAACTTTTGCTTCTGAGATATCATGATGGAGAGAGAGGAAAACATCAATGGAAAAATGCAAAGCTAAGAGTTGGAAAACTGCTGACTCTTCTAGGTATTATTGAATGATATGGAAGTTTAATATGGAACTTTATTTTCTGGCTCCTCAATTCCTAACCATAGGACTTGCCTTATCTGCAACAATCTGTATGTAAAAGCAAGTACAGAGAAACAGAGAATATTTAAGTTCTTTGGTACTCTGTCTTTACCTTCAGGTTTCCATGCTCTATGAAATTAAGGCTGCCAACTGATCAGCATGGCCCCGTGCCTTTACCAACTGGATCTGAAGAAATCAGCATATAAAATGTTAATCAATCAATTAATTATTTATATTAAAATGATTTTTTCAAGGCATGGAGATAGCGATTTTATCCGGAATACTTTAATTCTCATTAATTAATGTCTGCAGGTGATCCTGCTGCTGTACAAGAGTTAGCAATCCTTCCAGAAAGTATTCCTCTCTGTTTCTCGGTAGGCATCCAAAGTCCTCAGTTTCCTGTAATCATGACAAATCATCATGATTCTTGTCTTGTAATAAAATCTTGAACTGTGGAAAATGTTCAAAGGCCCGTCAAGCCTCAGCCCATCTCTGCCCCTCAGGCATCCTGGGCACTCGTCTCATAATGGGTCATGCTAGGATTACCTGTGCCAAGGAAGAACTAGTGGTCCTGTTGATGTCATTGGAGTCTATGCCCATCAGCTCCAGCCTGCAAGATCAATGGTCAGATATTACGACAGTTGTATCCCAACAAAGACCTGTAGTTTTCCCAGCCCTGAACAATGCTATAGCAGCAGCCCTGCTCTCTAGGGTACATAATGTAGTGGTTAAATCCAGACCTGTCACTTTTTTCCTAACAGATCCCTTAGATCCCTACTCTGATTCTCAGCATGTGAGATGCCAGTCTCACTGAATTCAAGCATGTGTATAATTAAAGAGTTAGAGGGGAAAGTAGTGATGATGAGGACGAAACTTGAATTCAAGTGGTTTTTAATGTGAACTTTCTGAGTTCATTTCTTTATAAAACATACTTGGAAAGAGAAAGAGGCATTGCTAGAAAGGATTAGATTAGTTTCATCATTGTGCCAATTATAGAAAAGAAACACACAAGAAACCATTTTTATTTCTAGTGGTAGGTGAATACCCTTCCCTACACCTGATTCAGAATGATCTCCATTAAAACAAATGGTTTTTAAAAATAATCCTAAAGTAACTCATATTGACTCTGGACATCTTGGAGCAGATGTTCGTATTGTTCTCCAACTGCTTTCCTTCTAGAATATGATGGGACATTAATTCTCTTCATCTCTAGCTGTAACCATAAATAACCCTAGTGCTGCAGAGCTGATATCAAAGGGTAGTCATGATTTGGTACCTGCCAAGGGCCTGCAGCCCAACAAAGGCCCAATAACAAGAACCCCTTGGAGTTGCTCTTTCTTTTCACCACCTTATCCTGCTTGCCCATCTGACTCTCTCTCTGGCCCAGAAAACAGTGCTGGTGGCCATGAGAAGAAGGAGCAGTAGACTCTACTGCCTTGCCTGCTCAATGACTCCTTTCCTGGCAAGCAATCAAGTGGGAACAGATTCAGAAGCGCAACAAGGATGATCTGGGGACTGGAAACAAAGCCCTGTGAGAAGAGATTGAAAGAAATGGGCATGTTTAGCCTGTGGAAGAGAAGACTGAGAAGAGATAGCATAGCACTTTTCAAATACTTGAAAGGCTGCCATGCAAAGGAGGACCAGGATCTCTTCTCAGTCATCCCAGACTGCAGGATGCCAATGTACTGAACATTAAGTTACAGGAAGCCAGATGCTTCCCGAGGAACTCTTCTGAAAGACTCTCCCAAGGCAAAAGTGCCTCCAATAGCTCCTTATATTTGCTTCAATCAGAACTTTCCAGCCAATTGGATTTACTGTGGCCAACAGCATAGGCACAGGCTGGGAGAGAGTGCTGAGTGGCCAGGGGACTGGTGAAGGCAAGGTGGGAGCTGGGCAGAGGAGCAGAGGGCCAGGAGCAGCGGAGAGGAAGGGAGGCAGGGCCAGAGAGGCTAGGGGGGCCTGGAGGAAGCAGATGGGCGGGGACTGATAAGGCCACCCTCAGCCACTGCCAGCCCTTTTGGCTCTTCCCTCTTGGCATCATCCCCTTGTCTGCATCCCTTAGCTGTGGCCCAGGCTGCCCTGTGCTCTGCTTTCCTTTGTTTTTCCTCCAATTTAAATTTTATTTTATCCTTGCGTGCGCGTGTGTGTGGGTTTTTGTCTGGGAGAACTGGGTGAGTGAGGGGTATTGCAGGACAGACAAGGCGGGGGACCAAGGTAGGGCCTTGGAAGAATTCCCAATGGCAGACCAGGAGATGGCCTTGGCAGGAGTCACAGGTGTTGCTGTGACACCTGTGACATGTTTGCCCTTCTCCCCCAGGAGAGGCAGGGTTACACTTGCCCTCGGTGTAAGCTGGTGGTCCTGCTAGAGGAGGAGTTGAGGTGCCTGAGGGCCGAGAGAGCTCTCCAGGCCCCCCCACGAGCAGCCCCCCTCTGGACAGAGGGTTGAGGGAGAGGCCACGGGAGGAGCAGCCGCAGAGACATGGAGGCATGTCACCCACAGGAGGAGGAGGCCAGCATGGCCTCCTCCTTCTCCTGGCATCAATCTGGAGCTGGGAAACAGGTTCTCTCCGCTTGGGGAGGCTGAGTCTGATGAGGCCTCAGGGGACCAGCAGGACCCCCAGCCTGGGACGACAAGTGGCAAGGGGGCCACTGCAGGAGAGGCGAGGGCCAGGGCACAGCCACCCACGACCACTAGGAAGACATGGCGGCGGGTGATTGTTGTTGGGGACTCCCTGCTGAGGGGCACTGAGGCGGCAGTCTGCCGCCCCAACCTGGAGACAAGGGAGGTTTGCTGCCTGCTGGGCGCACGCATCCGGCATGTGAAGGGCAGAGTGGAGCATCTTGTTCGCACCAGGGGTCACCAGCTGCTCCTGGTGATCCATGTGGGCACAAACAACATGGCCAGGAAGGGTGTGGTTGGAATCAACAGGGACTTCGAGGCCTTGGGGAAGAAACTCAGGGAGCTAAAGGCCCAAGTGGCCTTCTCATCAATTTTACCAGTCCAGGGATTTGGGCCAGGAAGGGAAAGGAGGGTCTCTGGGGTGAATGACTGGCTTAGGGTGTGGTGACAGAAGGGACGCTTTGGGTTCTTCGATCACGGCACCCAGTTTCTTGCCAATGGACTTCTGGCAAGGGACGGGTTACACCTCACAAGGATGGGGAAAAGGTCCTTTGGAGATGCTCTAGTGAGCTTCGTCCGGAAGACTTTAAACTGAGCCGGGGGTGGGGTTCAGGCCCTACAGAAACATGTCTGCACTGGACAAGTGTGGAGAGAGGATCAGGGCTCTGGGAGCAGGGTTTTAGAGGTACTGCAGGGACTGATAGGACTCCTACAGAGAGGGGCCAGGTATCAGGGAGGATGGGAGGAAGGAGGAGGCTGGGAACTCCAAGGAAAGGAAGCGGTAGGAAGGAGTTGAGGTGCATGTACACCAATCATAGGAGCATGGGTAATAAGCAGGAAGAGCTTGAAGCTCTCCTGGGAATAGGAGGGTATGACCTGGTGGGAATCACAGAAACTTGGTGGGATGAAAGGCAAGTCTGGAATGTGAAAATAGGGGTATCACCTTTTTAGAAAGGACAGAGGGGTGGGGGCATGGCTTTATATGTCAGGGAAGGGATAGGATGCAGTGAGATAGAATGCAGCACAGATGGGGATTCAGTAGAGGCAGTCTGGGTGAAACTTAGGGGTTTTGACAGGGACAGGGACCTGACAGTGGGGGTATGTTATCGCCCTTCAGGTCAACTTGAGACCCTGGATGATGGCCTGACAGACCAGATTCTAAGGATATCTCGGGGGAGAGTCACAGTAATTATGGGAGATTTCAGTCTCCCAGATATTAGTTAGGAGACTCACTTGGCGGTGACAGCCAGGTCACGTCGCTTCCTAGAAACTATAGAGGGAGGGTTTTTCACACAGAGGGTCCGAGAGGCAACAGTGGGGGAAACATCCTCGATTTGGTCTTGACCAGTAGAGAGGAGCTGATAGATGAAGTACAGATTAGAGGAGCTCAGGATGCGAGTGATCACTCCATCCTTTGCTTTGAGATCAGGGAACTGGGAACGTGCAGCAGGTCGAGCACTAGAAGCTGGGACTTCAAGAGGGCTAACTTTGGCCAACTGAAGGCCAGACTGGGGAAAGTCTCCTGGGATCGGTTACTGGAAGGTAAGCGAGTTGAGGAGGGGTGGATGGCACTCAAAAGGGAGGTTTTGGAGGTGCAAGCCTTGACAATACCTCTAGTTAGTAAGGTGGGGAGGTGGAGGCGGAGGAGAGTGCCGCCATGGATGCGAAAAGAAGTGGTTAGAGGGATTAGACGAAAGAGGAACCTCCATAGGAAATGGGTACTGGGGCAAATAGACAAAAGGGTATACCAGGAGGAGGAGGCCTGTTGCAGAAAGATTCTTCGCAAGGCTAAGGCTGATTACAAGCTGAGACTTGCCAAGAATAGCAAGAGCAACAAAAAGGGCTTCTTTCAGCATGTAAATAGGAAGAGGAAGGGGAGACAAGTGGTGGTACCACTAAATAAGGAGGATGGAGATCCAGTGACTGATATGAAGGAACAGGCACAGATGCTAAATGACTATTTTGCCTCTGTGTTCTCCCCAAAGCAGGATGGGGGAGATCCGCATAGGGGATTAGATGAGGCTGGGGACTTAGGGGCAAAGATTAGAGTCACCTCTCTTGAAGTCGAGGGGCTCCTCAGGGCATTGGCCATTACAAAGGTGCCAGGCCCTGACAGGTTACACTCGAGACTACTTAGAGTTGGCAGGGGTTCTCTCACGCCCGCTGGCCTCCATTTTTGAGGCTTCGTGGAGAACAGGTGAAGTTCCAGAGGACTGGAGGGTGGCATCAGTGGTCCCAATTTTCAAAAAAGGTAGTAGAAGGGACATGGGGAATTACAGACCTGTTAGCCTTACGTCCATTGTAGGAAAAACAATGGAAAGGCTCATAATAGATGGAAGAGGAGAATGATGTAAGCTGCCTTGTAGCTTTGTAGGAAAAAGGTGGGATATAAATGGAAAAATAAAATAAAAATACATAAAATAAATAATAGAGAGAGATCTAGTGATGCTAGATAGGGAAGGGAGGCTGACAGCCACACAACACTGCTTCTGCAAGAACAGGTCCTGCCAGACAAACCTTGTGGAATTCTATGACAAGGTTTCGAGATGGCTAGATGGAGGGGATGCAGTGGATGTGGTATACCTGGATTTCAGCAAGGCCTTTGACAAAGTGCCCCATGATATCCTGGTGGAGAAACTGAGGAGTTTTGGGATACACCAAAGCACTGTCCAGTGGATTAGGGCATGGTTGACTATCCGAAAGCAGAGGGTAAACATTAGTAGGGAATCATCGGGATGGCGGCCAGTGACAAGCGGGGTCCCCCAGGGCTCTGTCTTGGGGCCGATCCTGTTTAATCTTTTCATCAATGACATGGAAGAAGGGGTGAACAGTTTGCAGATGACACTAAAACTGGAGCAGTGGTCACAACTGAGGAGCAGGTACTCCGGATCCACAAGGATCTGGATAGATTATGGAAGTGGGCAGGAGACAACAGGATGGCGTTCAATGTGGATAAGTGCAAGGTCTTGCACTTGGGGCATAGGAATAGGTGTCATAAGTACAGTTTAGGGGACAAGTGGCTGGAGAGCAGCACTTGTGAAAGAGACCTCGGGGTACTGGTTGACTGCAGGCTAAACATGAGTCAGCAGCGTGATGCGGTGGTCAAGAGGGTGAACGCCACCCTTGGTTGCATAGCCAGAAGTGTGGCTTCTAGATCAAGAGAGGTATTACTACCACTCTATATGACTCTGGTGCGCCCGCAACTGGAGTATTGTGCTCAGTTTTGGGCCCCTCATTACAGAAAGGATATAGCCAGGTTGGAGTCAGTGCAGCGTAGGGCCACAAGGTTGGTGACCGGTTTGCAGGGGATGGGGTATGAGGCGAGACTCAGGGAACTGGGTCTGTTCAGCCTGGAGAAGAGGAGACTCAGAGGGGATATGTTGGCGACATACAGGTATGTGAGGGGATGTCACATGGAGATGGGTAGAGACCTGTTCTCCCATGCAAAGGAAGGCAGGACGCTCTCCAACGGAGCAAAGCTCAGGGAGCCAAGGTTCCATTTGGATGCCAGGAAGCACTTCCTGACAGTCAGGACCCCGAGGGTGTGGAATGGGCTTCCACGAGGTTGTTGAGGCCCCATCGGTGAGGGTGTTCAAGGATAGGCTGGACATGCGCATGGTGGGCATGTCGTGAACGGAGCCGGCTGGTGCTGGAGGTCAGACTAGATGGCCTGGGAGACCCCTTCTGACTCGCTCTGTTTCTATGTTTCTATGGTTTTCCTCCAGTGAGGAACGCAAGGCAGTTTACATAGTTCCATTTTTTTTTTAAATTAGATTTATCCGCACAACCACAACCCTGGGAGGTAGAATGGGCTGAGACTGGCCCAAAGTCTCCCAAGTTGGTTCCATGGCCAAGCAGAGACTAGAACCCAGATTTCCTCGGTCCCAGTCCCAAGCGCTTTACTACCTGACATCGGCTGTACAGTTTACATATTTACAATTTATATATTTACCCTAGCTCAAGTTACAAGTAAAAGAAATACATTTTTCCCATTTATTGTTTCCCCGTCACTTTCTGGAAAAGGAAAATAGTTTAACCTTAGTTTCTTCACAATACCAAAGAAAACCATCTACTAATTAGGCTCCTATTAAAAGTATTAAGGCTTTCAACTGAAATGCCAAAGTTTTGCCTGGATCTAATCAGCTAAGGTGAACACTAATTCTTTGAAGAAGGACATTTCATGTCGATTACTATACGAAAGGGAATTACATTAGTATTAACCATGACAGGAACAAATGGTAAGTGTACTTTTTTGACATGTACAAAAATGAAATGATAAACTGATCCTCAGAAGACTTGAATCTGGGTGAAGGCTTTCTAATGAACAATTACCTTGCGTAGCTTTATTGATTAGAAATGCAGACCGTCAGATGAGCCAGGAGTAGTTGGTTTTAGTAAAATAAATCTTCTGACTAGCCAGATGGCACTACGGTGTTGAAATACACCCTGCAAACAAATAGTATTGGCGCGCATCAATTTCAGGTTGTATATGCAAGACTGAGAAAATGTTACTAGTATGCAAGAGATTGTATTCATCACTGGCCATGGAAGAACTACTATTTGCTTTAACCTTTCTCTACTCTGTTATCTCTAGTCCAGTAACAACCCTTTTCATGTTATAGGTCACTGTGTCTGTATATTCTTTTCTGCCACAGTTTTAAAATTTATTTTTGAGTGTTTACTGAAAAATTCAGCAATGCAGAACAAGTAAGAATTTAGCAATAACCACATGATTAAAAGCAATCCCTCTGATTCTGCATCATGAATCAGCCTTCCCAACTTTGATACACTCTAGAGGTTCTGGACTTTAACTCCCATCAGTCTCAGCAAATATAGCCAGTTCTCAGCAATCCTGGGAACTGCAGTCCAAAACATCTTTAGGGCCTTCAATCAGGAAGGCAGCCTTGGGTGATCTCTGCAGCTGCATCAGAACGCTGAGGTTTAATGCATTCATAGAAGTTTGCTGCTTGTTCTGGAAGTTTGATCTTGTTGTTATGGTCTTGTGGTTACACATCCAGAACATTAGGAATCTAGCCAGCTATAAAGGCCAAGCTATTGCTGCATGAGAGATGTGAAAAACAGCTTTTCCATCCTGCATTTTAATTCTTGTTAGAAATTCTTCATTCTGTGCATGCTTGCAAATTATATGGGTGTAGGAGGAGGATCCAGATGTTCTTGTGAACATGTGGCAAGAGGACAAATTCACCTCACTGCTATTGTGCCCAGTTGGAACAGTGTCCTCATTATCTTCCTAAAGTCTGAGGGTGATGCAGGAGGACCAGCAAGATGATCACTTGTCCAAGCCAGCCGGCCATTTTTACCTCCAATGCATCTCGGTTGGTTGGTTGGTTGGTTGGTTGGCTGGCCAATCACTGCCCTGACTATTAAGAGTCCCCAAGTCATCAGCCAGCTAACTCCTTCCCTACAGGCACTTGATGGGTCAGTACATAGCACAAGCAGTCAAGTGGTAGGCTAAAATGATGCATGTGTAGAAAATGCATGAAAAATTTGGTTGCATGTTTGTCTGAGAGAGGTTGTATATGAAGGGGCATGTGCAACAGGAAAATGCTTTCTTGTTACATAATTCTGATGACCTCCTTCTTCTTTACCATGTCTCACTTTCTTGAGTATGCCTTACATAGCTTTCCAATTCTCTGACATAGGTTGTTTTCCTTTCCTTCATTGTTATTACATTTCTATGCCACCCACTAGTCAATGTTCTCTGGGATATTTAGAAGAAAATATTATCATAAAACTACATTATCAAAACCATTTGCATATAAACATACCAGAAAAGGAGAGAATAAAAAAATCTTTACAGTTTATCTTCCACCGGAGGGTCTCACTCTCAGTATTTTCCATCTGTAAAGTGACAAATGCTTTCTGCAGTCTGACATGTTCTACATACTATTCAACTGATCCATAGACTGCACACACATCTGCTTGAATTTGCCATTTCCATTCTTGCTTTGGTGCTTGTGGCACAGTTGGAGTCCAGATTGTGTGCATAAGGAGATAAGATAAGCCATGGTGGATGAGACCACTGGTCCATCCAGTTCAGCGCCATTCACGCAGTAGCAAACCTGTTCACACAGGATCCCTCAAGCAGGATGGGTGCAAGAGTTCTTCCTGTCCAAGCTCTCCAGCAACTGGGCAGGCCACCTTTGATAGTGGAGCACATTGCCAGCAAGGCTAGTGGCCATATATAGCCTCCTCTTCCATGAAGTTGCCCCTCCCCCTTAAAGCCCTCTGCATTGATAGCCATCACACTTCCTGCTGCGGCAGTGAATTTCGTAGTTTAACTATGCTTTTGTGGCCTGAAGGATGCTTTGTGTTGGCCTAACGCAATGTATGGTGGCAGGAGTGTTGTGGGAACACATGAAATAGCATCCATACATGAGCACGACTGTGTTTCCTGTGTTCCTTTTTACCCCTCAAACTCTGTTGTTACTCTCTTGACCACAGCATGCTTCACTCGGGGTCCAGCCAGAACCGGAATTTTGACTTTCAAGAGTTAACCACCCTTCTTGAAAATGTATTACAGAACATCCATGATCTGCAAAGCAGAATTTAAGAATCCTATGTATAGCAATCGATCCCCAATGCATGAAGTGAGGGCAAAGAAGCACTTAAATGAATCCAATGGTATATTAAAGTTATGCACTGTGGATTCAGCTGTGTTCCACTTCTTAAGGAAATGCTCTAAAGGAAGCTAGAATGGAGACAGAGCCTTGTCGCTAAGAAGTCATATTCTTGTTTTCTTTGAGGTGAACTTCAAGAGGTACTGCCACATAATCATAGACATGAAGGCTTGATCATGCTGAAATGGTGATTTAGTTAGCTTCAGCAGAGTCAGGATAGCACCTAAAGATGCCATGCATGCTTGATGGACATGCTCAGGTCACATAACACGACTCCTTTTAATTTAAAAATAAATCATACCATTTCTCAGATGGCTTTGCCGTGACTTACAGCTCTTTTGAAAAGGTGAATAAGAATGATGTCAAAGAACTGCTCTATTTTCCCCCTATAAGGACTTCACTGTGCTATAATATTTGCCTATCTGGAGATCTGCTATCAGCAATAGACTGAAAAATATACATGTCTAAAATAAAGGATTTTTCTCCCCAGAATGATCAGAATAGAGTTAAGAGATGCTGCATCATGTTAGACAATGGACATTTAAACCTCTGCCCATTTCTGAAAGGACAGTTATAGGGTTGAGATGTCAGGTCAGGATTTACATAAAGCAGATAATCTGGCGAGTCTGCATATTTCTTGTAAATGTCTTACTCTTCTGCAAAATTATAACAAGAAAAGAAAAGAAAAGAAAAGAAAAGAAAAGAAAAGAAAAGGGTGGTATTAAGTTTAAATATCAACGTGGACATAATCCTGCATGTTGCTTAACCCATCACCACCTACCAGTACATTTCAGGAAAGCAATGTTGATATCCAATATATTCAAGGAGAAATCATTATCTGTTTATATCCATATATAGCCAAACTTGCAGCATCCACACACGAGAGGAAGAAATTTGGACACTTGAAGGAACAGCAAGGTTTGCCTAAGTACAAACAACAGTTTTTAAAGCAGTAAAGGAAATGATATGGGAAAAGCCCAATGAATATGGAAAATTATTTATTATAAAGTGTCTACACCATCCATCAGCCAAAAAGGCTATCTGGATGGCTCACATTGTTAAAATAAACAATAAACAATAATAAACAACAATTAATGCTGTAAACTATAATGTAAACAAAAATAAACAACAATTAATGATGTAAACTGATGTAAACAAAAATAATATATCAAATATATCAAATTGGCAACATTAAATCCATAGCAACTGCAATCAGATCAACCTGGAAGTACAGCAGTACAAGGTAAAACACAATGTAAAAATGAAGATAAATTTTTAGCTGTTAAAATACTGCGTAAATAAAAAGTGTTTTATGTTACACCAAAAAACTTTCTTTCTCTTTAGAGAGCTGGTGCCGCAACCAAAAAGGCTCTTCCCCAGTGACCACTCTCTTTGCTTCCTTTAGAGGGGGCTCTCTTCAGTGATGACCTCAAGGCCCAGGTAGGCACATACAGAAGAGATGTTCCTTCAGATAGCCTGGCCCCAAACAATTTAGGACCTTAAACATTATTGTTAGCACTTTGAATATGTTCATTTGACCTCCGTCAATGAACTGTTGGGGACTAAAAAGGACAATCAGGAGAGATCAACAGAAAGGTCAGAACTAGGGCTGTGTGACACTGGAAAACTCATTCTGTTTGAGCTGAACAGACTTTTAATACATTTCTGATCTGATGGCCAAGCACAGGCTGAATCCATGTGTTTGGCTTCTGCAAAATAGCTCCAAATGTTTGTGCAAATTTGGAACCAACAATGGTGCATTTCTAATGTGATTTGTGCAACTGCAGAGTGGAGACCTAAACTTTGCACAAAGTCCCACAGCTTTCAAAAAGAAAATGCTGATCACAGAATGTTTGGGTCGGCATGCTGGCTTCATGAACATTGGAGCAAGTTGGCACTAACACAGAGTGACTGAAAAGTATCCATGGAATTCATTCGTGAATTGAGAAACTCTATTGGATGTTTACACTCCTGTTGGATCCATACACACCCCTGGTCAGAGCCAAGATTCCATATCGTCCTATGATCACCTAAACAGTGTCTGGCAGCCACCAAATTGCACTGTCAATGTCCCTTCTGTTCTAACTTTCTGCCAGAAAGACAGTCAATGCAGCTAACAGCAAAATCCAGATTAAAACCAGATAATTGAACTATAACAAAAATAAATAGATTAACACACAATTAAATTAAACTTGAATGACTGTGGAAAGTGACTTTCAAGGGTAATGTCAGAACTAATTCACACTGCAACTTTACTTATTGCTTGCCACATTGTCTTCCCCGATGTGGGATGCAATGTCTCCTCATTCACAAATGCGTCATACAATCTGGAAGTATGTCGGAATGGATGGATCTGTCAAGTTCAGGCCCATTCACTTTCTCCTTTCCCACTGCTAGGCTTGCTCTGTCCTGTCCTCTACTGAACTGCAAGCTTTTTTTCCTCCCACACAGAAGTTCCTATGATTTTTTAATGCACATTATCAAAAGGTGCATTTTTGCTTGCACATATCCATTGACAAAAGCATGGGTTTCACTTTTTCATTTGTATGTTTTCTCATATGTATTTTCATGTATATGAACAATATAAGTGAAAACTGTGATATGTATATTACACACACACACACGTATACGTGTACATAAAATGTGAAAGCATTGCAAACTCAGAAATGTAGAGATTTCCCACTACAATGGCATTCAGGTCTGTATTTTAGCCAAGGATATATGAATTGACTGATCTTGTGTACAAATAAGAACCTTACACATTTCTCACTCATTCTTGTGTGTGTGTGTGTGTGTGCATGTGCGTGCGTGTTGCAGGAAGGGGACAGCCAAACTCAGAGTGTGGATTGACTATTACTTGTAATGAGCATAGTTTAAAAGTGGTGTGCTACCAAAGCTAGGATAACTGTAGTATGTTGACAGACAGGCAGGGAGCAGACACACATAAAGATGTGGATCAAGGAGTGAAGGCACATTGTCGCGCTGGCCTCCTGACCACTTTGAGCTCTCCCTATTCATCAAGCCTGAACTTTCTCTTCACTTTTGACATCCGAACTTCGATACATCCTCATCTGGGGTGTTGCAGTACTGAAACTGCAATGAATACTAGAATGACAGTCAGAGAGAAAGAGAGCACAGTCTCTTTTAAGGCAACTGGCTGGGTGAGTCATGGACGAACAAGAAAACTGAAATTGCAGTTTTTATTTTGAGATCCATCAGCTTCACAGAGTACGAGCTTGACACATCCATGGCAACTGTCAGAGAGACTGAAAAGGGCAAGGAAGCAAAGAAGCACTAAGCATAATAGAAGGACATCAAAGAGCTTGGTTAAAAATGGCCAGCAGCATTTGGTGGCGTTTCATACGGTTTTGCCCAATATATTCAGCAGGAAGTGACTAGATCCATTTTTCCCACCCCGCCACCCCTGCCTCTGCTCATAGGACTTGCTCAGGCTTCTAGAGAGATTGATGATAGAAAGAGGCAGGGAGGGGGGGAGAGAGAGAGAGATTCCCTTTCCACCTGATCCTAATATCAGCAATATCCTCTGGTCTCAGTAACCATTTACAGAGATTTGCAGTTTGTAAAAGGTAATGAGTTGCTATCCTTTTCCTCCTTTTGTGAGCCTGCATTGTCTTTCCTCCCCACCATTTGCCAGCACAGCCTTTCGCTTGTTCAGAATAGACAACTACATAATTAAGAACTATAAAACCAACAAGCAGATATAATTGAACCTTCTAGATGGAGAAAAGAGGAAGAAAGACTGATAAGTATGGGCACACTTTCTTTCAAAGAATGAGACCGGGATTTCTCCCCCTCCTTCTTTCTCACTTAATTTTTGCTTATGAACAAAAGATTTTTAGTTAGAGCTAGAAAAGGGAGACGAGTTACATTAAATTTGCATTTTCTGTTCACTAACAGGTTGCATTTTGTTGAAGATAAAAAGATTGCCTGACTCTCAAATGTTAAAAAGTGTTGTTTAAAAATACTTAGAAAAAAGCCCCAAGGTTTTAAAATAAATATAATTAATTTCCTGAAGCCTGGCTGGGATATCTAGAGGTTAGTAGAAAACAATGAGTCATTTAAATGTGTTTGTTTCATTCACTGAAGATTACCTTTAAACACAGGCACACATTAAGGTAGCCCAACGTGGTAGCGATCAAAAATTCAAGCTATGGTTTCAAGCTGTTTTAATATTATATCTATCTAGTTTTTATTTATTTATTTATTTATTTAAAACATTTCTATGCCGCCCCATTGCAACCAAGCTTCAGGGCGGCTCACAACATCCATAAACATAAAAATACAATCAGTACTTTAAAACTGGTACCATCTCAGCTATATATTAAAATCTATAAATACAATAATAATAAATTAACAGTTAAAATAACTTTTAAATAAAAAGGTCATCACCTGGCGCCGAAAAACCAATAATGAAGGCGCCAGGCGGACCTCTCTGGGGAGCGCATTCCATAGGTGGGGCGCCACTGCAGAAAAGGCCCTCCTCCGGGTACTCACCCTACTAATATCCTTCATGGAGGGTTCCCGGAGAAGGGCATCCGCTGACGATCGTAGGGGGCAGGCGGGCATATATGGACGCAAACGTTCCTTTAGATAACCAGGTCCCAAGCCGTTAAAGGCTTTATAGGTCATAACCAACACCTTGAATTGGGCCTGAACTTCAATAGGAAGTCAGTGAAGCTGACGGAGAACTGGGGTTCTATGAGAACAACGCCCAGTCCCCGTCAGCAACCTGGCAGCTCTATTTTGCACCAATTGAAGTATCTGGACTGTCTTCAAGGGTAGCCCCACGTAGAGCACATTACAGAAATCTAATCGGGAAGTTACCAATGCATGGGTCACTGTTGCCAGGCAGTCGTTCTCCAGATAGGGACGCAGCTGATGGATCAGCCGGAGCTGAAGGAAGGCACTCCTCGCCACTGCCGTCACCTGAGCTTCTAACGACAGCTCAGGGTTGAGGAGCACTCCCAAGCTGTGAACTCTGTCTCTCAGAGGGAGTGCAACCCCATTTAGGACAAGGCCCAAGTCCCCCACCCCGAAGCCCGAACCACCCACCAACAGGACCTCTGTCTTGTCTGGATTGAGCTTCAGTTTATTGGCCCTCATTCAGCCCATTACCTCGGCCATATACCAGTTCAGTAGAGCCACTGCCTCACCTGGATTGGTGGAGAACAAGAGGTAGAGCTGGGTATCATCAGCGTACTGATGACTCCGCAGCCCACACCTCCTGATGACCTCTCCCAGAAGTTTCATGTATATGTTAAATAGCAAGGGGGACAAAATGGACCCTTGCGGAACCCCATGGCATAACTGCCATGGCGCAGAGCTATAGTCCCCCAGCACCACCTTCTGGAATCGGCCATTGAGATAGGAGCAGAACCACCGCAAAGCGGTGCCTCCGACTCCCAATCCCGCTAGCCTATCCAGAAGGATACCATGGTCGATGGTATCGAAAGCCACTGAGAGGTCCAGGAGAACCAACAGGGACGCACTCCCCCTGTCTCTCTCCCTGCACAGGTCATCGTACAGGGTGACCAAGGCAGATTCAGTACCGTACCTGGGTCTGAAGCTGGACTGAAATGGGTCCAGATAATCAGTTTCATCCAAGAGTGCCTGGAGTTGTCCCACCACCACCCGCTCTAACACCTTGCCCAGGAACGGAATATTGGCCACCGGTCTATAATTGGCGGCCACCTCTGGATCCAGGGATGCCTTCTTTAGGACTGGCCGGACTACCGCCTCCTTTAAAGGGGCAGGTACCCGGCCGTCTCTGAAAGAGGCGTTGACCACCTCCAGGATCCAGGTCACAATCCCGTTCTTGGCATTCTTGAGTAGCCAAGATGGGTAAGGGTCCAGTAAGCAGGTGGTAGGACGTACTTGTCCAAGCACCTTGTCCACATCATCAGACCGCAGCAACTGAAATTCATCCATCAATTGAGGACTCGACGGCATCATTGGCAACTTTTTAGGCAGTTTTCTTCTTTAACAGAAGAAAGAGAGGTGGGGTGGTGTTGGGGGGGGTGAGAGAGTTGTGAGCCACCCCCATGCCAAAAAGGAAGAACTGAAGTCTTGCCTTCCCTCTCCCCATCGCAACCCCCCTCTTCCCTATCCTGCCCCCATCCCCTCCTCCTTCCAGCCCTTCGAAGATGCCTTCCCAAAGATCACCCCAGGAAGTCCTGCTGCAACTCGGATGTGGGTGGCAAGCCCTGGAGTGACCTGGAGATAGAACAGCAGAAATATCAAGTTGAGTCAAGTCAAGTCACTTGCCTGCTGCTCCCAAGTCAAGTCTGAGTTGAGTCACTGAAGCAATTTGAGTCAGACTTGCGAGAGAGCTGCTCAACCTGAGTCCCAAGCACTCAAAGTTAATCGAGCTCCTACTTTGTTTTCTTCGCAGTGCCATGCAAGACCCTTCCTTTCTCCCAGGCATTTTGGAAACCTAGTTCCTGATTTTTACAGCTGTTCTTCTACACATACCTTTACCTAGTCCCATGTTGTTAGTTGCTTATATCATATTCTATTATTTTAAATATTTGCATTGCATTTTCATCTTTTAATGTTTATGATCTACCCAGAGAACATTGTTATTGAACAGATTAAAATCATAATAAAGTGGATTGTCACATAAACAGGTGCAGTGATCGTTAACAAAAATGGTTTCATTCGGAATCAGATGCTCCAATCCAAATCCCAGATTGGTAAATAGCAATCTTCTCCTCTCTATAATCCTGAAAAACATAATTTGTTTAGCTGTACCCTTCTGGGTGGTGAAATATGGTGCCTACAGCTATCCAACCAATCTTTTGTTGGTTATTTGGATGTATTGCTGATAGACCCAAAGTTATGAGATCGCATTTCCTGAGACAAACAATTATAAATATGTCCCATTAAAGTCAAGAGCTGTTAAGGCAGGCAATACCCTTTATCTAAAAAGACCTCTTCCGCCAGAAATGAAGCCATCAAGCAGATGGATTCTACTTAATGGTCAAATGGTTAATTCTCTGTTGCTGAAGCAACATTTGAGTCTTGCTCCAGTTTGAGCTGCCCAAGGTATTGTCTGAATCTTGAATGAGTCCTGCTTTGCTTTACTTCAACTTGTCTTGCTTTGCTGGAACCTGGACTAGCTGGATCCTGGTGTGAGGGCATTCCCTCTGTTTTGCCTGGCTTAGCTTTGCCAGAACCTGAACTCTTGCCATGAACCTCCCACTTGGACCAGAAAGCTCCTACACTGATGAGTGTCACTGGGAAGCAGCCATTCCATTTGTGGGTATGCTGTCCTTGTGCCAGCCTGCCCTTTAGTGAAATACATGCCCTGAAAACCTTCAAGAGAACTGAGATCTAGATTATTTTCCTCCTGTAGTAAATGCCACAATTGCATCTTCCTTCAGCCAGTCTCACATTTCTCTCCATTAATTCCAGTTCCTGAATCTTCTGCTTGGATTTGTAGGGGGAACAAAATCTCCTTCCTAATCCATATACTCTGCCTGCCTGCTTATGGACTTCTGCACATTCTTGGTCAGCTATTGAGAATAACCAGAACAGCAAACAGTTCTCTGTATTTTCTCAAATGCCCGCAAACACATAACGATTAATGAGGAAGCAGTACTCCATTGTGTGTTCAATTTGGAGGCATGATAAACATCCTGCATAGAAAACAAAACTGAAGTGATCGAATCATGAGTTGTTTGTTGAATTCTGCACCTGGAATTAGCTCACCTGTGAGCCCAAGCATAATGAATAGTGATATGCAATTATGCAAATGATTTTACTAAAGTTCAAATATTAGATTCATGTTCTGGTTAACATCCCTAAGAGCTTATTAATGCTGTATTGTTTAACTCCAAAAAACAAGTGCTTCTTCCAGATAAATTCTCAATGGTAGGCCAGTCTAGTAATCCCATCCTGCTTCAATACCTGTCCTAAAAGGATCCCACCTGTATTAGTCAAAACTGCTTTGTACCTGAGTTTACTATTCTTATCAATTATTCATTTTATTTCTATATTGTCCAATAGCTGGAGCTCTCTGGGTGGTGCACATCAATAGAAAAAAACACAATAAAACACAATATAGTATATTTATAACTATAAAAACATCAAAACCTTTTACTAGAACTTTAAAACTGAATTTTAGAAACGTAAGCAGCTAAAATAGGTTCATACAGAACAGTGCACATCATTTTTAAGCATGGTATTTATGCTGAAGCATCTCTGCAACCCTTGGTCATCAAAAGCATGTAACACGACAGCACCAAATTCTCTTTTCCCTGCTTCTCCTTCAATATTAACTTCTGCCACAATTGTACATTGACATTCCACCATTTTTCCCTTACGCAAGGAATCCAAAACAACTCACATGGTCCTCCTCAGTTTTATCTTCTCAATAATCTTGTGAAACTGAGAGTCCATGACTAGTCCAAAGTCACCCAGTGAACCTCATGGCAAGTGGCGACTCTAACTTTGATCTCCTGAGTCCCAGTCCAGTACTTGAGCTGCCCCCCTACACCAGGAGGAGGAGACTGCAGTCTGCAATCTGCAGGAAGGGAGGCGACTTCATCAGTTTCCCTTGCCCCAGCATAACCTCCCAAACTAGCGTCCTTGAACCTCTGGAACTTTTTAGGAAGCTGCAAGTATAAGGTGGATGCAGCCAAAGTCACCTTCCCCCCGTCTCCCAGCATGGAGTTCTACTAATGGGAACTCTCAATCCAAGTCTATGAGTTCTACATGAGAAACATAATAACCCAGGATGAAGGTTGATAGCTTTTGTTTCAAAGTGTTTTTTAAGAGACAATTCCATTTTACTCCCCTTAATTACTGAAAGTGGTTTTTAAGTAGCTGGAAGAACTTTTGATGCGACCTGATTTTGAATGCATTCCAAGTCCCAAATAGACACCTATTTTAAAAGGCACAGCATGCTTGGTGTGGCTTCTTGCCAGTCAAACAGTTGTCGCTTGCTAGTCAATTCTAAACAGTGTCTGCTACCTTCTATCTGCTGTCAGTTTGACTGATGGGAATGGCTGTTTTTGTTTTTTGTTTTAATTCCACTGCCCAGCAACCTCATGTCCAAAGCAGAAGAGAGAATTCAGGAACGGACGCAAAGACAAGACTAGTACCAGCACCTGAATTAAGATACACAAAAAGATTAGAGAGTGGGGTAAAGTATTAGCATCTAGAATATTTTCCCTGCTGTCCTAAATAGCCAGACAGAAAAAGTCTTTGTAGGTTGTTTTACAATGAGCATCTCAAAGAACATATGCAGTGCCAAAACAGCAATTCAGATTGGCTGTCTCCTTCTGTGGACAGACAGATTTGATCCAATTTGCAAATGTTATGTGCCCAATTTCTTAACAATATGGCTAACAGGATACGGAGCCAAACTAGATACAAATTATTTACATTGTTTTTGTTAAATAAGTAACCAGAATTAGGGGCAAGAGGGAGAGGACTGAGGGGTCTTTTGTGCCTCTGCTAAGGCCCATTTCTGCTATTTGCAAGGGAAGAAAAGCACTGATTTGTCGCCTGGTTTGTATCTGGATTGCAGTTAGAGAGAATGATAGAAGTTTAGACAGGCAGATGCATTAATGTCCCTTGGTATAAGTTCACCTGTTCATTCCATCTCATTTCTGTGTGGGTTTCTGGAAAACTGAAAACAAGTTTTACTAATTTTAAAGATGGATTTATGTTCAAAAGTGGTATGAGAACTGACTTGGTGTATCTTTCTTTTTTCCACAAGTACTAACTGAAATAGCTAGAAAGCATGGCTGCAAATGCACTTGGGAACTTAGTGCACTTAGGAACAATGGCCTGGCATGTGCTGATGTGCCCTCTCAGAGACATTAAGTGAGGAGGGGGAAATGGCCCCTAGGAGCAGCTGTGCCTTTTCGCATACATTCTATCTGAGCGAGAGAGCATGTCACCGTATTTTGTTGCTCCCAGTGGCATTTCTGGTCCCATTTTCAACACATGTGGCAGCCATCATTTCAGCAAGCTAGGACCTTGGAAGGAAGGAAGGAAGGAAGACAAGCCTAAGAATAAGTCTTTGAACTACCATGTTGGAAGTCCCTGACACTGTAGATTATGAAGAGGACTACTGTCCAGTCCACTCATTAATCTAGAAGGTCCAGATAAGGTTAACCTGCTTTGGAATTTAGACCTACCAAAATCATCAGGCTTCCTAAAGTTAAAGCTGCCTTTCCAGGGTCCCAACCCAGCTGAAGTCTCCCCACACATTTCTTTTAAAACCAAGAAATATGCAAGCTAAACATAGTGTGCAACATCCAGTTTAGCCCAAAGCTGAAACAAACAGAGTGAATAATTGGGTAAAATAAACTTCCAGCTTAGATTTGTGAGGGCAAGTAAAAACGGACACTAGGTAGATAGGTTCTTTATGACAAAATTATCAAATACTTTGGTGGCTCAACATCAGCAGCAGCAGTAGTGACTGGAGGCAGAGTGTTGTTGGCCTGGCTGCCATTTTCTTTCCCCAGCAACACCAGGAGAGATTAGTAATAAATCACTCTGGACTAAATCTTTCCTTCTCAATTCCCAGTTAACTTTTCTATGTCCCAGTTCAGACATAAGTGTGGAAATGATGGTTTCCCATTACAAGGACATGCCACCACAAGCTTGGGCTCAGAGATGCTCCCCTTTTCTACCTCCCCCACACATACGAGGGTAGCAGCCCTTAGAAAAACTTCCAAGGACCATTGGGAACATGCCAGAGAAGGAAGGATTCATAAGAGCAAGCCTCCCTCTTTCTTCTTTCTCTTATCAGGGCTGTAATCTCAGCATGCTGTCCAGCAAATATAATTCAAAATGCAGGGGCAGGAATTTGTGGGCTGTCAGGGTGCTTATACAGGTAAGTGGGAATTTTTCCCCAGCACCATTTTAGTCTGAGCTAGACAAGAATGTTCATAATGCTCATTCATAATGCTTGCGTCTCCTTTGAGGTGAGGCAGCTCTCCCGCTCCTTACAACCAGTATCCTTAGTCAAGAGCACATAATTTCTACAGCATTTGCAATTCAAATGTTAATAGCACCCCATCTTTGCACAATTTTTTTTTCCCTTTTGTGAGTATGCCTTTCCATAACCACAATTTTTTCCCCTTGAAATTCATTTCTTGGAGCTTATTTACACCCCTCCCCCCAAAGGAACTCACTTGTAGCACAGCCAAAACATTTGCTTTTAGTTCTTTAAATCTCTCCTCACAAGCAATGTACTTCAAAAACTCTTGATAATTCTTTGTCATTTCTCTGAACTCCCTCCAACCATTCAATATCTTTCTGGTAATGAGGTGTTTAGAAAGAAATGAAATATACCAAGTCTGAACTTATCACAGTCATAGAAAAGAATTTTGAGCGTTTCATATCAAGTAGTAATGTGTCTGTCCTGCGATAAGATAAAATATGACTTAGTACAGAAAATGGTTTCTGGAGTTGGGTGGTGGCAGTAATCAAGAAGCAGTTCCCTGTATACAATTATGATTTTTCCCATTCCAGGAAGCTTCACTTGCACAAGGTGGGGGTACTTTAGCAAAGACTAATCATCTAATCCTATGGCATGTTCTGCAAACAAATAGGATTGGGTACAGGGCAGTGGACCAGTGCAATGTTACAAGTCCAAACATGGTCCTGGTTCAGACAAATGTCTGCAAAAGGGCAGATGTTGCAGATGAGTCCGATCCAGAAAGAAAGGGGATGTGGGCCAACAATATGGAGTTCTTTAGCTATATCAGAAGCAAGAAAGCACCTCGGGAGGGTGTTGCTCTGTTGGACGACCGTGGAGTTTAAAGGAGTACTAGAGGAGGAAAACAAGATTGCAGAGGATAAGCTCTTTTCATCTGTCTTCACTCCAGAAGACATAACACAGACACCTGTACCTGAAACGATGTTTTCAGGAAGGGAGTCAGGTAGTGGTGACAAAAGATAAAGTTCACAACCTCATTGCCAAACCGAAAGTTAATAAATCACTGAACCCAGATGGTATTCATCCCAGGGTTCTTAAAGAACTCAAATATAAAATTATAGTATGTCCCTCAGATCAGCCTCTATACTAGAGGCTGGAGAATGGCCAATGTACTACCAGTTTTGCAAAAGGATTCAAGGAATATCTGAGACATTACAGGCTGGTTAGCTTAATTTTTGTTCTGATTATTTGATTGAAAGTCTTATTCAGGATACAATTAGTAATCATATAAAAAGAGAAGTCTTGCTGAAAAGAATCCACACGGTGCTGCAAAGGTGAATGGTACCTCACTGAGCTTTTAGATTTCTTTGAGGGGGTCAATAAACCTGTGGATGGTGTGATCTGGTTGACACTGTTTCCTTGGACTTTCAAAAGGCTTCCACCAAGGCTCTCACCACAGGGAAAACTTTGCACTCCAGGAATAAGAGGAAAGGTCCTTTTATACATCAATAACTGGTTAAAGAACAGAAAGCAGAGTGTAAGAATAAATGGTAAATTCTCAATATAGGGATGTAAACATTGGGGCTCTATAGGGATCTATACTAGGACCAATGCTTTTCAGTTTATTCAGAAATAAACTGGAATTAAGAGTCAGCAGTGAAGTGACAAGGTTTGCTAATGATATCACATTATCTGGGGTAGTTAAAACAAAAACAGATTACAAGGAACTACAAAAGGATTTCTCATAACTGGGAGGATGGGCATCAAAATGGCAAGTATGTGGAAAGCAAGTATAAAGTGATGCACCTTGGGGCAAAAATGTCTTGGCTTCAAGTATAAGATAAGGTCTAAGCTAGACATGACAGAGTAAGAAAGCGATCTCGATATTGTGATGAACAGCTCAATGAAAGTAACAACCTGGTGTGCAGTAGCCATGTCAAAGGCAAATTTGACAGGAAATGGATTGAAAAGAAAATTGCCAAGTTCCTATTCTTCTTATACAAAGCTATGCTGTGATGAGTGATGTGACGATTCTCATAGAATTTGTGTTTATCAGACTCCTTTCCCATGCTTGGGCCTGGCCTAGGAAGCATGCTGAGCTGGCAGCAGGTGTGCAAATGGTTGGGAATGCTAGCAGGACCTTCCCTTGCACTAAATTATTTCCCACTCGGTACACAAAGCCCAGAAATCATGTGTGTGGGAACAGAACTCTACCCAGGACATAGGAGTGTGTGCAAGGCAGTCTTGTCCCTGTGCAACAGCTGGACTCTCTTCCTGCTAGACACCCACACAAACACTCAGTGTGAGTTGGGCTTAGGGCAGAAAGGAATCAGGCTAGAGTCTGAGATCAGGCTTGACCTGAGATGATGTGACAGATTCTCAGGCCCACACATTGCTACTTGCAACCACACTCAGAATACCATATACAGCTCTGGTCAGCAAACCTAAAAATATTATTTCAGAGTTGTACAAAATGCAGGAAAGGCTGATGAAAATGACCAAGGGGATGGAGCAACTCCCTGCAAGGGAAGGTTATACAACATGTGGGACTGTTGCATTAGGAAAAGATAAATGAGAGCAAGACAAAGTGTACAAAATCATGTATGGTGTGGACAAAATGAAGATGGAGAGATTTTTCTCACTCTCTCTTATTAGTAGAACACAGGTCATCTCATGACACTGATTAGTGCGAGGTTCAGGACAGATAAGAGGAAGTTCTTCACCTTGTACATACTTAAATGCCGGACTTCATTTCCAGAAGATGCAACTAATTTGGACAACTTTCAAAGAGGCTTGGACAAATTTACAGAAGAGAAAGCTATCTATGGATACAAGTCCTGTATATGCCAGCTCCAGTATCAGAGGCAGTATACCAGTCTGTGTACACCAGTTGCTGTGTGCTCATACCCAGCATCCATTCATGTGGATAGCTTGTCGACCTCCATGCGACCAAATGGTAGATGGTCTCATATGGCATGTGGGAGATACATTAATATGCCAGTGATGCCAAGGTCTGTTTCTACTTTTCCATAACATCTAGGTTTGGCTCTGGACATTCTGAACAGGTATCTGGAGTCTGCAATGCACTAAAATTGGAGCCATACACACTATCTTCAGACAGATAAGATGGAGCTCCTGTGGAACAGCAATAAGACTTGATCAGGAAATGGTTTGACTTGTTCTGGATGTTCCTCATATCACGCATAGTTCAGCTATGGAATTTGCTACTACAGGGTGTAGCAATAGCCACCCATTGTTTAATCTTTGAAAGGAGGATTAAACAAATTCATGGCACATAAGGAAATCAACAGAAATTATAATCAGTGTTAGAAACCAAATCCAGTTCATGGACAGAGACGCCAACAACAAGAGAACACCATTGCAAAAAGCTCAGTCTAGCTACACAAGTTGTCATACCAGACAGTAATTGCAATTTTAATTAATTAATTAATTAATTAATTAATTGCAGTAATTACAATGGGATATTCCCAAAAGTAGGTCTACAAAGGAGCAGGAAATCACTGAAATGCTGAAAGACCCAAACAGCAAATGCCAGATGCTGCTGAACAGTGGCTAACACTTGAGTTGCCTGGAGTAAATGGCTTGTCACCTACAGGCCAGAAAAAGGGAACTCCCAACTCATGGGCCCAATCTGGACCCTGGAGCGTCTGTGTCTAGCTTGTGGAACCTTCATGATTTCCTGGAGAACAAAGGATTTCCTTTGTAATCTCCAGTCACAGATCAGACATGGCAGTTGGGGACCATCCATGCAGTGCCTCCTCCACTGAGTAAGATGCTGCAACCGAGCCACAATGGTCTCACCCCTTCCCAATCCTCTCCCCATAGCGATGGTATCGGACTGGGACTTTGGAGAGCCAGGTTCTAGCTTACTTGGTAACTTTGGGCCAGTCCCTGAGCCTCAACCTAACCTATGCCACAAGGTTCTTCTGAGGATAAAATGGAGAGGAGGAGAACCACATGAGATGCTTGGATTCCTTGCAAGAGGTAAAAAAGTAGGATATACATGCAATAATACATGAAATACAAATAAGAAAAAGCCACCTGTAAGATCAGTGACTCACTCCATGGGACAGAAACCAGCAACTCCTTTTAACGTTCAAGTTACATAAACATGATATGCAAACACACTGCAGTTTAACATATGAATAAATAGCATGCAGAATGACTTACCTTATTTTGCATGTAGCATCTGTCAAGAACTCAATCTCAGAGGAGGCAGTGCTTTTTCTTTTCCTTAATCTTGGTACACAGGACATTTTCTGTCCTAGTTTGCCTATCTCTAATGCACATGTTCCTCTTGAATGCATCTGATCAATGCTTATACATAACTTATCAATGCTTGCAATCTGGAGTGAAGTCTTTCATTTTACCTTGAATTACATAAAACTCCCTGTATTGTAAATTGGATACCAGAATAAGACAGAGCAGGGCATGCATTGCAAATCATTACTGTCAGGTGAGGAGTTACATACAAATGTGTTCTAAGGAAAACAGGCTTTATTTCTATGAATGTTTCAGCCCATCTAGTATGCACCACTCCTCTAATGCTACCTTTTCCTGTAAGATCAATCACGATCCTAGGAAAGGCAGCGATGTCCAAAAAAGAGGCAGCAGAGAGATTACTGACAGGCCAGTACAAAAGTGCTTTTTTGAGACTCCCAAGTAAGAAGTGAGCAAGCAGCAGATGACTACCGAGTAGAAGCAAATTGCAACTACTGATTGAAGACTTCCACTCTGAGGTGCATGGCTTAGATGTCCCAAACTGGCATTTAAGTGCTTTGTAAGAGGAGGGCAGAGATGGTCTTCACTTCCACATTCTTCCCACCATTCATAAGATGCCTGTAGTCCTTCCAGTCTGGATGGCCCCTAAAGTATCTCTTCTTCTGGTAAGTCTGTATTTTGCCAAGAGCTATCCAGAGCAGAGCACCCATGGAAGCAGAAAGGCAAGTGCAAGCAACTTGAATGGAGAAAGAAGGGGAAATAAGCTAAAATTTACTGCTAAACATTTTGGTGCCAGGAGCCGCAGGCATCACAGTGTCCATCTGCTTCAATCACCATTCACAACTCACTGTCATCCACACCAGCCTAATAATGAAAAGAGTTGAGCTTTGGGAGTTTAAGTGCTGGAAAATATCACTGGTGAGGGACGAGGGCGCAGAGAGGGAGGAATCATGGCCTAAGGGAGAAAGAATGCCTGAGATTGCATGTAAAATGTCCATCATGTGCATTGACTTGGCTGAGTTGCAGAATTGATTCAGAGAGAGAGAGAGAAGCTCCACCAGCCCCAGGACTGTTGCTGACCATAATTAATGAGCTGTGATTGGGACAGACATGAGCAGCTCCACAGAAAACAGATTTTCATTGTTCATTAAAAGTTCCAAAACGTTCGGCTTAAAAACCAGAGACTTGCATCCAAGAAACTGTCAGGTGGCCTTATCAGTATTGCTCCTCAAGTTTTGACCCACTGCCCAGAAGTCCACGGGGTGACCTTGATCTCAGTGGCTTGCGCGGGCAGAATGATATCTATAAATAATGCATTCAAGAGTCTTTAATATGCTGGCACCATCCCACATGCTAGACTGCTTTGAGGCTCCCAGATTATTTTATTTATTTATTTTGCAATGTTTCCTTGGTTTCCTGCACCTTCCCCCTGACCCCAGCGTTGACCTCTTTAATAAAAGAGTTTTCTCCTTGTTAAATATTAGAGTTTAACCATTATATGTCTTTTCTTTAAGCAAATGAGTGAAAAATAGCACAGGAAAAAATAGAGAAGAATTTGGTGGAGGATATCACTCGAACAGTAACATCTTTAGCTACATTTGCTTTAAACATTGTTTACAGCATATCATGTCTTAATGGGGCCTTTAATGTAACCCAGTATTCAAAGTACTTTACTAGGCATTTAATTACATACACAAGAATACAGTTGTATACAATTATGAGCAAGAAAGGGGTGTGATGTCTAGCTGATAAACCAAGCAACCATTATACGTTTAGATGGTTAGTTCCTCTTTCAACCTTCAGAATAAAGTTACCTTAGGTGTGTTCCTTATTTTGTCTTTATTGCACAGACTTTCTGTGCACTTGAATGCATTTTCAATCTCAATCAATTTAGCCAAGATATATCTTCAAAGAGGGCACACACTTGTTTAAGCCCTTCCAGTTGCAATCAACATATTAGTTGAACTTCTTCCTATTATTTTGTGTTAAAATCTACATGTTCAACAAGGAAGATCAATCCATCTTATGGTTATGCAATTCACACCAAAATAGAAATTGCTGTGCAAACACCCACCAAGGGTGCTGATTTTAAAGGCTGGAGGAAACTTGGCTGCCCACAAGCTAACCACAGGGCACAATTCAGGGAAGTTCCTAAGGAGAGAACTTTGCACTTGGCTGGATGAACCTGGAGAAGCTTCCTACTAAGAATGAGCCAGGCAAAGACGTTTGATATACTCTTTCCAAAGGCTATGGAACCCATGTGTCTGGTTGGGGGTGAGCTTTTACTAGCTGCATGACCTAGGTAATGTTCGCTCAAGAGCTCTATCCATTTATGAATCACACTCTGGTGACTTCTGTCCAAAGTCAAAACTGCGTATGGCCAAGACAACATTCTCTTTCAGCTTCATTGCTGCTCTCCTTTCTCTCTTGTTCCTTCCTCCTTTCTCTCCCCCCCCCCCCCCCCCCCGGCCCTTTCCTCATACCCTCACTCTTTCTGCTTCCACGTCAGAGACACTACCCTTGCATTCCTTCTTTACCCTTTCTCTCTACATAGAGTATTTAGCTGCCAAATCTGATCTACATAATTTCAAAAATGGCCTCAAAAGTTCACTCAGGGTCAAGCATGAATGTCCTGAAAGGGGCCATAGCCAACAAAGAACATAAATTGGACAGAAGATGCCAATTTCTGCCAGGTTTTTCCCCCTAAAGGAACTGCCAAACTCTGATGACAGCTCCCTATGCCACAAAACATTTGGCCAGACATTCCACAACCTCATTTTTCCTAACGACCTCAGAGACCTGTAAAATTATTGTGCAGCTTTTAGTTTGAAGAAATGAGTTTGTTATTTCCATCTGACATAGGAACCCATTTTGAATTTCACTAACAGTTTGGAAAAACTGACACTGGAGACAAACAAGAGCATTTAAAAGGGTTGAAAAGGAGGTATTTCTTCCAAAGATCTCACACTGAGATCACAAAATACAGCAACGCTCATGGGTGACAAGGGATACTGGGTACTCATGTCATGCAAATTTGGACCTATTACTACAGGATGGCTTGTTCATGGGCAACAGTTCACCCTGACAAGCCATGGCTTCTTGTTGGGCTTGTTGGACCCAGGCAGTCCAACCCATCACAGCTTTCGGGAATGAGCTAATGAGTCCTTAGCCAATTCCTTGCCCCTCTTGCTGAAAGGATAGCAATGCCAAAGGAGCATGGTGGAGCTACCATTACTGGGTTGGTGTCCCACCTGTGGTGATCACAACCCCTTTTCACTTACTGCAGGTTCCCCCTGCTTCCTTCAGAGATCACTCTGCATGACTGACAATTAGTTACAGCTCCATCAGAGTGCCCAAGCATTACTTTGGAAGTGTGGCCATTGGTTCATCGCCTTTTTATTTCTTTGTTTTAGCAGAAGAAATTTGAGCAAATGTTTTGGAACTTTTCAAATTAAGTTTTAGACTTGCACAAATGTACATATGAAAATTTGCTTGGATCTGAAATGACAAGTGTCATTTAGGAAACATCCTGGTGGGTGTCAGCAGGTACCTACCATAGATAGTGGTGCAGAAACACTGCAAAGAGTTCTATTTTTCAAGTTGCTTTCCCTTGTCAGCTGTCAAAAGACAAGCTGTCGGGAGACAACAAAGTCATAGATTTATAAAGTGGTGGCCAGTAGATCAGCCCCATCCAGAGCAAAGACCAAAGGAATTTTTGGTCATGTGTTGCCTCTTTGGACCTGACTCTTTTTAAGTTCACTTTTCCATCTTTTCATGAGATTCCAGGTGCTCAGGACAAACTATGTGTTTCCTCTTTTATGGTAGTGCAGAGCCTTGACAACTAGCTGTCAAAAATCTAGTGCCTTTTAAACTATTATTTTTGCTACTCATTGTTTTGTTTTTGGATAGGGATATATGCAGGTAAATCGAAAGCAAAAACACAAACAACATTTAAGAGTTTTGATATTGTTCCCAGGATCATCTGTGCTCAAACAGATTGATAGGATTTGGAATTCCTGTACAAACTTGCAAGGCCTGTTTGATCAATAATGATTTGATTGTAGATATCCCAAACAATTGTAACATCTTCTATTATGTGGTCTGGTGGTCTCTCTGTGTGTGGAGGGAATGGAATGATGATTCTAATGTACTTATGTTGACTTCTGATGCCAACAAAAGTACTGTTTCTAAAAGAAAAGATAAAAAATAAAGCCACGTGGCAGAAAGGTGTGCTCATCACTCCAACCCTATCTGCCACTTTCCCTATTCATTGCTCTCCCTTTCTCAACCCTACCGCAATGGACCTACCAGAAGCTTGCTTGCAATGCAGCAGAAGGAACAGAAGTGAAGAAAGTTCCAGAGAATGCCAGAAAAGTGCCCTTTCCAGTCTGCTACTTGTTTGGTGTTACTGCAAATCATGCACTCTGGTATTCTATGATTATCTCTCTCTCTGTGTTGTACCATTTTGAAGTTCTTGAAGGGTGACAACTTACATGGGTGCTAAACTTTTAGCTCAGTCCAGGGACCTTGCGCATGCATTACGACTCCATTGCATACATGAAGCAGTAACAAAAAGGGGAGGTGTGGTTGTTCTGATCATACACACCATCTCAGCTCAGTATCTAGAAAGGATGTGTGTCACCAATGATCTAAAAAGTCATGCTTTCCTAAGACTTCCTAGCAAATTCATCACATGGATGGGGTTTTATCTCCCTGGTGAGCTTCATCTTCTGCTCAGCAAGGAGGCGGGAACTTCACACAGGCTGTGTCACTGCAAAGCAGCAATTACGGGTCCCATCCCCCACTCCTGTGCTCAGCCACGGCTAGACAGGCCAGGCGAGTCATAGGCTTTGGGGACTGCAATGGCTGACAGGGCCCTGGGAGAATTCCTCCCATGCACATACCACATAAAAGCAGCCAAGACCATGAAGAAGGTTGCAAGGTTTTGAATCTCTGCTTTCAGTGTGGATGCATTTGTGTTCTGCTATAGTGCTTCCATGCAGGGGCACATAAAAGGGGTGTGTGTGCGCGTGTGGAAGAGGTATTTGGGGATTTTTTAAATGCCATCTGCAAAATGCAGTCGCTTATTCATCCTTTCTGAATAAGCCACATACACATAATACAAAATTACTTGTATTTTCCCCCTGTGTTTAAGCAAACCAAAGTAAATGGGAAGCAGAGTGGGGGGAAGGGAGAACCTTAGCAACTGCACACACAAACTGAGATGTTACTGCCATCTAGTGAGACATCTTCGTGCCTAGATATTAATACCAACATGTGTGTCAGGAAGTCAGAGTTAGATAAAGGTAGGAAATTATTCTGCTTCAGAAAAGTACAGAGGAGCTAGACTTTTCTGGAAGTATACTTTACACTGGCATTCTCAGTTGGTTCCTTCACCCCTTTCCAGAAGACTATGCCTTTATAATTGCCACTTTGCTGCATTTGGGTCAATGTGGACGTTCTTATTCCACTCAGACTTTTTTAATGCTCTGCTACAACCCCTGATGCTTAGCTGCAACACCGCCAAAACAAAGCTGCTGTTTTTTTCTGGAAAGAGTGCCAGACCTGCTTACCATGAGATGATGTTGCGAATCTGGCTTAGAAAGTGGTTGTTTCCTATCTCCCCCTTTCAATACATACTTATGCTGTAAGAGAAATTGCTTGCCATATTTCATCACAGGCTCCAGATACTAAAAGTGGGACGTCTTTTGTTAGTACAAGTAAACAAGCGTAAGCTGACCATCAAACTGCTGAATCCATTCTCCACCAGTATCAGAGACCTGCCATGTAAGCCTATTAACCATTTCTTTGGAGCAAGAAACAGAGTGAGTCTGAAGGTGTCTCCTCGGCCATCTAGTCTGACCCCCCAGCTCCAACCAGGGGGAACCTGGCTACTTTATAACTCCACCTCTTTCTCCTTGTATTGACATATATCACCCTTAATTTAGACTGGAAATATTTGCAATTATGCATATTCCACATTTAATGAAAACAAATTATAAAGTTATGTTAGGATGAAGGATTTCATATGTTGGAGGACAACATGCAGAGTTATCAGCAGCAACAATAAAATGTGAGAGGAAAGATAATTAGCTTCAGAAGAATGCAAGTCTGAATGCCACAACTCTCTGTGTATTCACATGGGGTATACACAGTTGGAATCTGTGGAAGTTTTATTCAAAGGCTTGGGCTGCATTCAGTGCAACTCAAACTATATTCATATTTTTTATAATGGGGCAGATAATAATTTTGCATAGGGGCACTGATTTTTATGGGAAAACGGCATTAAGGATTTACTTCTTCCACAACTGTGATATATTCCTAATCAGCCCCTCCTCTCAGTTTACATACGTTGCCAAAATTGAAATGTAGGTGATCCAATCATGGATTTCTATAATTTTTCATCTAGTTTGGTACCAAGCACAGAAATGAAAAGGGGAAGCACTACCTAAACTACTTTGCAGGTGCTGCATTCCATACATGCAATCCCTTTAAAAATATCTTATCTAGAATATCTCACTTGACATGCAACAGTTGCCTTGGACCATTCATTTTGAAAGAAGGCAATGAAAATGTTCATATCCTGCAAGCCATTGTTTGAGTCTGTTCACATATGATTGAGGTGCCTCGTAAAATGACTCTTGAGAACTGTCCATCAGACTGGATTTCTGTCTAAAACTGTGCCTTTATAAGAGCATAAGAAGAGCTATGCCTATCTGACCAAATACCTATTTCATCCAGCATTCAGTTGCCAGAGTAGCCAACCAAATGTTCCAATGGGAAGCTCAAAAGCTGGGCATAAGTGTGGCAGCATTCTCCCACTCCTGGTCCTCAGCAACTGGTGTTTACACACACACACTCCCTCCCAAATTGGAGGTAATATATAGCCGAGATTACTACTATTGATAGCCTTATCTTCTATTAATTTCTCTTTTATCCTAGTTAGTGGAAATTACTATATCCTGTGATAGTGAATTGCATCAATTTAGCTATGCACTGTGTGAAAACATACTTCACACAGACCTAGAAATATTTAAATAAATGTAAATATAAATTTTACCCACCTGGAAGCTTCCACCACTCAGCTTCATGGGATGATCTGCGATTCAGTATAGTGATCATGTCCCAAGGCAGACTTTCCTAATCTGATCCTCTCTGAAAGATTTTGGACTACAACTCCTAGTGTTCCTCCCCATTGGCTATGATGGCTGGGGCTGATGGAAGTTAAAGTTCAAAAATCAAGATGGCACCCTATTGGGAAAGGCTACACTAAAATAACCAAGCTAAAATTGACCATAAGCAGTACATTCTCTCTATTTTTCACATTTGATCAAAGCAATAGATTTAGTGAGATTCTTCAGCTATGCCTGAGCATGCAAACCTGGATTTTATTCCAATCTAAATCAACGGGAACAAACATTAGTATTGAAGGTAAAAGCAACATATGAGTTGAATAGATGGAATCAAACCATTGTTACATTGAAGTGTATCACCTTTCTTCTTTCCTTGAATTCCAACAAGAAGTCTATCTCAGTTGTGTCTCAGAGAAGCTCTGACTCATGGTCAAAGATGACACCACATGACACCATTACACCTAAAGGTCTGTGGCAATATTTCCAGGAAAATCAGAAAAGTGGTTGCAATGGTATAAAATGCTCTTTATTCAAAACTCCCATGTTTGAGTTAACATGAACTCTGTTTTTAAAATGCTTTTGAGCACTGGTATTTTTTCTTGGATAGCATTACTAGCTGCAAGTAGATTTTTCAAGTCCTGGATCATTTCTCCCAAATACATCCTCATCACCTCTGAGATGGATAGAGTCCCACAAGAGATGTATATTTTCCTTCCATTTTTACTTGACAGGGCTCCTAATCTGGATCAAGACCCTATTGTGGGGATTAAGGGGTTTAAAAGTCCAGTGTGGGGACCTAGTGCCTACTCCCAAGTTTTTAAAAAATTAAAACCCTGCTAGGCACATATTTTGGCCTAAATTAAGCCATCCCACTGGGGCTATGGCTAAGCTGCCCCCTTCTTCTGAGTTTGATCACATTCCTTTGGGGAAACACTCTACCGTGGGTTCCCATTCTGAGACAGAAAGCACTCATAGCTCCCAAATGCAATCAGTCTTTAACTTTAAGAATCCCTTCCTCTAGAAATGTCCAAACTTTTGACTGTTGGCAAGCACTTAATGATCAGGAAATGCACCATGCACATTTCCCCTTTAGCTTACTTTTTAAAAAGTTGATGCAGGAAGCCTCATAATGAATACGGAAAGTGCTCAGTTGAAAGAACTACTGGGCTTGAAACTGTGACGCCTGAGAGAACTTGCAATAATTCCTTGCATCCGAGATGTATTGGCCTTTGATCCAACAGTTCTGTGATTTTAGGAATGCAACCTCAATCTGTAAACATTGATAAGGCACTGCATCATAGGTGTGGGTATGTTCATTTATATTCCAGGAAATATTTACCAGTAGCTCAGCTATTGCTGTTATCCCTGTGGGGAACTTTCTCTTTAGAAACAATTTTAGATTACTCTTGCTTCCTAGAAACAAGAAACAGCACAAAATGTTGATGAACTAGAAAAAGCAGGCCATTGGAAATAATAAACACAAGCTGAGGAACTAAAAGCTGCCTGCTATTACAAACTATTGTATGCTAGCTATTTTTAATTCTCCTCCATATCTACCCCAGAAGGTCTGTTTGGCTTTTTAGTCGGGCCTGAGCCATTTTATTACCTTGGGTGATGTGAATATTAGATTGATCAAACTTCAACTGTTGTCTTGCAGAGTATGAAAGTCTTTTTTCCTTTTTTTTTTTTCCCCCTGCATAGTACAAATCTCTCCTTTTGATTGCTTGCAACTTAGGAAGACTGTTTCTGACCCAGATGGATTGAAGAGGGCTGGCTTCACCCACATGTCTGCTAGTTTGACACTTTTTGACATTTCTAAACAACTCATCCTCCCCTCTGAGAACTCCCTCTTGCTTTTCAAACCTTTTTAAATCCTGGAGAATATAAGCCAATATAGGAGTGTGTGTGTGTGTGAGAGAGAGAGAGAGAGAGAGAGAGAGAGCGCGCGCACCAGGCTTGGTCTGCCTGCCAAGCTGGAAATGTCAGAGCCTTGGAAATGATAAATATACCTGCTACAAAGAAGGATGGGATGAGAAAAGGAAAGCAAAAAGAAAAAGCAGGGGCACACAAACGAATATGCATCCAACAGAAAGAGAAACAAAGAAACAAAAGCCAGAGACTGTAGACCGTTAAAGTTATCTGTTGCACAGGCAGATTCAGCAAGTCAGCCAGGAGCATTATGTAATGTCTACAGCAGGAAGGTGGAGTTGGAAGCAGCTGGTGAGGAAAGGGTTCCCATGCAATGCAAAGCACCCGGCTTGGGGAGAGAGATATAAATGGTTAGCCAAACTAACTATACTTTTTAAACTGCTGCATTTTTTACTGAAAAATAGCACAGCCGCGTGGAGTGTGGGATCAGAATTGGGAATGTGGTGTGCTGTAAGAACTGTGTAACTTCATGCAAGAGCCCCAGTGATTATCCAAGCCCTATTCCACCCCACAACATCCTGAAGCTCTAATTTCCTATAGGAAAACAGCTGCCACTGCCACCAAATCCATATGCCGGCAGTATTTTTGCCTTAGATATGTAGCCTCATCATCTGTAGCCAGTCGAGTGCAGGGATCCTCATGGCATTGTTATAGAGCAGTTTAGGAACATAGGAAACTGTCCATTGGCCCATTTAGCCCAATCTCCAGAGTTTCTGGCAGGACTCATTCCTAATCCCACCTGAAGATGCGAGGGAGTGAACCTGGGACTTCCAGCATGCAAGCCAAGGGCTTTACAGCTGATTCATGACCTCCCACCAAGGGAAAGGAAGGCCCCCTATTCTGTAATCACAATAAAAAAGGGCAGAGTTCCAGTTCTATACGAATTGGCCTGAGAGTACACCTCTTGAAATCAAAGAAGATTGCTTCTAAATAGACAGGTATAGGATTGTTCTTTTTTAGTCGGCATCCATGATACCAACTAAAACCCAACAATGAGGCTAATTAGATTAGATCCACTAAAATGAATGACAGTTGACTTTGATATCCTAACTAAAATTTGATTCATTTCAATAGGTCTACTCATCCACTGTTGGATCCTACCCATGGTCTGCAACTCTCTATCATTAATTTCATCACAGTGTAGAAGATCAAGTTGCACTTTCCCCAAATCTTATGTGCTTAACAACCAGATGGCCGATGAATTTAAAAGATGCCAAGAAATACAAATGTTACACTGGTAATTCAGCTGGATAATATTCTAGGTTAGATCAGGCATCACATCTGGAGCCAGATAGGACAATCCTTTGCAAAGCAAAACAACCCCCTGCCCCGCATGGTTCCTATAAATGAGCAGAATTCTCTCCTAAGAGAAAACTAACAGAGGAGCAGACTAAGGAAAAAGGAAGAAATGGCAAGCATCATGTCTTTCTTCTTTTTAAATAAAGTCCTGACCTTCCATTATGCTTTTCTATTGGAAAAAAAAAAGATCACAATTTTATTACATGGTTTGGGAGCTCATATTGCAAGCTAGTTTAAAGCTTGTAATAAAAGCTTTGCAGAACCAGATTCCTCATAAGAGCTGTTGCAATAAATCTTCTTGAATGCTATCCAAAGAAAAACTTGTGGCTTTGAGCAACATCCTTGCTTTCCAGCCTTTCCAAAGCCTTCCATCTTTTACCAGCCTCAAGCAGAAAGAGGTTGTCAATTCAAGTCTTATCCCAAAAACCTTTACTGTTATCACCCCAATCCAAGCAGACACAATGGTGTCTAAGGTATGTGTGATGGAGTGTGCTAGCAATTTGTTTATTTTACTAAAAGAAAAGAAAAATATTAATGCCATATGGCACTGCCATATTTTTACATTGTTCTTATTGTTGCCACTGCGGCTGCTAAATTATTTACAAGACAAATTCCAGCATAGCAGCACAACAAGCACACACAAAGAATTGTTCTGGGAGATGCACTTTTTAGGGGTTCCCTTCTCCCTGAAGTATCTCTCCCCAGCCCTCTCCTATACTCCTTCCTGCCCACTCACTGATATCAGCTAGCTTATTCCACATTCCTTATTTTGCTTTGATAAGAAGTGAGAGGGTGCAGGCTGTAATAACAGATTGTGGCACCTTTCCTTGCTGAAAGAGATCTAATCTCCCACACCCCACTTTAGAAAGCTGTCACTGGTGGCAGGAGAATGGTTTAGTTGGCAATCGATACAGAGTCTCTGCTGCTCTTCTGTTTTATGGCTTGTTTTTTAACATCTAAAATGATTTTAGATGAGCCTTTTAAAAACACATCCACACAACAATAAGTTGTCCATGGCTTTGAGCTCTCCTGGTGAGTTGAAAATATAACATAAATTCTATGAATAAATTGTCAGAAAACTATTCTTTGATGGTATATTGTGGCTTATTATTGTCCTTTGTAGTTGTGTTTTTGAACTGATACCCCTATTTATAATTTACATGTAAATTGGAGACCTGCAGCAGCAGGGGGTTGGACCTGATGGCATTCTTGGACACTTCCAACTCTACTTTTCTATGATTCTCTGATATGTCGCTCATCCAGTTGATGTATATCAGATTGCAATATGTGTCCCCCCCCCCCCCCGGGATGCCTCTGTAACAGCCCTTCTCTCCATCCATATCTAGCTCTTGCAAGGAGTTGCATGGTGGAGTGAAACCAACATAGCTGCAAGCATTTGGAACATGCACCTCCATAACTCATAAAACTGTGCTGCTGGAAGAGTGAGCTGTATAGAAATGTATGGGCATCAAAGAAGCAAATGCAATTCCATGTAAGGAAGTATAAAGTAATGCATGCTAGGGCAAAACAAATCCAAATTTCAAGTATAGACTGGTTGGATCTGAGCTAGTAGTAATTGAGCAAGAAAGGTAACTTGAGGCGGCAGTGGACAGCTAGATGAAAATGTCAGTCCATTGCACAGATGCTGTGAAAAACGCAAACTCCATGTGAGGCATAATTAGGAATCAAATCTTAAAGAGAACTACCAAAATCTTCCCTTACACAAATCTTTGGTGTGACCACACTTGGAGTACTGTGTTCAGATCTGGTTGGTCACCTTACCTGATAAAGGACATTATTGATTTGGAAAAAGTACAGAGAAGGTCAATGCAAATGATCAAGGGGCTGCAAAAACTCCCTATGAGGAGCATACTGGGATTGTTCAGCTTAGAAAAAGGGTGAATAAGGAGAGATATGACAGAGACATTCAGAATTATTTATGATGTGTAGAAAGTGGAGAGGAAGACATTTTTTTTTACCTCTCCCATGAAACTAGCAGAGTCTTCCCATGAAGCTGGTTTCTGGGAGGGTTAGGACAAATAAAAGGAAGCATTTCTTCACATAACCTGTAGCACAACTATGAAATTCACTGCCATGGGAAGTGCTGATGGCTGCACATTTGGATGAGTGTAGAAGGGGCTTCATGGAGCTGGAGGCAATCAGTGGCTGTTAGCCTTGCTGACTGGGTTCTGCGAGGGTCCTTTACCAGAGGTGGTGTGTCTGCATGCCTAAGCTGCTGAGGAGTGTAGGCCGGAGGAGCTCTTAAGCCCTTGAGAGAGCCTGTGTGTAGCCAGTCTGTCCCCATGTGGGCTGAGCGCTGGGCTGGAGGACCCCTTGCTCTGATGCAGCATGGCTCGTGTTCCTACATACTCATATAAAAGTCGTTGTTGCTGTTACCATCATCATTATGGTAATAAATAAGGTTGCTATACTTGGGGTATCAGTTGACTAAAGCCTTAAGTAGTAAATCAGTTGACCAAAGTTTGTGGAATGACTAATGGCACACTTGTTTATATTTCTGAGAAGTTTTGATTCTGATATCTTATTGTTAAAGAGACTGACAAAAGAAAACATTAAACATAGCCTTGCTGATTGACAATGACAGGTTTTATTGATTAAATGATGCATTATCTCATGCATCCTTCAATATCTCAGGAAGCACATATGCTAACGTTTTGATAATGAGTCAAATCATTTAAAGGAAGTTCAAGACAAAGTTACTTTAGTCAGCTACGATTCTTTAATTAACTGACATTAATATGTAAACATGAATATGAGCATTGTGAGTTTCAGGGAAATGCATATTTTGAAATGATTTGAAAAGTTCTTTTTTGTGAGTTATATCACCACATCCTATGAATGTGGTTTTGCAATTTGACAATTTATTGTTAATGAGGTTTTATATGCTCTTCTCTGACCAGAGTTAGCAGGAATGTGTGATACTTGTGCTTGCATGGTAGAATAAATGCAAGAGAATATGAGTTGCTGCCCCTTTAAGAAGCCAACTTAGACTTGAAGTAACGCTGAGAGAAGAGAAAGATGGCAAGCTGAGAGAGCAAGCTGTGAATCTGGCTCAACTGGAAAACAGCTGTGGATGAGCTTTGAGGCAAATACATTTGCTCTTTTGTAAAACCCCTCGGGTGCTGGAAGGCAATAACAGCACCACACCAGGTGAATGTGGAGGATGCAACCCATTTTTCAAGTTTAGATTTCCTTCTAAAACCGGAATGTAAAGTAAATTGCAGACAGTGTTGCAGCAGCCAGCCAGCCACAATATTAAAAATCACACACCACTTGTCTGCAGCATGTGCACAAACTCAAGTGCTCTGTCTGTTCCCTACATTCACATAACAAAGGGAAACAGGCCTAGGAGTCATTCAAGGGTAGACACCTTACTTTCTGGCCTTGATCACCACACCATGTGTGGCTGTGCGTGTGCATGGCTTTGCTTTCCTAGTCTGTTTGGGTTATACCAATTATCTAGCTTTAAGCCAAAAAACTCTCTGATTTTCAGGATTTTTTTTTTTTTAAGCAATGCCCCCCCCCCCCCCGCCCGAAACCCTGGAAACCTTGTTTTGGAAGCACTTTTGGTAGCACTTTAAAATGTTCACTCATTGCTTTTTTGCTGCAGGTCACATAATATGTTTTGCTTGTGCTAAATGTTGTTATCAAACAGTCAGAAGTTTAGTGTAGTAACTTTATTTTCCTTGCACAACTTCTAACTAGGAATTGTACAAGGAACAAACCAGGTGACTAATACTTGAAGTATTGTCTTCACTCTCAGCTGAGCATTGTTTGCTCTTAATGGCTTACTTACAAAATCAAATCTGATTGGCTATATAGCACCATGACACCATTACATTCACTGGCTAGGTTCATTCATAACAACAAGTCATGGTGTTTTCCACTGCAGGATAGCCTGTCATGTTTTCTGAACCCTGTCATGGACTTACCATGTGGTACATTTGGTTTCCATGAAACCACAGAGTGATACAATGGTCTATTATACAATTTCCATGCTTCACCATGGTTTCTTTGGTCATCTGAACCCAACAATGTGGTTTACACATGGCAACCATAGAGTCCAGTGGAAAGAGTGGCAATTGCAGGAGCCACTCTAGCAATCCAGCCTCTATGTGCAGACCAATGATGAAAATTCAGGTGATGTAGGCAGGAGTGGTGCACTTTGGGATTGAATGTCAGAAACTGATGGGATATGAGCTGACAGCAGGAGGCTTGCAGCAGGCACATGGAAACCATGCAATCATTTGACAGCCTCACCTAGGTATATGCAGCCACTATTTTATATCCAAATAGCAGGGCTCATCCATATGACTAAAAAGAATGAAGGAAAATGTTAAAATGGCACCGATCCAACAATAAATAAGGGGATTAACAACAGTGAATAGGTCTGAAAAAAAGATAAATATGCACACCAAAGTGTTTTTCAAGGAACACTGGAATTGCTATTTCCTGCCCCAAAAAGTGAATGCAAATATATTCTTCGTAACCCTGATCTCACCCTTTACGGTGCCACTTCGATGTCCCCAACCACACACACAATGATATGCAGAGCAATCCAGAAAATGACCAATATGGGGACACCATAATGTGACGCATGTGATATTACGCGTTAAAGGAAAGGCGGGAAATTTGCTATGGCGGTACCAGTCTTTGACAGCATTCCTTTGTCCTACGTACTGCACAGGCAACCCTTTGAGAAACCACATTGGGCATGCCTTACTCTTTAAGTTGCATCTTTTCCTAAGTCTGACATATTTTGCCTTAGACATGGGGTGACAGAGAAGGCACAATCAAATTATTTTACAAGAGCTGAAACATTTAGGTGGTTAACTCCTCTTTACAGATAACCATCTTGAAAGACAGCCAAAATAGCACAGATCCATTATTTAAATTCCTGGATGTTATAATGTTGCAAATGCAGTAATATAATCCAAACCAATTAGTCATTTCAGAAAGCGCTAGATATTAACGCTTCCCTTATCTTAGAATGTGTCATTCCCATTATTCAGTTTAATGAAACACAAATTCATCAGGGCAGTAACATTCATGGGGGGGAAATACATATTTACAAGGGAAAATGGAAATTGCTAATGTGATGATTAAGTTATTTGAGAAGTAATTATGTCGCTAAAGGGACCTGATTTCCATAATGTGCTTCCAATGCACCAGTGGTCCCCCACAGGTCTTTTATATGGTACCCATTAAGGTAGTAACTCCATATTTAACAAGAAAAATGAGAAGTGTGGTGTTAATGCACATAACATTTTCTTTGTCTTTACCAATATTTTTGACATTGTCTCCTGTCCTCCCTGAAAAACTAAACGCAGTACAATTTCATTTGGGTTTGAATTATAAATGTACAATCCTCCAAGAAATTCACGAAAGCAAACAGAAGTTTAAGGGAAGCTCTCCAGTGTTTGTCCATCTTTGTATGAAGTAGAGATTGGCCTTCCTCTTGCTTGTTAGACAAAACAGATACAACCAAAGGCCCCCAAGAGAAGGCAAAATTAACAATACTGGCAAGAACCAAGGATTGAAGAAAACACCAAGCAAAGATGACTGTGAGACGAATGAAAAGACTGATAAGTTACATTCTGCTATTCATTTCTTCTTCTGTTCCGGAGAGGAGAGGAGAGGAGAGGAGCAGCATGAAGGAAAAGGAGAGGGTTATCTCAAACAGGTACTAAAAATAGGCTTTATTTTTTTAAGGTCTAAACTCAGTAGGAGTCCAACATAATTTCCATGTAAGTCTGATATGTTGGAGAATTATTTCTATATTTTAGACTGTGAGAAATGCTTTTGCCCAATCCTAGCTTTAAGAGAAACATTTTTTTTCTTCTAAAATACAAGTTATCAGGGATAACAAAAGCCTCAGTGCAAAACACTTTGAGATTTCTCCCCCTCCACTGATTTGAGAATTTTGAGAATAAATTGTCAATTTATCTCTGACCCATGTTTCTGCCTGACAACAGGCAGCTAGCAATAAAAGAGAATGGACACACGAGAAATATAAGGTTTTGTAAAATAAGAAGACAGTGGACACTAGGAGAGGTTCTGCATTCCTATGAACAGTTTAAAACAGAGGTTTGATCTTCAGGGTCACAGGTCAAGTCCAGCCCTATAATGTTCTGAAGACCTTGGCCTCTGCCCACCTCTTCCTCTGATGGTCATAACTTTTGCACAGTTTTTTCCCAATTTGAAGGAGCAAAATGTCTCTCCTAAGGCTTAGTTATTGAGCATTGTAAACTATACATGCTAACTATACATGTAAACTATACATGGGTATTAGATGTTTTTGGTGTTTGGGCCCCACCCTTTTGCCTTAAGCTCTGCCCATCACTGGAATGTTTCTCTGATGTGATTTAGCCCTTGGACTGAACGAGCTTCAACTCCCTTGATTCAGTGGTTCCACAGTGGCCGCATGAGAACACAGGAGCCCCCATACTTTTGTGCTCACATTTGTGATCATGGACACAAGATTTTATCCTTTGGACAAGGGCACCCCTTTTGAGTGGCTGGAGAGCCTGTGGCTTCTGGCTCTTCCCAGCTGCCAAGCTGACCAAAGCAGCCATCAGGAAGAGGGGAAAATGATGTCATTAAGTGTCCTCTCCTCGGGACTTCACTCATAGCAGGAACTTGCCTCTCTTGTTCTTCCTTTTTTCCCCTTCCCCAAAATGTCTTCTGACTTCCAAGTTTCATAGAAACCTTCAAAATATGATACATCTGTTTTTCCATAGGAAAGTTCTTGTTTGTTTTCAATGTTCTTGTACAAAAATTTCAACCAATCTGCAATTGACTGCAGCAGTAGAGCCTTCTGTTTCATTGGACCTTGTTAGTATCAAGTGTCAGTAGTGTGTGTTCTGTTATGTGTAACATGCCATTTCCAAAGCAGTGTGATGCAGTGTTTGGAGCTCTGGACCTGGGACCCAGGTTCCAGTTCCCACTCAGTCACAAAGTTCACTAAGTGCCTTTGGGCAGCCACTGACCTTCATCCGGAGCTGTTTCAAGGACTGTTGTGAGGATAAATTGCAGAGGAAGACTATGTAAGCCACCTTGCAAGAGGGAAAGATATAAAGTAATATGAATGTTCAAACATGCCAAGCTTGTATCCATTCAGCCAGGCTATGTCCTGATCATCCAGGGTTCCTGACAGCAGGAAGGCCTGTAAGCATGTTCAGCTGAATTCATGAATGTCCAAACAGGGCTATAAGAAACCTCCAGGTGCCTAGAATTCTACCCAAGTCACCTGTGCAGTACAACACATCGTTCCCCACTCTCAAAATTGTAACCTTCCATAAAAGCATCGCCTTAACCTAAGTCATCGTCCCAGTTAGGGAAAAAACCTCCTCACATTGCAATAAAACTGAAAAGATTTGCTCAGCAGGATCTGGGGGAGGAAGGGCAAAGGTGGCAAAAGGCAGCTTCTGGTCTATCGTTGTGGCTGTGATAGATTGCCTTGGGTTGGGAAAGGACAAAGGGGGATACACAAAACAGCCGATATGCTATCGGACACTTGAGGGTGTTAGCATTTCATACATGTCAACTGTCTTGGAAACTGTCTAGAGTTATATATCAAATTCTATATCATCTTTAAGACATAACAGCAGTAAACTTTACTACTCTATGTTGAAGGCATGCGCAACTCATGAATTTTTAAGATCCTGATTTCAATGCAGGGTGTTCAATAAAAATGCCACTATAAATAATGCTTTGAAATGTTAAATTCTGTCTGAAATACAGGATCTTTCCTAGGCAGGCCCTGTGCAGTCTGTGTCTGAAGCTCCCTGCTTTCGTTCTCAGATGTGTGATTTTTTTTTCCTTATAAAACTGGCAATTCCTAAGGGGGTGAAACAAACAAACTTCTTTTGACCTTTAAACCAGCATAATTTAGGTCAGGATGAGGGACCTGTAGCCTGCTGTTGGACTAAACTACCATCTTCCCTGAATGTTGGCCATGCTGGCTGGGGCTGATGGGTATTAGAATCCAACAATAGCTCAAGCTCAGCACTACTCATTCATGCTTTTATTGTGTCAGGTACGAATTGTTCTTATTGCAAATTTGCTGTGCTGTGTAGTTTTCCATTAATGAGGAATATGTGACTCTAAACTACTAGCTTGTGCGGCAGGATCCTGCCAAACTTTAGCTTATTAGAAACACTGGCCAACCTTTCTCTGGTTCCTTTTTGAATCCTGAGTCCTTCATCTTGAAGTGAATTAGTACCTGGCTTTTTAAGGAGGCTGCTCTGACTTGTCCCCACAAGAAGCCTTGGCCACCCTAAACATGGATCCCCCTAAGCAGAACAGCATTAATACAGCTAAACTTTTGGTTGAGTCATTTCATCCTTCCATTATGCTTACCACAAGATTCAAAGCCTTTCCAAACTCATCACCATACTCAGCCGTATCGATCAACTCAGCATGAATGTTCCTCTGAGATGTAATGGTAGACAAGGTTTTGTTCTCCATGTGTAATTATAAGGAACAATAATCAGGATTACACTGCACAGCATGTATTTAAGCTATGCCTAGATCCTGAAAATTTAGAGGGTTTTTTGTTACCACAAATTGTGCCCCAAACAGAAATGTCTCCTTGCCTGTTCTGCTGGTGATCCTGATTCTCAATTAATTCCTTCCTGTGGGTTATTATTATTATTCTGACATCAACATGTGGTTGGACTTTAAGGCTTGCATAAATTAGCAAACACATGTCCTAGTTTTGGGTTTCTCATAGAGACATTGTCATAGAGAATAAAATAATAGTCTACAGAGATCTTTAGTCAGTTCCAGTGGTACTCTCTTCATGTTCTTAACCATTGTGCAGTCCTGCAATGCCTATGTCAAACTAAAAACTATACTTAGTGTATTAACCAAAAGGTAGCAGTGGAACGAAATCTAAACCATCTCCAATCACAGGGCCAGCAAACCTCAATAATAACTCTTACAAAGCTTTATGGAAATGTAATCATGACTTTTACATCATTAGACTTAAATTTCTCCTCTTTGTGAACTAAAAGTTTCAAGACATAATATCTGGATTAAGCAGACAATAACGAAATTCTTCCATACCTACATACATATATATTCTTGTTTGTTTGTTTTGTTCTGTTTTTCACTAGCTCTGCTCCTGTGCCTTTCACAGCAGAATCACAGAATCTCAGAGTTGGAGGGGGCCATCAAGTCCAACCTCCTATCTGGTTTAATGGAACCCTGACTGATGAGTGCCAAGACTCTGCTTAAATACCTCCATAGATAAAGAGCCTACCACCTGCCTAGAAAGTGGGTTTCATTGTTTAATTGCTTGGACAGTTAGGATGTTTTCTCTGCTGTTCAAAAGCAATCTGCCTTCCAGTAATTTACGCCTATTATTTCTCATGCTACCGTCTTGATTGTTAGAGACCAGGTTGTGGTATTTTTCCATGTGACAAAACATAAGGCACTTGAAAAGTACTATCATCTCCCCACACAGGGTCAAACTAAGTGTTTTGCTGATCTTTAGCATGTATGTGCACAGGACCAATTCAGATCTGAACTGTGGTTATTCAGGGAAAGGAGGTTTATGCTTTCTGCCTCCTGTCTTAAGCCCAAAATTCTACCCTCACTACTGATATCCATCAGATTCCATGGGGATGTTTTTCTTTTTTTAACCAGGAGAATTTTGGGGCACAGAAGTGCCACAGTCCCTATCTAAATCAGGTACATGCACATTCAACTAGGCATGTTGGAGTACTCAATTAATTCAAATGAGTTTGGATTTCTGTGAAAATCTGACATGCAGATTTCATAGTGGACTGTTTGTTTTTTTCACCATCTTGAAGTGTTGGATTATAATTTTGAGCATGCCCCAGCCAGCACAGCTGTGGTAGGAGCATGCTGAGCATGGTAGGCCAAGACATCTGCAGGAGACCAGGTGGAGAAGGCAGATCTTGCTTCTCAACGGGCATGGCACCTGCACCATGACGCACTAAGTGATGGTATCCACAGCTATGTGGTAATGGCATCCAAGGCGTGCCATCATACCCGCTTCACTGCATGCAGCAACACTGTTTGGAAAGCCTAGCAAACTAGCAATTACTCAGGCAAACTATGCCGCTGTGAAAATTATTCTCTTCACTGAAAATTATTCAGATTTGTCACCAAGAAGCCTGAAACCCCTTTCATGTGATTTATATATGCTACCAGTTTTGTCCTTAGGATCTTTAAGATGGAATAAAAGAGATGAAAAATGAATGCATAGAAAGAGATAAATATCTATCACAAATAAATAAATAAATAAAAACACTTTTCTTGCATTACCAGTGACTTAAGTTCAAGCATGGCTTCCCTTCACCAAAAATTACAAGATTTTTAATTTGTTCTGGCTATCATTCCATGCAAAGTCTACTTTTTTCTACAGTGGTTTCACTGGTGACTGAGATTCTGTATACAGTGACTTTTATCCAATCAAGCTCTGAGTATGAACTGCAAAATTAACCTGTTTTCAAAGTAGGTTAATTATTTCTGTCCTTATGTGATTAATTACAGCACTATAAAGTAAATATCTCATCCAAAATCAATTCACTATGTGTGGATTATGTGTGCCTGAGTTAATCTTTTTCTATAATGTAAGGTTTCTAAGTCCAAAAACTATTTTTTCCCAGGAAATGAATCAATAAGCTAAAGTCTGTTTATGTAATTAACAGTGTAATACTATCCTCTAGAAAGTACTTCATGAATGAGTAAATGTTGAACTGCAGCTAAAGTCATTCGTACAATTTACACTAAGGAGTGCAAAAGCAAAAGTGGGATGAAGATCATGAAATGGTTTGCACAACTTGACTAATGGCTAATCACACACAGTGGGTTGTTGTGTTGTACAAAGTCCATACATTTGCTACAGAGTGGCTTATTTTGCCTGAGCAAGCCACCCAGAGAAACCATGGCTTGTTTTAGGGTCGGTAATACGCATGCCACTTGTGATGCTATCTGAACCCAGCAAGGTACCTTTGTCATGGGTTATCAGAAATGGTCACAGAGCCCTGCAGGCAGAGGAGCAAAAAATGAGGTATGAAATGAAGGCTTTTGGCACAGAGGTGCCTGGGATGCATGCACAGGCCAGAGGGAAGAATGAGAGAAAGAAGCAATGGCAGTTTGGATTATGTGTCAGATCAGCAAGCAAAAGTCCTATTGTGACTTATTTGTAGGATGGCTTAGCATGATGTGCAAACCCTCCCACTGTGATCTGTTTAATTACCTTCCTCTCCATCATCCCAGAATCAGGACCACCACTGAATGGGCACAGCATGTTGCAAAAGCAACACCAATGCTTACTCAGCATACATCACTCTACTTCAGTGCGTGCTCGCTTTTGGCACATCTCCACCCTGTATCCCTAACACATCGTGGCAGATCGGGGAGAGAAGAGCAATCAGCCTGGTAGCCAATCAAAACGCAGCAGCTAGCACATAACCCACTGCAGCAGGGGAAGAATATGGACACTGAAGAACAGTGACACTTCCAGGCAGATGGAAACATGCTGTAATAATCCTAGAGGGAAAGCCTAGGAACATTTCCTGACTCGTTTAGGCCTCAAGCTTTAATGTTTTGTGCAGGGAAAGTTTATAGAGATGATGCTTGGGGACAGCTTGGCAGCCTGTTTGGAGAACCATGTGCTGTTGGATGAGACCCAGAGAGGTTTTCAAAAAGGAAGAAGTCACTTGTATCCTATTATGCATTTGGAAACTGATATGCAGAAAGGGAAAATCGGGAATATTTAATGGCAGGTTTGGAGCAAGGGGGCACTATGTATGGTATGTTGCAAAAATTATGGGTTTCAATACAGGTCAGTAGGGTTTTGGTAAGGGTGTCCTCCAGACATTTTGGATTACAACTCCCATCATTCCTGGCCTTAGGGGTTGGGTTTGGTCTGGTCTGGTTTAGTTTTTAAGGAAGAGTAGTATGCAGGATCAATGAAATAAACACTTGTCTAATATGCATTCCATCACGCTATTAATACTATCCCAGAAGACCATTTTGGCAGTAATACCTTTTCATTTGTGTGGTTAATGGCTTTCCTTCAGATCTTCTAAATGAAATTTCTGTACTGGTTTTTCCCCCTTCTGACCAAGACTACTGGTGGCCTGAGCATTTGGAAAGGACACTTGACTTCCCCACCTTGAATGGCCATTGCTCAGGGGTACAAAGTTTCTCTGCATGCAGAATGTCTCTGGTTCAATTGCTGGCACCTCAAGGTAGGACTAGGAGAATGCCAACCTAAAACCGCGGAGGACTGCTGCCTGTCAGGGTGCACAATACTGGGCTAGGTGGCCAGGGATCTGCCTCAGAATACAGTATCTTCCAAGGTTCCTAAGCAAACTAAGCCCCATTCAGAGCTTGATATCGGCTTGGCTGTGCTTCAGCCATGCAACTCACCATTGTTATCTCCCTGTTTCCGTGACTTCAGGCAGTAGAAGCAGTAGCTGCTCCCAGAGCTTGGTGGAGCTTCTTTTCCCACTGCAGGACTGGGACTACAAATCCCAGGATGGTTCTTAGGAATAAAACTCCATAGGAGTGTGAATGGTCTCCTCCATGATTTATATGGAAACTGGTGATGAGGAAGGGAGATAGTTTGGAAAGTGTCAAAACAAGGTCCTCATGGAGTCAGTTATGCCATCTACACAGGTTTAAGGATCCTTGAGGGGGAAATCTGAATGCAGAATTTTACACCCCTGCCTTTGGAATTGAGGTGCACATAGATCAATACCCATTATGTCAGCTGAACTGGAAAACAAAATGTTGGCTTTATACAGCAGGTATGAAATGACAAAATTGTGGTTTTTGTTACTTCATCAGTATATGCCTCTATGTCTGTTTATTCATGCATCAAAGCTCATGCAGGGATTGTAAATATTGAAGTAACTAATGGGGTAGACAAGAAAATGCTTATTCATTGGTATATACAGTAGATATCAATGGAGGAATGATGCAGAATTGGGGAGCAGTATCAAGAAAGATGGCAGAAGAGGACAGGAAAGCAACTCCATAGTTTTGTCCAAATATACTGATTTTGGGTATCTGGTTGTTTGGGCAAATAACTGAAGTGATTGTGTTCATATGTTGAAGGAGAATTGTGCCTTATGCCATGATCTCTACCCAGGGAAAATGGGGAAAATGTTCCCCAGATGAGAAGCAGTTCAAATGTGGCTAGGTTCCAGGAATCTTCAAAATAGAAAGAATTTTGCCAGTAATTGTCTTAAAGCTGTCACAATGATCACAAGAAAAGGTACTTGGACCCAGCTGGTATGTTAACCAAGGATAAAGCAGGATAAAATGGGACATAATCGCATTGGGTCTTGCAGGATTTCTTAATGTGAGCCAGAGTCTGTAGATTCTGGAGCTGCATTTAGTTCCTTTGCCAGTAGATGGTGGCCATGGAGCCTATTTAAGTTCTTCTGTGCCTCTGTGCCATTAAAGAAGGACTGGGGGACTCTAATTGGCTGAGCAGTGGGATGGCACCTTCTTTTTCCTTCTGTGGGCCTGGACAATGTCCACCAGTTCCAACCTCAGGTGTCTTCCCTGACCAGGTTAAATGGGAAAGAGATCTCAGAGGCAGAGTTGGGAGACTTCATTAATGCTCATTAATTTCGCCATAATTCAAGTCACTGGCTGTGACAATATTAGGCAGTTGGAGGCTCTTGAGCTGCACACAGCCTCCCTAACCCTTCTTCAGTGATCTAGCACTGTCAGCAAATGAAGCCACATTTCCCCTCCAAAACATGGTTCTCCAGAAGAGAAGCTGTACACACTTGTCCACACAGAACTTCTATTAAATTGGTTTCATACATTCACTGAAAAATATCAGCAGATAGGAAGGAATCCTTTAAACTCTTAATGCCCAATAGTTTTTCCCCTCTTTTTTCTTTTCTTTTCTTTTTCTTTTTTGGTAAATGTAAGCAGCTTATCTATTTCCTGCCTCCTAGGCAATTGCAAATTTGGTCCACCCCATCAATCAGTTAAATACATCAAAAAGCTTTCTTTTCTTGGCAAGTCAGGAAGCAAGACAAGCATCAATATGCAAACAGGGTCTTATAGTGTAAGGATTGTAAATGCCCTTAAGTGTTGATGTCTGAAAAAGAGAAGAAACAATACATGGTAAACCATGATAATTATAAAGTGCTTAACATCATAAGTACAACCACACTGTAATCATCTGAGGGTTTGAACAATTTGGGCTGATTTTCTATAGTATATAATTTACAGTGAGGATGGAACGTGAGAATATGCTTCTGCTGCCTTAAAGATTCTCTTTCACTCGGGTAGCTGTAGTTTGCACGCTCCAAGGCAAATGTTCAGATTCTAATTTGATCTAAACAAATGGCAACAGCTGCAAAAATAGAATACATTAGAGAGGTTTTCATAATTTTATCTGGATCCAATTTAGTCTTTGCAATACTTTGTGCAGTACAAACACAACAGGAGCATCATGCAATTGGTCGGGCAGAACAAAAAACCAGACGCTCTTATATGTTTGGCAAGGGAGGACCTTCCTCCACACCAGCCCAGTGAAATTCCAACCCTTCTTTTTGAATTAAGCACAGATGCCACATTAAATATAAATGCTGCTGCTGTTTGTAGTACAGCTGGATGCAGCGGTATATTTTTGCATATATTTCTCCCAGAAATACACATGTTGGTATGCCTTTCCATAAAATATTCACTTGGGGTGGGGCAAAACTGCATCACAACATCTGGAGAAGTGTAAGATCTGAAGGGCAACCACATCTAAATCTGTGTTTTAAGGGAGGCTGGTAATGACTGTGTCAGTAGATCTCCTCGTCCATTACAACGTTTAGTTTGAGCTTTCCCAGAACTATCCATGACTTAACTTCATTCAGCTTAACTTCATTCTCAAAGTAGATTTGCCACCATTGACAGCTTCTAGAAAGCTCAGAACAAAAGCATCTCAAAATGATATTCATCCCCTGCACATTATGCTAGGAAGTGCAAATTAAGTCAGAGTATTGGAAAATGCAGACAAAGCCACATTCTCCAGCAGCCCTAATTTGCACAACTGCCAAAGAAGCACAGAACCCCACCTTGAGTTTCATTGTGTCAGCATTCACCAACCTGGTATCTTGTCCCATGTTGATCCCATGTCCCAGCAGCAACCCCATTGGCTGGAGGTGCTGGGGTGGATTAACACCTCTGAAAGGCACTGGGCTGCAGAAGGCTGCTCTGTGTTGTGATTCACTAAACCACTAAGTTTTGCAAAGTCTGATAAAAATAATACTTCAAAATCTGTTCCATCCAACTAAGCAGATTAATGAGCAAATGTCTTAATAAAACATGCATCAACTCAAAGTAAAAAACAAAATCATTCCAGTTCTCACTGCATTGTAGAGTCCGGGGATGTGGAGCTTCCAGCCCACAGAAGTCCTGCATGTGGTCCACAGCATCTCCTCAGACTCCTACAGGGGAAAAACTGGGTCCTAACCTCAACCTCTGGATGAAAAAATAATTCCAGAGGAATTCCCACTGGGACCTCTGATCTGAGAAATGAGATGGCAAGAGAGATGCAGGCTGGAGATCCAGCTGCACCAGATCAGGGTCAAGAACCATTTTGCAGTGATGGTCATTGCAAAACGTTTCTGTATCCTGATTTATTTTAATGAGTCACATTAAAATACATTGATTTATTCACTAATACTGTTCTACAATAAAAAATATAATTCCAATAAATATTTAAATCCACCTTTGATATTAGTGACTCTCCCACTTGCTGCTGGGTAAGAATGGTTTTCCTTAGGAAAATATTTTTCAAGTTACATAGGCCAATCTGGCACAAACCAAGGGCTGTCCCAAGAACTTTGGTGGCCTAAGATGAAGGCACCACCCTCCACCCCACCCCCCCATTCCACCTCCAGAAGCCACCTGGACTGTAAGTAGAATCTTACTTCAACACTGTTGATGTGACATTATCCTCTGCCTGAGGGCAGAAAGCTGGTTTGGGGGCAGGGGCAGCTCTATCCCCCAACTTGTCACTGCTGCTTCAGAGCCTCCAGGATCTGCAGCCACTCTGCCTAACGGGAGGACCAACTGTGGAGCAGCTATGAATTCCTGAGGTAGTCCCATCCTGCATCTTCCCCTGGGTATCTGGCTGATATGACACCCCTCAGCAATGTCAGCCAGCTAGAGCACCTGCCTCAGCCAGCTTGTTCCCACTGAGACAACTGCTGTGGAAGAGAAGCAGTTCTCAATTCACAACTTCCGTGGCTTGAGTCCCATCTAGGGATGTACCACTCAAAAAATGCTTCCTGGAACCAGCTGTCTCAAGAGGTCATGGGCTCTCCCAGACTAGAGGCATTCAAAAAGAAACTGGAGTGGGATGGCGTAACTTAGTGTCTTGCAACAGTAGGGGTTGGACTCATCGGCTTTCCTGGCCCCTTCCAACTCAACTGTTCTATGATTCCTTATCAAAGTTCTCCCAATTCCACCTTACCAGTTGCCTCAGTTTTAAAGATGCTGTTTTTGTACATTTTTCACAAAAAAATGTGCTGACTTTCATGCGTATTCCCCCAGTGCACATTTTTCAACATGTATACTTCCTCCACTAATTAAAGTGTGTTTGTGTATATTTTCAAATGTACACATTATTTAAACATATTTGTTGTTCCACAAACTGCACCACAATGTCTGAACTATGTAGATGTCAACCACACAGTGATTGCCTGGGCTTGGAATTGGGAAATGGAAGCAGAATAAGTTCTTCAGAAAAGTAAACTAAAAGGAAATTGTCATACCTCCTTAGTCCACACTGGCCCTGAATTCGTCCCATAACCTATTATAAAGTACTTTTTACATGGAAGAATAGCATAAACCACATTCTCAAACTCATCTTACTAGGTGGTGAGTAAGCAGTGTGCCCCAGGTCAAATCCAGTGCTCACCCCAAATCCAGGTGTTAGCAAAAGAAATTGCTAACTACCCCCAAAGAGACCAGTGTTCTCCCTTTAAATCTCATTCTACTTTGCAGTTTTACTTCCTGTTTGATTCTCAGATTCCCCTTACTATGGTTGCTGCAATCCTACAGCTTCATACACAAGAAAGGTGGGTATTAGCGCAGTTTATTTTACTTCCTGGGCAAGTTACTTTCATATGTCCCTGCTCCTTCTGTACTGCCCATGTGTGCACCATACCTGTTAATCTGCAAGAGTGGACAGGGAGATGGTGGTCCTTCTGATGCCTTGACATTTTTCCAGACAGCAATCCCTTTTTCCTGCCCCCTAATGAATGGGTAAAGGAAGAAGGGGATACATCTGGGGAGACACGTGGAGAGTAGGGCACACACTCCTCCTGCAAATCTTCCTGCCCCATTTGTCAGACTAGGCCATTGTGTCCCCTCACTTCTAGGTCCCCCTTTGGCAATGCTCATTATTTTGTTAATTCCTTTCTCACCACACCCAACCGTGCTGCTCTTGAGCATGAAGAGTGGCATTGAAGAAGCTCTGGTCCAGGTTTCTTCAAACCAATATCCCCCAGATGTTGGATGAGATAATGGAAGTTGTAGTCAAACATATCTTGGGGGTCTCCAAGTGAGCAAGGTTGCTCTAGTGAATCAGGCTCTAGTTTCTAAAATTCCATGGACATCCCCAGGCAGTGCAGTTCCTCTCTCCAGCTTCAAGGGTCACAACCATTACTTGTTGCATTCACAGAAGCCAATATTGTCATATTCTGACTTGCCCTGTTATTGCACTCCATTGCCATAACTGGCCTAACTGCACAGGCAAGGAAAGACCCTGGAAGTCAGGGGAACTACTGCCTGTTGGTGTAGACAGCCCTGAGCTAAATGCACGAGAGCTCTGGCACACCATAAAGAAACTCTGTGGGTTCCATTGACATCATATTCTCTTTCCACAGCCCAACATGATAACTGCTAAAAGAAGTAGTCTCTAAGCCAGTTTCGTTTCTTCAGTCATGCAGGTGAGCCTGCATGATTACATTAATAATTTTCTGGAAAGATAGCCTGAGACGTAAATGAATTAAAATGTGTTCTTCCTATTATTTATCTAAGACCACCAATGAGAAATAGCATTTAGACCAAGTACAAAATGTCACTGTTTCTAATAGGCTCTCATTTCTAATAACCACCCTTAGAAATCCAAGTGTGCCTAGTTTATGATGGGAAAGCATTCATTTCAAAGTTCCATTGTGCACTGTATTATCCGCTGGGGTAAGTGAGTGTATGTGTTTAAAGAAGAAGGCCGCAATGCATTGCAATGTCAGCATAATTGACCTGAAAGCAACAAAAGCTCAGTCTTGCCTTTTAAGCTTTTGTTTGGCCTCTACCACCTTCCAGTTAGAAGCGATTGATCAAAAATAAATCAAAAGGGCAAGCAGGTTGGGCATCGAAGCTAACAAACGCTGGTTCACAGTTTGGCGCCACTAAATAGAGATTGTGATTTGCATATTCGCAATTGGAAGTTGTAATGACTACTGATCAGCTATGCAGCAATGCCAGACTACCTCAGGGTTGTAAAATGAAGAGCATTAAAGGTGAGCAAGGGATTTTGCCTGCATTCACTCTGTCTTACTAAGAGCACAATCCTATACATGTTCACTGGATTCTAGTAGGACTTACCTACAGAGAGGGTAAGTCCTCACTCTCTGTAAGCTGCCCAGCAACTTTTTTAGTAATTGAGACAGCATACAAGAATCTCAGATAGATAGATAGATAGATAGATAGATAGATAGATAGATAGATAGATAGATAGATAGATAGAAGGGCATATAATCCTGCAGACTTAGAGTTGACTTTGCCAAGAAAATGATGGCTAGTCCGTTGAAGAAGGCTCTGGCCAAAAGCTTCTTGACCACAGTCAAGATTGTTGCACAAGCAAGAATTCATGTGTTGATTCAAGTCATGCATATCCAAACAAAACCACAATGGGCCTGAATCCAGTAGGAGCTCTCCAAATTATTTTTCTTTGGCAAACCATAACCATGCAATACCTTCTTTTCTCCATGCTCAAAATTTCTCCAGGACCCCAAATGAAATACCTTGTGTGTTGATCTGCGGTACCTTTAATTTTCATTTCAAACAATAAAATTAAGAATTCATGATATTTATCCTTCCCCTGCCCTTGGTATTTTCAAATCCAAACATTAAACATTTCAGAAGAAACATACACACACTGCTTTCTTTTCTTTTCCTTCTTTACTGTTGAAAATTTCAGTTACCTTTCTTTATTATCTTGACAACCAGAGTATCCAAGACACAATGCTAAATGGTTTTATGGAGCAGAGGTGTGGGATAATCCAGTTTTCTAGGTAGATGTTTCGTCTATCAAGTTTTACAGACTTCACTCTGTTACATAATATCTAATGTCAAGTTCCCTTTGAGGAAGGGGAGAACTATTTTTGGTGTAAGTTTATAACAAATACATAAGTCTGAAAATAGTTCATTTGTGTAAAATATCTGTAGCTCTTAAGGAGCAAGCAAAATATATTTCTAGTTGTACATCTATATCTAGGAGATATAAATAATGCAATGCCACCAGCTTTTTTCAAGCTGAAAATGGAGGTTAAAATAACTTATTTCTAAGCAGTTGTATAGATAAACATAACAGATAAAGTATATTGTTGGAGATTTGTTTGATGTACACAGGACCAGAATAAGAGATTTTCCTGCCTGAAGCCTAACAGCCAACAACATTCTCCCACAAGTCCAGATGCATACGACCAAAGCCAGTCAAGTTATTCTGGCACCTAAGGCAGAAAATCTCTCACCGTACCTGGCAAAAAATATATGCCGGTCATTTGAAATGAAATAACTAACCAGTTGTTTCCTTCTCGTGGCAGCCAAAATTAGTTGCCTGAGTGGCCACTTCCCACTCCTTCATAGGCAGATCACACAACAGCACAATTGTTCTTATACGGGCAAGCTCTAAGGCTATTCCTCTGGAAGAGAAATAATAAATGAAGGCATGCTGTAATTTGCCAAACTTGCCACTCCTGCATTGAACTTCATGCCCAGTGGAACTCCCATCCCATATCTGGAGTGCTGTTCTTTGCTCCAACACAAAACCTGAGTGCCCTGCCCTCTTTCCACTTCATGATCCTCATCCTCATCACCACCCACCATATAAAACCTGTTCCACATTCCAGAGCAAGAACACCAATGGCTTTTGCTGCTTCCAGCAGGCACAGAGCAAAAGCAAAGAAGCAATCAAAAGCAAAATCCAAATAGCACCTATGCTGGAAGTCCAGCCATCATTACTATGCTTTGCAGTTGTTGCGGATTAGAACACCCAACAAGGCTGTTAGTTTCACAAGGAGGATGGACTGTGTCCAATCGTGTCATTCTGCTTTCAAGCAGAGCTCCTGTCTACAGAAGGTGCCCCTGCATAATTTTTGTGGACTCCCTTCCACCCTCACCCATCTGAATCTGGTTTAACCAGAATTATTCCTTTCTACCAATAAATGGAAAGGAAAAGCCCAGGGACTGACCAGCCGTGGCTGATGCCGACCCGGCCGCCGACGCAGCTCTGGCAGACAGCGGCCACCATGGGACTGAGGACTGGGGATGCTGCTGGCCTGCGAGCGGCTCCTCCATCCATGCTGGCGAGTCGTCCATGGGCCCCGCCCTTGCCTCCCCTCCCCTGGCGTGGGTGGCCGCTGTGCCGGATTGCGGGCAGGGCGCAGGGAGGGGCCGCGGGCTGGCGGCCGAAGGCGGCGGCCTAAGGGCGGTGTCGCCGTTTGGGGCCGTGTGGGGCTGGGCCGGGCCTGGAAGTTTGTGTGTGTGTGTTTTGGGGGGGGGGGGTTGGAGGGTTTTAAATTGTATTTTATTGGATTTGTTTTAGTGACTCCACATCTGGCTGCTGCTTTTATGGGGTTGCCTGGGGAGCACATGGGCGCCGCCATTGGGGTGTTGTTGGACAAGGGTCGATATGGCACTGGGGGATTAACATGTTGACATAAAAGAAGGAAGGACAGATGGTTGACACCTGTTTCTCCTTCTGGTTATTCCCCCAACTGGAAGGTTCCGGGTAAGCTTATCAACCGCCCCTCGGGCCTGACGGTGCTGCTGCTTAATGCCAGGCTGGTCCATAATAAAACATCCCTCATCCACGACTTAATTGTGGATGAGGGGTCCAACCTGGCTTGCATTACAGAGACCTGGGCAGGAGAGGGGGGGATGTAGCCCTCTCTCATCTGTGCCCACCTGGGTATCTAGTTTGGCTCCAGCCACGTCCAGAGGGGAGGGGGGGTCGCTTTAATTTACCAAGCTTCTATTTCCCTCGCAGGGCTTCCTGTTCTCTCGAGACCAGGTCTAGAGTGCTTATACCTGGCACTGGACGATCGAGACAGATTGGGGATTCTGCTGGTGTACCATGCACCCTTCTGCCCATCAGACTCCCTGCCTGAGCTGACGGAGATCGTCTTGGACCTGGTGTTGAAGACCCCCAGGATGTTGGTCCTGGGGGACTTCAATCTCCATGCCAAGACTGTTCTGACCAGGGATGCTCAGGACGTCATGGCTTCCATGATGGCCATGGGGCTGTCTCAACATGTCATAGGCCCAACCCATGAACGTGGTCACATGCTGGACCTGGTTTTCTCGACAGGGCAGAAAGAGGGTGATTTGAGGGTGAGGAATTTGCGTCTGACTCCCTTGTCATGGTCAGATCACTTCCTCGTGAGGTTTTTTCTCGGAGCTGGCCTTTCCATTGTATGGGTGCGGACCCTATTGTGATGGTCCGCCCTCAGAGCCGGATGGATCCAGATGGATTCCTGAAGGCTCTGGGGGATTTTCCGGTTGATAAAGCTGGCACTCCTGTTGATGTTCTGATCAAACTGTGGAATGGGGAAATAACTAGAGCAATTGACACGATCGCCCCTAAGCGTCCTCTCCTGCCAAGCAGAGCCCACCCATCCCCATGGTATACATCTGAATAACGGGCGATGAAGCAGGTTGGGAGACGTCTAGAGCATAGGTAGAGGAAATCACGGGATGAATCTGACCGAACACGCTTACGAACTCATTACCAAGCCTATGCTGTGGCGGTGAGGGCGGTGAAGAAGAAATTCTTCTCCACTTCCATTGCCTCCTGACAGTGCCGCCCAGCAGAGCTTTTTTGAGTGGTACATGGGCTGATATACCCCGGCCCTAAGAAAGATCTTGTACCACCATCGATGGCCCGCTGTGACGACTTTGCCCAGCACTTCAAGGAGAAAATCGCTCAGGTTCGTCACGAGCTGGACTCCACAATTGATTCAGATCCTTTAGGGGATACACCAATGACTCGGTCTGGTCAGGTATTAATGGATGAATTTCAGTTAATGCGGCCGGATGAAATGGAGAAGGTGCTTGGACAAGTACGTCCTACCTGCCCTTCATGGCTACTGACCAAAGCCAAACACAGGATTGGTTCCTGGATCCTGGAGGTTATTAACGCCTCTCTGAGAGACGGCCGGGTGCCCGCTCCTTTAAGGAGGCAGTAATCAGGGCTGTCCTAAAGAAGGCATCTCTGGATCCAGAGATGGCCACCAATTATAGACTGGTGGCCAACATCCCGTTTTTGGGCAAGGTGTTGAAACGGGTGGTGGCGGGACAACTCCAAGCACTCTTGGATGAAACTGATTATCTGGACCCATTTCAGTTTGGCTTCAGACCCGGGTACGGTACTGAATCTGCCTTGGTCGCCCTGTATGATGACCTGTGCAGGGAGAAGGACAGGGGGAGTGCGTCCCTGTTGGTTCTTCTGGACCTCTCAGTGGCTTTCAATACCATCGACCATGGTATCCTCCAGGATAGGCTTACGGGACTGGGAGTGGGAGGCACTGCTTGGCAGTGGTTCCGCTCCTACCTTGATGGCCGATTCCAGAAGGTGGTGCTGGGGGACTTTGACTCTGCGCCATGGCAACTTTGCCATGGAGTACTGCAGGGGTCCATTTTGTCCCCCTTGCTATTTAATATCTACATGAAACCACTGGGAGAGGTCATCAAGAGCTGTGGGCTTCGGAGTCATCAGTATGATGATGACACCCAGCTCTACCTCTCTTTTTCAACTAACTCAGGTGAGGCAGTGGCTGTACTGAACCGGTGCCTGGCCGAGGTAATGGGTTGGATGAGGGCCAATAAACTAAAGCTCAAGCCAGGTAAGACGGAGGTTCTGTTGGTGGGTGATTCGAGCTCCTGGGTAGGTGACTTGGGCCTTGCCCTGGATGGGGTTGCACTCCCTCTAAAGGACAGGGTCCACAGCTTGGGAGTGCTCCTCGACCTGGAGCTGTCCTTTGAAGCTCAAGTGACAGCGGTGGCAAGGAGCGCTTTCCTTCAGCTTTGGCTAATCCATCAGCTGCCTCCCTACCTGGAGGAAGATTGCCTAGCAACAGTAACACACGCATTGGTTACTTCCCAGTTGGATTTCTGTAATGCGCTCTACATGGGGCCACCCTTGAAGACAGTCCGGATACCTCAGATGGTGCAAAACAGAGCTGCTAGGATGCTGTCGGGGACTGGGTGTTGTTTTCACAAAACTCCAGTCCTCCACCAGCTTCACTGGCTCCCCATCAAAGTCTGGGCTCAATTCAAGGTGCTGGTTATTACCTATAAAACCCTAAACAGCTTGGGACCAGGATACCTAAAGGAATGCCTTCTTCCCTATTTGCCCTCCCACCCCCTGAGATCGGCAGCAGAAGCCCTCCTCCAGGAACCCTCTGTGAAAAACATTAGGAGACAGAGTACCTGGAGGAGGGCCTTCTATGCGGTGGCGCCCTGTCTGTGGAATGCGCTCCCCAGAGAGGTCTGCCTGGCGCCGTCATTATATGTTTTTTGGCGCCAGGTTAAGACCTTTTTATTTAATCAATATTTTAATAAGTTTTAATATTGAATTTTATCATATTTTAATTGCAGCCAGAGTGGATCGTTAATTTATTTATGTTATATTAGGTATTTGTATTTTATTTGTGTAAGCCATCCTGAGGCTTACACAAATAAGTCTCAGGACAGCTTTTATTTGTATGCTGTCCTTGCAAATAAATAAATAAATAAATAAATTTTAAAAAGTGCATTCAAACTATGTTACTCTTTCTATTTGATTCTGGAGGTGTGTGGATTTTTCCTGTTCTCATTTTGTTTTATTCTTAATTTGGAAATTAGATTCAGACATAACTGAGTTTCTATAAAGTGCATCTCATGGACTGGGAATAAAACAATGCAGGAGACTGTCAATTTCTATAGTCTATCTCTTATGGTTCCTTATTTCTTTGTAAGGCACAAGGCAATTTTGCTCACAATACACCCAATGAATGAAAAGTCTAAGTTAGGAAAAATTCATCATCTAATCTCCTGTTTTCTGATACAAGCCAATCCAGAAAGTTTTATACTAGTCATTTATTAAATTTTACAGCCAGTCTATTCTGTTTGATATTGTCATAACAGATCCTCACTGTAATAATACTGATATTGAATTGACGTCACTTTCTTGATGGTTTCTGTAAAAGGATATTGCAGTTAAGAGCTTTTAATGTAGATTTTTTAAAGCCTGTGTCCTTGAAACCGAACTGTTCTGAAGTAATATGAATATTTTCAAATGTTCTCTTCAGAATATGGCATTCAGAAATCAGCTCTTACCACTCCTTTTCTTGCCACTTTATAATTCAGCTCCTGGAGAAAGGATTGTGCAAAAGCTCATAATTCAGATACACAGAAGGAAGAACATAGGTAGACATTGGGACCAGTTGCAGCTGAGCACAGTCTGGAGAACCACGTGCTGCAACATTTGATGCATCTGCAAAGCGAGAGAAGCCACTGAAGGCTGGCACGCTTGGTTCAGAAGTCACGCGCTCAGTGTGCAAACACAATGAGATTTTAAATGGAGAGGCACATGAGTCAACACATGTGGCAAACATGTGATCACAAGTCAGGATTGCCAGCAGGTCCCTCCACTGCAAATTTATAGGTACATACCCTTATCCCTTGAACAGTGGACACACTCAGTACCTAGCCGCTGCAAACCCTGTGAAACAGCTGCACTCACAGCTACAAAAGCTTCCACTTGCACTGCTTTCCATTCTGTTCATCAAGCACAGGCTCCCCCACACACAACCCCTCCCTCTATTTTGCCCCATAGACTTTTTCAAAATAATATCTTTCCTCAGAGATGTTTAGCTACTACATTCCCAACTACGCCAATGAGGAAATGCCTCCAGGAAGCTGTGTGCACCTTCTGTTCAGCACTGGGGCATATATTCACCAACATATAGCTTGCCTCTTCCCTCTTCCATTATGTGGGATATGTACATCACTCACTGTGACTGACCAGCATGAGTAAAGCACTAGCAATTATGAGTGATGTCTCAGCCCCAGGAAAACAGCTTTCATCTAGAAAAGCCTGAAGTAATAGAGGAAAGTCAACACATGACTAATGGGCTGTGGAACAAAAAGCTGATGCAACATTTCAGGAGGTTGAAGAGAATATAACTCAGGGCTGACCCCAAACTTCTTGCTGCCTGAGGCAATGAACAGCCCATCTCCATAAGCTACTACAGTGGCAGCACTGGGATCTGTTTGCAACACCAGTGACAGAACAGCCTTCCCTGCTGCAGCTGATGGCAGGTGGGCACCTTGAAGAGCAGGTCATGTGACCCACAGGGCCCTCCCCACTCTGCACCCTTCTCAAGAAGTAAGCAATAATGGTATGGTCCTTGCTCCAATATACCCCACCAAACCACCAGCAATGCTAAGCCCACATATGCCCATCAGAAGCAAGACACACTAAGTACAATGGGGTTTATCCTCAGGCAAGACACCTGGCTATTTGAGTGTTGGGTACAAAGGTGTATGACCAGTACCTTTGTGTGAGAGGTGAGGGAAGTAAGCGAGAATACACTCCTTTTTTCACTTTTTCTGAATATGTGTTAGAGAAGCTGCAGTCAGATGTAGCTGTTGGAAAGAAGATGCTTTTGAGCTGTTAAAAATGCAGCCTATTTCAAGCTGCAAAACTGTTGAATGCATCTTTCCTGTCTAATCTGTAATATATGCACATATTTTCACAAGTCCTCTGACTATATTTTGTGAGGTAATTTGGTTGAACATTGAAAAGGATGTGCAGTGCATTGCCTTTTTTCCATCTTTGTATTGAGTTGGGAATGTGTGTTTGTGCTTGCAAAGGACTTGACAGGTGGCAGTTACTGTAATTCAGACTTTTGGGAGTGAGGTCTGGCAAAGACATCTGTAACAGCCACATCAGCTACCAGAACTGGTCACAGAGTGGCAAATGCTGCTGCTGAAGCTTCTTTGGAGAACTGAGCACAGAGTCACAACCTGTTCTAGGACTTTGGAGGACTTGAACATTCATCCAGGTCATCCTGCTACATCACAGCATGTACCAGAGTCTATTTTTAACCCTCTCAATACCCTCCCAGGCCTACAGGGATGAAAACTTGATAAATGGTAAGCACGAAAGCGTCTCAACTCCTAACGCAGGAGCTGATGTCTGGTTATAAATAGCTATTGGGCTATGCAGCAAAATGTCAATAGCTGGCAGCCCTCAAGTCCTCATATTGATTAAAAACAAACAAGCCTCCCCATCCAAGTATTCCTCTGATAATATTTTTGCATTCTAAGTTTGGAAGAGATGATCATTTTGCTTCAGACTGTTTTCTATAGAATTTATACAGTTCTCCAAATGCAGATCAAAAAGAATTTGAGACCTAAAAAAGGGGAATGAGGAAGAAACTGATCCATTCTGGCCCAGAACTGGTTGAAATCTCTGCGTATAAGATGGTAGTGGTGAATTGGGGTTCCCACCTCCACTTTACAGCATCCAGGTCTTCCTATCTATGCTGAGAAGAGCTGTACATTTCTAAATTAGTCAGGTGCAGATGGGTAAGAATATCATTTCTGGTTTTGTTTTGGTTTTTTATATGAATTTACCAGTGTTTACCAGATTCAAGACAGAAGGAACTTGATGTTTTAAAAAATGTAATGCAGGTTAAAGCAAATGTTCGTTCATCTCAAAACAGAGCAGGGCTCAAGGCAATGCATAGCTTATGGCTGGCCATTCCATTCATGTGAATATATACTGGGAAAACACTCTCTGTTTGAAATAGTTCAAACATCCAAATGCTGCAAAACTCACAGATTTGCCATACCTACTGAAAACAGAAACAACTGCCTATATATCTGTACATATGGGTACACACCTGAATGCCACAGCTACCCAAGGTTAATGGTTAGTATGATTACTACCAATTTGTAAACATGCACCCAGGGTCAGATTTAGGGCCTTGGGAAGGTGGTCTAAGTGATAACTTAGGACACTTATCTTTATTTATTTACACAGAGACAGAGAGAGAGAACCACACACATTTTTACTGTCTTTCAAGGCAGAAGCCTTCCCAAGGAGGCATGCAGCAATAAAACACATAAAATCAAGGCACTATTAAGAGTAATAAAAACACAAAAAAGTAAGAATGCACAATAAAAAGACCAATAAAAGCAGCAATAGCTTCAACCATATCAGGAAAAGAGCAGAATAAAATAGCACGTTTTTTAAGGCTTCTCAAAAGCCTGCACTGGTAGAGGAGGCTTTGGTTTTGGGGCCACCTGTCATAGTTACTCACATATCCACTGAACAGATAACAGTATCCGCACATACTGTGGAAATACACACAGGTACACACTCTTGCATGCAAATTAACTATCTTATGCATCAAGAGTAAAGTTATTCAGTAGATGAAGTGATTAGGGGTGTTCTGGAGCAGTGTCAACCTCCAAACTCCTTTCAGAGAACATGCGTAAGAGTATCGGCCTAATGGTGCAGCCTTTTCAGTTTCCCAGTCATTTAAATCCTGCAAGGTTGTGTTTGCATTTGCTTGTGCCAGTTTTCTGGTTTGGGGGTTTGATTTTGGTTTTTTATGCATGTTTAGAAAAGAAAAGTCACAAAATTCCCACCAAGACCCAACCAGGATTGTCCCTGTGGTTTTTAAAAAAAATATTTGCACTGCAAGTGGCTTTTATTTGGTTTCATTTTGGTGTTTAAAATTGTTTAACAACATTAAATGAGCTGTTATTTGGTTGTATTTTACGGTTTCAGGTTTTGATCTTTTTGAACCACTTAGAAGCTTCATGTATTGGATGGGGAAGAAGTCTAATAAATCAATCCGGGCGCAATGCTATGGCCATGCTTATTGTCTGAAAGGCCATCAGATGCAGGAGACTTTCACCTCCAAGGCAGCCGAGAGTGCTACAACCTCAAAGGTAAAAATCGCCACCTCAAACATCACTCCTTCCAGGCCATTGCAGAAAGCTCCTTGGTGTCTCTTCTTCAAGAGGAGTGTCATGACCTAAGTCAAGGACAAGGGGTCGGGTGCCGGTGGGCAAGGAGTGGGATGAGGAGGAAAGGCCAGGATCAATGCTTCCCTTGGTCTCTCCAAGAATATAGAAGCCTCTGAGATCTGAGGGTCCCCTCTGCTGGCAGCAGTCTGATACAACAGCACCCTAAATCACTTCTATTCTTGGTACTGATACCGAAACATGTGCTGCAAATATTGCAGTGTTTCTCAAAGCCCACTGTGTATTTCACTATTTCTTACTGCCCATTTTTCCCTGGGGGGAAAACATTTTCAGGACAATCACACAGTAACATTTCCTAAAACGGTTTACCTCTCTCCATTGTACGAAACCGGGTGAGAGAACGAGGCAAGAAGTGCCACGCTGCTGTTTGCTTGTGCTGTTTTCATGGAAATATTCTCTCCTTTGTTCCCCTTATACATTCCGTTTCTCCTTCACAGGGATAGAAAGTCCATTGTACATGGTTAAAAAGAAGCCCATTGTATACTGCCGTGTGTTGTACTGATGGCAGTGGCAATAACAAATCAATTAATCTGCAGGAATTTAAGGGAACCAAATGTGCAGAGGATCCTGTTCCACATGTGTGCATTTTTTATGTTTTTTTTAGCAGCATGATTGATCTCTCTGGTATAATGAGTGACCCTTTGCACCAGCAATTCTATATGTGCTGCTGAAGAAAGATTGCTTTTCTTCCCCCTAGCGCACAGATTATTCCACACTCGTCTCTAGAGTTTAACTGTATCCTAATGTAGGACATGCCATGAAGGACAAAAAGGGCCCAACTCCTTTCCTTTTCATTTTTATAAGCAGCAGTCTCCAAAACTGATTGAAACAATAGCATTGGCTACTTGGTAATAGTTTGGAGTCTGATATTTCCCAGTAAGTCACCCCTACAAGCAAATTGATTTCTTTTCCCCACTTTCTATCCATATCAGTGCAGAAAGCATATCATTTAAATCTGAATATAGACACTGCCAGCTGGGAAAAGACAGGAGGGAAATCTGCATAAATGTCAGTATATTGGTATATATAAAAGCCTGCACATAAAGGGCTGTACTTATGTAGATATGAAGAACTGAATACCTGGGGTTTTTCCCCACCTGCCCCCATTCCCAATGAAATTCCTAATGAAATTGCCCATTATTCTGGGAATAGCTCTATAATGCAGACATTCTGTAAAGGATTGTAATGAGCCTGCATGTGTTGTGGACAAAAGAGATATTCATACCATGAGCTTCATCTCAGTGAAAGCCCCCAGTGAACAGCAGATTTTGCCTGTAATGCAACTTTTTCTAAGTCCAGCAGTTCACTTTCCCTATATATAAGGGAGCAAGTTAGAGAATATATTCAGGGGCACCTCTGGCTACTGGTGTACTGGAGATAAATTTTAGCATGCAGTGCGGTGGCCAGGTGTACTACATTACAAAGGTCAGTCCTCTCTTTTGGAGATTCCCCTCTTTTGGAAGAGGGGAATTGTCTGTTGGAAACTTTGGCTATTTGATGGGCTGCCCAGTCCAAGTCTGGTTGAAAGTCAAAGAGCCGAATGAGAGGCAGGGGGGACTGGACTGCAGACCACGCAGGCACACAAGTCACTGTGAGTAGGTGTATCATATTTCAATTTAAATATTATGCTTCCTGTATGTGTGTTGTGCAAGTTACTGCTATTTGTTGTCTTCTTTGGTGATGCATCTCCTCTGTTCTCATTTTATGCACATAGTCACCGTAATAGAGAACATGGTTTCTCAGGTGTAGATTTATTCCCCTTTCAGTGTTTTCCAGATTGCAGCTTGTTCAGTTTGTCACACAAAAATCTGCTCCTTCTCCTGAGTGGTGTGGGCATTGTAACTAGTCTCTGATGAAGCAGGTCAATCAGACCCAGCATGTGGAACACCTGTGGCATCTTCACACCGGCCAGTGAAGAGGCAGCTCAGCAAGGGCCCACTCACTGGTCAATGTGCACCTGCCTCTCAATGGTCTCTTTGTCCATAGTTCTTGGCATCCGCCCACACTCCTAGCCTATTCTGGTTCTGCCAATATCTCATCAGGAAGTTAGTCAAATTGCCCTGAGAAATGTGAAGGTGCTTGATTGGAGAAAGAGAACCTGGAAGGACCCTTTGCCAAGACCATACAAGGAAGCCCTGGCAAAGTGAAGATAAGAACTAGAGTGGCCACCAATGTTCCCTTGAAAATGAAATTTTGGAGCAATTTTAAAGTTTTGTTCTCAGGGAAAATTATCTGAGAGAGTCCAGATCAATCTAAACGACAACTGAGAGGCGGGGGGACAACTTTCCAGAAGGCAACTGAAATGTCTTGCAGAGTTCTGTGCACCTTTAACTGCTCTCCTCTGTCAGCAGTGTCTGACACTGCCTCACATATCCAGTAAGAGCAAAATAAAAGCTGTCCTTTCGAATGACAAGCAGGATGAACCCAAAGCAAAGTATGCACCCCTGGAGACATGTTACAACAGTGCAGAAGAACAAGATGTGTGCATGTCTAATTCCACGAAATCAGCTCTCCTGCCCTTAGGCTCTAGGTCAGTTCTGTTGCCGAAGCCAAGAGGAAATCCCTGCCTTCATTTTATTTGGGTAGCCAGTGAAGCTATACCATATCAACTCCTGTCAGGATATGCCAATATGATTTTTCTCCTCTTCCACAGAACAGACCAAACATTGATGAATCAACATTAAAAGGTCAGGCTAGCAGCTCAATTCACGTCAAATCCAAATTAGCTCATTTTGAAGCTTTTCTCAAGAGGATTTGCAAGTAGAACAGACTCTAAGGAAGAGGTAGGCAACCTGGCTCTCTCCAGATGTTTTAAACTACAACTCCCATTATCCCTGACCATTGGCTATGTCAGCTGGACTCATGGGAACTGTATTACCAAACATCTGCATGTTGCCACCCCTGTGTCTAAGGTGGTGACTGGAAAAGGCGTCTTCAATTGTAGCATCCTGCTGAGGGAATATTGTCTTCCTTGAGACCTATCTGGCATGAATTCTGATGGGAAAGTATATTTTTATTTTCCCAAGGATAGGATGAGACTGTGTCAAAATGGGCTTGACCTGAACAGAGCCAAAATTAGCCCTGTTTTAGCAAAACACAGTCCCACCCGAGGGAATATCCTGTTGCCCATCACTTGTACTCTTGGTCGCTGCCACGCCATGGTGGAGGAGAAAGCAAACGGACAAGCAACCGGAACAGCACCCCTCAGAAGTCGCTCCCCTGCACTCACTCTCAAGGATAGGGGCCTGAGCCAGAAACACATGAAAAATGAGGTGCTTCCATTTCCCAGCCCAACAGATAAATCAAGAAATACAGGAGGGCACCTCAAACATGAACCCAGCTGCATTTTGCTGAATTATATAACAGCATTATATAAATGCTTTTCTCTTCCATTTCTTGCAAATGGTAAAATTTCTCCTTTCGTCCTCCCCCATATCACAGAAAATGCTACCTTTGTCTATAGCCTGAGGAGACCACATTAAAAACAACCCTAATGAGAACGGCAGCCAGAAGCAAGGGCATACATAAAAGATAATTAAAGCTTAGATTATGACTATCAACATTCTATTGACATAAAAAACGATATCTTAGTGATATTATATAAGCATTGTCTTTCACAATGAAGCATGACAGGACCAAATTTAACTCTCAGTGGCTTGTGGAATCAAATTATATGGGCTGTTCCTTCAGCAGAGAAAATTGTGAAGTTGGAAATTAGAAGATATGCAAATCCTATTCATAAGAAGCAAATGAGGGTTACATTATTTCACTTTCTAGGAAGGATGAAATACAACCCTAAGGCTAAAGCTGAACAATATAGCACAGTACGAAACAATGAGGAAGGATCATTATATTTCAGAGATGCTCTTTTCTTACCTGTGACCACTTACCTGCGATCATTTAGGATATTACAGTTTCCAGGATAGATTAGAAAGGTAAGTGGCTCAAATTTCCTGTTCTACACCCTTTGGGGGACATACAAAAGGGTGGTGTGTGGATCCCCAATGTAGGTCTCACCTAACAAATGCACTTCACATCTCTCCCTACATAGGAATGTTTGGGAGCCCTCATTGCAGACATTATCAAACAGAACACATGTATCACTTTCAGGAGCCGGAAACCTCAAGCACAGGCTATTTTGTAATGTTTGGTCACAGTTCAGACACAGAGAGCATTAAACAATGCTCCAAATCTCCTCAATCCAAGTGCATGTTGTTTCAGCCTACAGTGACTTCTGCCAAGTGGATTCAAGGGCTCCAACTTCTGCCCCTGCAGATGAACTGGGAATGCAACTGAGTGATCTCCATCAATACAGTCAATAGGAATGACTGTGCTACCAGTGCGATGTCTGCACTTAGGGAAGCTTCAGGGAGCTTTACCTTTGGACCTAGCTCTGTTAATTTTACACTAGGGATGGGATGAACCTTTTCAGAATCTGTCCTTCCAGAATGCAAGGACATCCTCTCACGTTCAGTTCAATCTTGCAAAGCAAGTTGAACTAAGAGGAGGTCTATGAAGACGTGCAGGCCCCCAGTTGTGCAACTGGCAACCTTCCCAGCCTCCATTCCCAGTGACCAACCTTCTTCCTCCCTCTCTGCAGCAGCAGGCATGGAAAGGGGGCACAGCCAATGGGAGCATCAGCTGCCACTCCTGGTAACCAGCCTCCTTCCCCACTGCCTGCTGCCAGTAGCAGTGATGGGTGCAGGAAAACACTGCTGCTTGGGCAGCACATGGGCTTGATTCCAGGTGAGCACCCTGCAAACCCTGGGCATGCTCAACAAAAACTAGGACTATGGGCCCCTGCAAAGAGGTCCAGGAATTTGAAACTAGAAAACCTGGCCGATTTTCCACACAAAATGGCTCCCGTGAACATCTCTATTTTACATGTAGTCCACAAAAAATTCTCTTATGTCAACCATCTCCCAGATATTTGCAGTGCTGGGGGTGGGCAACATGTGGCCCTCAGGAAATTTTGACACAGAACGAAGCCACCTTGGAAGGGGTTCTGCCCTAAAAGCAATACTAGAATACTGGAATGGAATGGAAACCCATTATTCCTCATTATTGGCTAGGTTGGTTAGGCCTGATGGGAATGATAGGTAACAACATCTAAAGGGTCGCAAGTTCTCTACCCCTGAAGTAGTGTGTTGTATGAGGCTGAGAGAGATTTCTTCCTTTCTGTGGTGCTTAAAAGATTAACACAACCAACGACAAAGCAACACGTCTCCACACTTTTTCTTTCCAGGAACATAGCTTTGACTAATTCAGGCTTTGCCTAAATATCTCGACTGTAATGGATTTTCTGTGTACCCAAATCTATCTAAAATGATTTCTGGACTGCCTTTAAGAGTAGAATCCTCTCTAAATAAAAGTGGCCAGGATTCACCCCAGTGCCACTGAGGGACCTATGAGTTGAGTGGAATGGTGTAAATGGGTCTCCTGCAACAGCAGGGGGTTGGACCAGATGGCCTTCTTGGCCCCTTCCAATTCTAGTATTGTATAATTCTATGGTTCAGAGCCAAACTCTGATTTAGATTTAGAACAGGATAACTGGAGAGCCAGTTCTATTGAAAAAAAAGTCTAAGGACATGTGATGTTAGCTTGTTTCCCCACTTGATTATAGGACCAGGACTGGTTTGGACCTGAGCAAGAGGAAGAATGCCAGAATTTCAAGGTTTACCTTCTGCCAGGTTTACCACAGGATAGTAGGATAGGCGAATTGAACATTCCTGACCAGTTTCAAGTTTCAGCCTTGAATGACACCACTAAAAGCTAAGAAAATGAATAGCTCCTTTGTAGGAACCAGACAGGATGGTGGGAGGTTGAACTGGGCTAAGGAAGGAAAGAATTTCAAACCTGTTTCATAGGAATGGAAAAGTCTATAGAAAGCAGTACAAGTTTTGTCTTAGCCACCCAAAGCTCTCCTTACCTGGACAATCCATCAAATACAGACTTTATCTGATTGAAACTTGTATAATTAAGAATCTGTCATGGAATTTAATGATGAAATGAATTTCAAATGCCCAGATCACTTTCTTGTTGGTCCTGAACCCTTCTTAAAGGCCTGGGATCATCCTGACATTTGTTGTTTTAAATTGTTCAGGCTCTAGCATACCTAATGGCTATTACTTCAAACTATGCACTTGTTTGCCTAACAGCATGGTTCAGAGAAGACCTAAAAAATAGCAATTAATTTGCCTGATGCTCAAATTCTTTCTAGCATGGACTTTCCATGACCCTTGATCTTTGATCAACTTTGACACAAGACCCATGGAGATTACAGTTCCAGTTATTGAACTGATCACTGGCTGTGCATACATTCTAGCTTGTAAGTTACTCTTGAACCATATCTCCATTCATCTGGAATGTTGTCTAGCCTAGATTTATCATGACCCTGCGGTGTATGGGGTGATCAGGGAGGGGTAGCTCCTCTGGAGTAGGGCATGTCATGTCCTCTTAGGGCAGCTCGTCCACCTTTGGTCCCCACTTGTCACCCAGCTCTCACCTGTGGCTCCCAGTAGCTGTAGCATGAGCAGCGGCCACACCCCGGGCAACAGCTTCGACAGGCTGGCCAAACCAGGTAGAGGGGAACCGTTGGGTCAAGACCTTCAGTGAGGCAGGGATTTGTCTGTCCCGAGCATGTGAAGACAGACTCCGGCAGATTGAGTGGATGAGACCTACTAGAATAGGACCAACGGTCATGAAGGCGGTTTCTGCAAGTGTTGTGGTACGCTAAGAGCACGGCAAGACACGAAGAGGCCCTGGTCAAACACTGCGCCCAGCCCATCTCCAACCATCTCGACTCTTGTCCTACCACTGGAGCAAGATGGATTCTGGGAAGAGAGAGTGAGGCTGACTATGCGCACCTCCCCATCATTTTAATCCAATCCACGCGCAAGTCTTGACATCCTCAGTTCTAGTAAACCTCAAAGTCCTGTGGCGATGGGCGAGCGACGAAGCAGCAGGTGTGGATACACTGGGAGCTGTAGCTGCAGACCTGCACACAGGCAGCTCAGGTCTAATGGTCGTCTTCTTGCTGACCAAAGCAACAGCTGGATTCAGCATCTACCTGAGTGACTGAGCAGCCCTCTTTAGGACCGCACTGCTCACCTCCGTAGCAAGAGGAAGGGACTAGAAGAGGTGCCCTAAACATTGTTTGCTTCACAGAACCCTGGCCAGCTTACTGCGGCTGGAGGGGATCCCATCTTATGTGGTTGAACAACAAAACTGCAAACAAAATGCAAACGCAAAGTAACACCACTGATTATTGGCACATGGAATGTACGCACGCTTCAAGACAACCCCGCAGCAGATCGACCAGAAAGAAGAACAGACCTGGTCGCCAGAGAGCTTGCAAGATTTAACATCGATATTGCGGCCCTGTGTGAAACTCGCCTAGCCAATGAAGGTCAGCTCACAGAAACAGGAGGCGGTTACACATTCTTCTGGTGTGGATGTAGCAGTGACGAACGTCATGAATCTGAAGTTGGCTTTGCGGTTAAGGATCATCTTGTCCCAATACTTGCCAGTCTTCCCAAGGGTGTGAACGACCGACTCATGACAATGCATCTCCCACTACCGAGAGGAAAGCAAGGCCCACTGATCAGTGCCTATGCATCCACAATGACGAATCCGGATGAAGTAAAGGACAAGTTTTATGAAGATCTCGATGCTCTACTCTCAACCATGAAGTGCACCGACAGGCTGATTCTACTTGGCGATTTCAACGTGAGAGTAGGATCTGATCACTCTGCCTGGGATGGAAAAAATGGAATCTGCAAATGTAACAGCAATGGCCTACTACTCCTGAAGACATGTGCGGCTCATGATCTAATCATCACTAATACCATCTTCTGCCTGCCCACTTGCAAAAAGACGTCCTAGATGCACCCACACTCCAAGCACTGGCATCTCATTGATTATGTTATCGTGCAGAGGAATGTCAGACAGGATGTAAGGGTGAGCAAGGTCATGACGAGTGCTGACTCTTGGACTGACCACAGACTCATCATCTCCAAATTAAGCCTTCACATCAAGCCTAAGAAACGTCTGCAGGGTAACAAAGCTGTGATGAAAAAATCAATGTCAGTAAACGGAGGAACCCCAACACAACAGCTTCACTAGCAGAAGATCTTGACAACCAACTCTCAGAGCTGCAATTAGAGGAAAATGCTGAGAAGGACTGGGAACGCTTCTAGGATATTGTGCACTCTTCTGTTCTAAAGGTTCTTGGACCCTCACACAGGAAACAGCAGGACTGGTTTGATGAAAACGATGAAGAGATCAAGGCCTTACTTGCTGAAAAGCACCACCTTCACCATGCTCATCAGAACGACCCGTTGTCAACAGCTAAGAAAAATGCCTTCAACAACGCTTGCAGGATTGTACAGAGCATGCTTCGCAAGATGCAGGACTCCTGGTTGAGTGCCAAAGCAGATGAAATCCAGAAGTTTGCTGATAGAAATGATGCCAAATGGTTCTATGAAGCCCTCAGATCCTTGTATGGACCTCAGATGGTGCAACTCTCATTACTGAGAAGACTTTGATTCTACAGCATTGGGCTGAGCACTTCCAATATGTACTGAACCTCCCATCCTCCATCAATAATGAGGCGACTGACAGAATGCCCCAGGAGGATATCCACCACAGCCTGGATGCCCCACCATCAAAGCCTGAAACCCTACAGGCCATCAGCCAGCTGTCCAGTGGCAAGGCCCCAGGATTGGATGCGATCCCAGCGGAAGTCTATAAGGAAGGTGGTGCAGTGCTTTTTTTTTTTTTTTGAATAAGTTTTATTCTAAATAAAGCTAATACAAAGAAAAACTAAAATCAACATCAATCATCGGACCTACTGGGTCAGCCCCCCACATTTTTTCTTTTTATGTTAACTTATGAACATATTTAAATCTATGCAAAGCCCCGTTTCTCTAGCCAATAATAAAAAGAGTCCCAAGTTTGATAGAAGTCAGTATCTTCTTTCTCCTTCAGTGACAAAGTCAATCCGTCCATTTCTGCACAATCCAAGATCTTTTTTAGGATCAGTTCATCGGTGGGTGGCTCTTTTCCAGTGTTGGGCAAATGCAATCTTCGCCACAGTAATTACATGTAAAGTCAAGTACATTTCTTGTTTACTAATATCATCAGGTATAATGCCTAATAAGAAAACTTCAGGTTTAAAAGCTAAGGATTTTTGTAACATTTCCTCAAGCCATTTATGTATTTTAATCCAATACTTTTTCGCTTTATCGCAAGTCTACCACATATGATAGAAGGTACCCAATTTATGTTTACATTTCCAACATCCGTTTGACATATTTGGAAACATCTTGGCTAGTCTATTTGGCAACAAATACCATCTATAAAACATTTTATACAAGTTTTCTTTATATGAAGTTGCTAATGTTACCTTAATATTTCTCTCCCACAGCTTTTGCCATTTTTCTAATTCAATATTATATCCAAAGATTTGTGCTCACGTTATCATAGTTTCCTTAACCTGTTCATCTTCCATTCTCCTATCTAGGAGTAAGTAAGTAATAATAAGAAATTATATAATCTTTTAATCATTTTCTCATCTGATTTAAGCATCACCTGCTTAATGTCCTTATAAAAGCCCCACATTCTATAATCTTTAGCATATCTTGATTGTATCTGCACCTTATGCCACCAAGAGATATTAGATCCTTGTTCTTGTATTTCTTGATTCAATTTCAGTCCTCCATCATTATCCAAAATGTCATCATACCTTACGATCATTTCTAAATTCAATGCATTTGGATATACAAGAGCTTCCATAGGTGAAAGTCACCTTGGTAATTTATTATACAGTTTTGTCTTTAACTTTTCCCACACCAACATTAATGATTTCCTAATACATTGACTTAAAAAACAACCATGTGCCTTAGACTTTTCATACCACATATAAGCATGCCAGCCCATTTGGAAATCATGCCCTTCGAGTTACAAGATTCTCTTATTTCTTAAAGTTATCCATTATTTTAGCCACGTTAAAACAGAAGCTTGATGATACAGCATCCAGTCAGGAAGACCAAAACCCCCATTCTCTTTAGCCTCCTGAAGTATTTTTAGTTTAATCCTTGGTTTCTTCTTTCTACATATAAATCTCGAGAAATGAAAATTTAGGAAGGTGGTGCAGTGCTTGTCAACAAACTCACTCAGCTGTTCCAGTCCTTCTGGAATCAAGGATCCATTCCTCAGGAACTGAAAGACGCGTCCATCGTACACTTGTACAAGAGGAAAGGAAATGGACAAGCCTGTGATAATCATAGAAGAATATTACTGCTCTCCATCGCAGGCAAGATCCTTGCACATGTGTTGCTGAATCGCCTGACTGACCACCTGGAACAGGGTCTACTACCCGAGACACAGTGTGGCTCTGCAAAGAGCGTGGCACTGTGGACATGATCTTCACAGCCTGACAGCTCCAAGAGAAGTGTCAAGAGCAGAATCGTGAACTGTACACCATCTTTGTGGACCTCACCAAGACTTTTAACACTGTGAGTCGCGAAGGTCTGTGGTGCATCATGTCGAAGTTTGGGTGCCCTGACAGATTCATCCTGATGGTACATCAGTTACACAACGGCATGACAGCTCATGCTTTGGACGACGGAGAAGCCTCAGAGGCCTTTCCCGTCACAAATGGCGTCAAGCAAGGGTGCGTGCTGGCACTGACCCTGTTCAGCATAATGTTTTCAGCCATGCTAACAGACGCCTTTCAGAACAACTCCTTGGGAGTCAGCCTGAAATACAGGACCAATGGGAAACTGTTCAACCTGCAAAGACTCCAGACTGTCACCAAGATAAAGGAGACTGTGCTACGAGACCTCCTTTTTGCTGACGACTGTGCCCTGAATGCTGGATCAGAGCAGGAAATGTAAGCCAGCATGGACAAATTTTCAGTAGCATGCAACTTCGGCCTCCTCATCAACACAGAGAAAACCAAAGTGATGCATCAGCCAGCTCCGAAAGCCCAACACCAAGAGCCCACCATCACAGTGAAGGGACAAAAGCTGCAAGCAGTGGACCAATTTACATACCTTGGCAGCATCCTTTCCCACACAGTGACAATTGACATCGGGGTCAACTGCAGAATCGCCAAGGCAAGCTCTGCATTCAGCAGACTGCAGACCAAAGTGTGGGACTGCCGTGGAATAAGCCTTGCTACAAAGCTTAAAGTCTACCAAGCAGTAGTGCTAACTACCCTGATGTATGCCAATGAGACTTGGACAGTATACAGGAGGCATGCTAGGCAACTGAACCACTTCCACACGACTTGTCTCCGCAGACTTTTGAGGATCCGGTGGTAGGACAAGGTGCCAGACACAGAGGTCCTCTCCAGAGCAGGCCTGCCATCAGTTCACACCCTGCTGATGAAAGCCCAGACACGCTGGGCAGGCCATGTTGCAAGGATGCCAGACCACCACATCCCCAAACAGCTCTTCTATGTGAGCTGTCTCAAGGAAAGTGATTGCATGGGGGACAAAAGAAGTGAAACAAAGACACGCTGAAAGCCTCTCTCAAGTCCCTGGTTAGCAACATCACCTCCTGGGACACCCTGGCACAAGACCGATCGACATGGCCCATGCTGATCCACCAAGGCTGCCAAACTTCTGAAGCCAGAAGGACAACCATAGCACAAGAGAAGCGAGCACTCCATAAAGCCAGAGTTGCAAATGTTGCAACAGTGGTGCCCACACATGTCTGCCTGACATGTGGCAGAACACTCTGTGCCCGTATTGGCCTTATCAGCCACCTGCGGACACACCGTGGACAACTCACAACCCATTAGATGTCAAGGTCCTCATCGAAAACGATGGACCAACATCATCATCATCATGACCGTTGACCTTGTATTGCTTTCTGGATTGCAAGGATCCCAACTTAGGAAAATATAGTGGGACTGAGATCTGATATTGTTGTTGATATAAGGCTTTCAATTGTTTCTTGAACTACGTCATGGATTTATAGAATACTAGAATAAAAGAGTCAGAAGGGGTCAGTGTAGAACACCAAGTTAAACCATCCTTCTCAGATGACTGGCCAGTTGCATCTTGAATGCCCCTCATGTGGGAGACCCCATAACCTCCCTAGGTAATTGATCATACTGTTATGACAGTCAGGAAATCTTTCCTGATATCTAGCCAGAATCTGGCTTCTTGTAACCTGAACCCATTATTCTGTGTCCTACACTCTGAGATGATCAAGAAGAGATTCTGTTCTTCTTTGTAGCAGTCTTTCAAGTACTTGTAGAGTGCTACCTTATCTCCCCTTAGTCTTCTCTTCTCCAGCTAAGCATGCCTAGCTCTTTCAATCTCTCCCCATGGGGCTTTGTTTCCAGTCCCTGGATCATCCTTGTTGCTCTCCTTCAAACCCTTTGCAGCTTGTCTGCATCTTTCTTAAACTGTGGTGCCCAGAACTGGACACAGTACTCCAGGTGAGGCCTAATCAATGCTAAGTAAAGAGAAACTAGTCCTTCACATGATTTAGAAGTGATGCTTGTATTAATGCAGCCTAAAATATCATTTGCTCTTTTTTGCAGCCACTTCACATTGTTGACTCATATTCAACTTGTAATCTGCAACAGTTCCAAGATCCTTCTTACTTACAGTATTCTTGAGTCAAGTATTCCCCAACTTGTAACAATGCATTTGGTTTCTTTTTCCTAAGTGCAGCACTTGGCATTTGTCCCTACTTAATTTCGTTCTTTTTTTTTTCAGCCCAGTGTTCCAACATCTTTAAGATCACCTTGAATCTTCTTTCTACCCCACCAAATGTTGAACAGCACTGGGCCCAGGACTGAATCCTGTGCTACCCCACTTGCTACCTCTCTCCAGTTTGAGATGGTTCAGTTTTTTGAGTCTGCTTCCATTCTTTGAGAATTCTTTGAGTCTGATTCTGTAGCCAACTGTGGACCTACCTAATCATTGTTCCATCTATCCCACTTTTACTAGTTTGCTAGTCAGGATATCATGGAGCACTTTGTCAAAAGCTTTGCTAAAGTCAAGATAGATTATGTCCACAGCATTCCCACAGACATTTGGGGTTACCTAATTTAAAAATGAAATCAGATTAGTCTGGCAGGATAGGATGTGTTCTTGAGAAATCTGTGTTGGCTTCTAGTAGTCACTGCACTGTTTTCAAGATGTTTGCAGACTGACTCCTCCAGAATTTTCCCAGGGATCGATGTCAGACTGACCGGTGTGTAGTTCCCAGGTTCTTCTTTTTTTCCTTTCTTGCAGATCAAGACAGCATTAGTCCTTCTCCAGTCATCTGGTGCTTCCCTTGTCCTTTATTATTTCTCAGAGATAGCAGAGAGTGGCTCTGCAAGTTCTTCTGCTAGCTCCTTTATGACTCCAGGATGGAATTTATCAGGCCCTAGAATTATGAACTCATTCAACCCAATTAGATTATCTTTGACCATTTGCCTAGCAATCCTGAGTTTCCATTCTGCTCCTTTGGCTTATACCTCCCTTTTATTAGGAAGGTCATAGATCTTCTTTTGGGAGAAGACTGAGCCAAAGTAGGAATTGAGCACTTCTGCATTTTCTTTGTCATCTGTTATCATTTTGCCATCCACGATGAATAGTTGAACCCTCATTTCTTCCCTCCGTCTTTTGCTTTGGCCATATTCAAAGAAGGCTTTTTGTTGCTTTTAGAATCCTTTGCTAGCCTCAATTCACTCATAGCTTTAGTCTTCCTGATGCCATCTCTGCAATTCCACGCTACCTGCCTGTATTCTTTCTCTGTGGCCTGGCCTTCTTTCCACTTTCTATGCAAGTCCTTTTTTGTTTTCAGATCATCTCTAAGCTTTTTGTGAAGCCACATGGGCTTCTTCTGTTGTCTTCTACCCATTTTCCTTGCTGGAACTATTTGTAATTGTGCCTTTAGAATTTCTTTTTTCTTTTTTAATTTCACACCCACCTTGGACTCCCAGTCACTTGCCATGTAACTTCACTTATAATTGTTTTAAGTTTATTAAAATTGGTTTCCCTAAAATTCAGGGTACATGTTTGGCTGCATTTGGCTTTTGCTTCTTTTAGAATCAAGAAAAGTGGCATGAATAGCACAGTCACTTTCCCCCAGAGTTCCCTTAGCTGCCACCTTGTCCAGTAGGCCTTCCCTGTTGGTGAATATCAAGTTAAGAATAGCTGTTCCTCTTGTTCTTTCCTCCACTTTCGGTTAGAGCATCTTATCAGCAACAAATCTTAGGAATATCTTGAAGACACCATGCTTGGCAGAATTTGTCTCCCAACAGATATGAGGGAAATTGAAGTCTCCCATAGCGACGACATCATGTCTCCTTGAAATGATGGCAATTTGCTTTTGAAAAGTTTCACTTGAGCTATAAGATTTCTGAAGTGTGCATCCATTAAGCTTTTACAGTGATATTTGCTACAAAAAAGTTCTCATTGATTTGAAAATGCGCCTATAGTGCAAATGGAGTCTTGTTCAGATAATTCCTCGGTCCATTGTTTACATGTTTCTGTTTCTGTTTTGTTTTTTGTGGAATGCTAGTTTTCCTTATATGGCTGAATTGTGTCCCTTCCAAATCCATATTTCTTTGCAACCATTGTTGGTCCCAAAGTACGTTCTGATGCAGACCAGCTTTTTTTAAAAAAAGGTAAAACAACCCTCCAATCTAGCACAAAGAGGAGCAGAAAGCTGTTGCTGACAGAACTTCTTTCACCTATTATAAAGATCAGCCTTTTCAAAGACAGGACAACAAAGCAGGCCAGGCTGAAAAGATGGATGCACTTCTAAAGTTATAATTATTTTGTCACACTGATCCTTCTGAATAAATGCAAACCACACCAGCTCAGTCTCTCTAAAACCTGCCTGGCATCACAAGTATTGCTGACTATGTTTGGTGTCTGGGTTCATGCCATATTTTTTCAAGAGCTCTTGCATTCTTCCTGTACAGATATAGTCGCTCTAATATGCCAGTGTTAGAAGATACAATAGAGCAAATATGTCAATCAAATAGAACTCAGCAGTATTTATCTGTTGCCATGTCGTGAGGAATGTAACATCAGGCAAGGTACTTCAAATTGTTTGCTACATAATGCTTACCTGATTTGAAATTATGATCAAATGGATATGGAAGCATAAGTGACAGTTACCTAATTACATTGTGCTTTATCACTACTAAGAGGAGAGATTAATTTACTATGTTCAACCATTTCAATAGAGGGTTGATTTCATAGCACTCAGGTGGGCTAAAAACCCACTATCACAATACAGATATTGCTTCAGAAAACAAGAGTAAGTGTACCTATGCCTGGGTATCCAAAAATGCTTGATAATGACCTGTCAGTGACATTACTGAATGGGACATTCATGGTAATGCTAGCAAGCTAAATGGATATGCCATCTGTATGCAAATAGAGCATACAAAGAATGCTGTTAAAAGGATACATGTATTTTATTCATCAGTTAACAAAATGGATATGACATACCATAATTAAAAAATAATAGATGAAATGTCCAGGTGAAACAGACCACAAAAGCAGTGTCGATCACCTTCAATAACATAAGAAATAAGGAGTTTAAATTATACATTGCAACTGCAGATTGATACTGCAGAAGATACTCCGCAGTAAAATTCTACTCTATGTAAAATTCATACATTTTTCCCAGGGCTTTGAAAAATGGCATAACCTTTTAGTAGTGACTGAAGCATTTTGAATAAGCTGTGCTTTAGGCTGATACTCAGTTCAGGGGTCAAATCCAGGATCACCAGAAATCCTAATGTACACATGGTGCAACGTACATGGAGTACAAACCGACACCATAGCCACACCAAAGACTTTCCACAGAATGCTAAGGATTTGACAGCTGCCATGCCTTCACATTTCTGAAGTGGCTTTTGGGGGGGCCCCAGGGCTGCAGTTGAAAGGGGAGCTCAAGCACACCTTATGGCTGTCTTCACTTGACCCAAAGCAGAGTGATAAAAGGGCATTCATGTGATTCAGCACTCACAACCTTTATGAGCCACAAACTCTCACACACTGCCTTGTTTGCACATTCGAGATGGTCCTAAGAAAAGTAATTACTGAGTTCACCCTGTGATGATCCTACATAGTTTTTTTATGTTCAGACACACACGTTGCACTGGAGGAAGACCTCCTATTTGCTCCAGTGGGAGAGGAGGTTTGCCTCAAAGGGTTTAAGGCCTCTCCTATGTAATGAGGTTTTAATCTGGATGAGGCCTCATACTGCCAGTATGCTGCATTTCCATGCTATCTGGGAAGAGAGGCTTCTCCTGCTGTAGCCAGCACAAAAGCCAGAAAGAAGGAGTGAGATCAAGAAGGAAAGTCCTTGCAAACTTCAGTGACCACATCTGGCCCATTTATTGGACATTCCTCATGGTCATGCTGTAGTGTTATGCAAAATTACCTAGGCATGAGCATAAAGTTAATCCTAAGAAAATATGTGCACAGTTTGTCTGCATACCAATTCTTTGCATGTCACTGAATTCAGGACGGATTGTTTCTGAGGAAACAATGATTTGATCAGACCACATAAGCCAGAATCATCTACCTATGCACCTGAAGCAAGCAAAAAGATCATTTCAGAGCAGTGACATTAGATTACAACCCACCTGAAAACAAATCAGTAAAACTCAGTCCTTTCCAAGTGATTGCATACAACTCTGAAACAGACATCAAAAGTTGTATCAATGCAATGTGTATTCACCATGCCTGCACATCCTATAAAAAAACGAAGCATATTTTTTGATCAGCATCATATGCAGTGGGTTAAACTGATTACAATTCATCATTCTTAAATGCCAAACTGAATTTAGAGCTTATTACAGGAATAGACATATCAGCCTTAATCACAGTGGGATTTGTAACAGAGCAATTTGTTTACCACGCACTCATAGTGTATTAGATTTACTCAACCTACAGAAAACAACAATCCTGAAAGAAGAAACATTGACATTACAGCTATGGGAAATTAACTTGTTTAAGCTATAGAAGGGAACAAGATATCACAAAAACAAATAGCAAGAACTCCTCTAATGGTTTGCCAATATTATGACAGTAGAGATCTGGACTGGGGGGTAAAAAGGCCAATAGAGATGGGAAGGTCAAAGAGTCTGCATAGCCATTCTTTGTCTTCTTTCTACCAAGCCTCCTGCTAAGGGTGCCAATTATTGTCAAGTATGAAAGCTACGTCTGCCAATCTATCCTGGGTCTATGGTCAGAATTCTCATTTCCCCAAGTTATTCAGTAGCTATCAGATGATGATGATAACCATTGATCATTCACTACCAAGCCAAGCTGGATTTAGACAAGTGACCTAAAGGTGAAGGGTTCCATATTACATTCATTTGAGCCATTATGTCCTCTCCAAGTTGTGCCATTTCATGTGCTCATGAATTGCATTCATGCTGGCACTATATTTTTTATTTTCTTTAGAGCCTCATAGAGATCACCTTAGATAAATAAAGCTTCATTATGTTCTGCCAGGAAGAAGCCTAAATATTCCCCCAACATTTCATTTTAAACGAATAGCAGAGGACCTCGCTTTTATAGGTTTCTCTGCTCCAGTCTCTCATGTTCAGTTTCACATGTCCCCGAAGCAAAATACATAATGCGTGGAAATCTGATAATGCATGCTCTCTTCTAAGATCACAAACATACGAATTTTTGTTCTAACAATGAACTTAGTTGGTCAGTGCTATGCATTGTGGTCAAAACAGGGCTAATGAAAAAGAAGACAAAGGTCTTAAGGGAGTCCTGAGGTTTTCAGAGGTACAAAAAAAATAATAAAAGGGGGGGGGATTTTGCACACCCTCAAAGAATGACCTAATGAAGCTGAGTGGACATGACCACAGAATGCTAATTTCTGCAGTGAGGAACAGGAGAGGTGAAGCAGCGCCAGTTGAGTTCACTCTCCCTACTGTTGTGAGACAACTGGGGGAAAATGGAAATGGAATGCCCTACTTGGAGGAAATGGCTGGCTGGAATTTTGAACTAGAAAACTCCTTTTAGGATGGAGGCCCTACTTAGTTATATGTGATTCATTAGAATTTGATTCTGCAAAAAAAGATAGTTTATTTTTCTCAGGCACAGAGGCTTCAAAAGGAAGAATAGCTGTGGCATAGTATGCTAATTTCATCCCAGGTTTTCTTATATTTCTACTAAAGAAGTGTAAGAAATTCAGTTCAGTTCATTTTTGATCAGGATGTATCAGTCCTCATCTTCTAGACTGAACACAGACTTAGATGCCATCTGTGAGCTTCTGAGCTTATTTCTGAGTATATTCTCGGCATATTTCTGAGCTTACCATGTGATTCATGGACCAAAAATAAATGTATTTGACAGCATGCATACATTTGAAAAAATGCACATAAATATGCTTTAATCGATGGAAGAAACCACATAGATTTCAAAGATGTGCAGAAGTAAGGCATACATTTGGAATATGCACAGATTTTCCTGTGGGGGGGGGGAAGCAAAGTTCACATTCTGATATAGATTTGATTCAGAAGTCAGCATTCTGAGAACTTTGGTGAGCTTGAATTCTGTGAATTTGCACATTCCCATAAAAATAGATATACATGAAAGCATATGCTAAGGATTTCAGGGTAGAAATCATTGTGATGTGCCATTTTTGTTTCATCTTCAAGAGCTGGACCCTAAAACAGTATGTTCTAAAGCCATGTTATGACTATCTTGTCCCCCTGGATTTAATGGCACTCCCATTCAACAAAAGGTGGGTGATGACATTAAAATTCAATGGGATTAAAAAGAGTCTGACTGTATGCATGATACGATTTGGAGCACTTGGTCCACTTCCACATTTGATGCTAGGCATGGCTTTTTACTCCAACAGTAAGGTCAAGGTCAAGGTCAAGGTTTCCCTTGCACATGCATGCTAATCATGTCTGCCTCGAGGGGTGGTGCTCGTCTCCATTACAAGCCAAAAAGCCAGTGTTGTCCGAGGATGCCTCCGTGGTCATGAGGGCCAGCATTACTAGAGACTTTCACACACAAAATGCTGTTACCTTCCCACCAAAGTGGTTCCTATTTATCTACTTGCATTTGCATGCTTCTGAACTAGTAGGTTGGCAGGAGATTACTCTGTTGTGCAGCACTAGGGATTCAAACTGCTGACCTTGCAGTCAACAAGTTCAACATCTTAGCTGCTGAGCCACCATGCCACTTAACTCCAGCAGCAGAGGATCTTAAATTTGACATGAGCATGGTTAAGATGGGCATGTAGTGTGAGGCAAATCTGTTTATAATGTATGAAATAATCTCTTGGTGTATTCAACTTAAATAATTAAGGTTCAATTAGACTGGAATGGTGTGGTGACTGTATGGTGTTGAGGCCCTGCAGACCAATGGCCTTCAAAAGAGCAATGAATGGCAGCATCTTGCTAGGGGTTCTCTCCCCTCTTTATGAAAAACGGTGGTCGTTACAATCTCAGCACTAAAAAGAGAGATGCTATAAATTTTGCAAGTCAACGCCATCTCCTTAACCCCACATGAGCAAAAACAAGCTGTGGCCATGCATCAAGCTGAAGAAAATATTTTGTACATGTATTTCAGGGTACATCTTATTATTGAAAATCATTTCCATGGCTGAGTACTAAAGACCCTGGCAGTATTGAACATGCCCTATGATATTCTTAAGAACAGTAATATGCTAATATTTGGATATATCCAAAGCACACTGGTATATCACCATGCAAATCCCCCTCCCCGTGTGTGTGTGTGTGTGTGTGTGTGTGTGTTTAAATGACCAACAGTGCACTTCTGTAGCCACCTAGGCACAAGGAAGCTCAATGGGAGATTCTCCAAGGTATGTAGCTATAGGACTGCAGCTTCAAGGATCTCTTGAACTATTAGCATTCACTTGTACACCCTTTTCTGCACCTGAAATTAACGGAGATGCTTTACCTTGGGTTAGGAGGGAAACAAGCAAGAGACATCTGACAAAGATAGATGCTTAAGGAGTTTCCAGGTGATTAGCAGGACAATAAAAACCCAACAAACAACAAAACCAACCCCAGGTCATTTCTCATCAAGGAAGTCAGACCAAAACTATAGCCTTCCATGGTAAAGAAACAAGTGTGACATTTCACTGCAAAATGTAGTTCTCAGGGGCAAATATCTGTTATGTGGGAGATCTATGATAGCATGTCCCAACTTTGTTTCAAGATTTGTAGCTGACACTGAAAGTATGGTGGTGAGGTAGACTGGGGCAGGAGCTGTGTCAGAAACTTTAAATTTTCATCTGCCCCACATCCACCATTTTCCAAATTAAATCTTCTCTGCCCTCCACATCCAAAGCAAAGTTGGTATTGATTCTGCTGGGCTTTGGCAGGGGAGAAAAAACAAATACCCATATTGTACCTATCCTTTCTTCTAGAAGTCCTAATAAGAGCTTTGGAGAAGGAGACCTTTTTACTTAGTTTTCAAAAACACTGACATTCAGCAGAACGAGCAGGAAGACCTTGCTCAGGTGTACATCAGAAGTGCCATGTTCCGACAGAACACAAATGCACACAATTAAATGCAGCTATTGCCATCGCTACTCAGTCATTAAGCCCCATTAATTTCAGTTGTAGGGTGTAAAAGTCATGTGTGAGGCCATGTGGCTAGTCAATACCATCTGTAATGCTGGCCATGCATGTGTTTGGCATGACAGGTAGTCTCTGATATTGTCTATGTGCCAGCAGAACGCACCAACCACTGCAATGGGTAGGGTTAGATCTCCCTAAGCCTAAACCGAACCCTAAAACCCTCCTTTCTGGAATGGAATAGGCCATCAAAACTTGAAGATCAGAGCTCTGCTAACCTGTTGTGTTCTAGAACAAACATTTTGGATTGTGTTAGGGGTTCCTGGAGGACACAGTGGCTTTCTGCTGGACCAACTGATCAGTGGAGGCCCAGGGGTAGGGTGGGCACTGCCTGATGTCTGCAAAGGGATGCCTTCTCATGTGCAGCTGTGCACACGTAGGTGCTCCATGTGTTTGAAACCTCTACCCAGTCATGGGTTCAATGTGTGTGGAATGCTTCCACATGGACAGCAGCATGTGCTTAAGTGGCCCCCAGCTGTTCTCATACTGCCTCTGCTTCCAGCAGAGCTGAGACAGAGGCACATGGGTGGTTCCCACTCTTTCTTCTTCTACACAAATGCCTTTGCTTGCAGGGGTGAGGAAGGCCTGGGCATAGGTGGGGTTTAGCTGTGCAGCCTGATCTGTGAGGTTTCTTTTGTTGCCTTCCTTTCCGTGCTTTGCTGTTTCTTATTCAAAGGGCCGTTTTTTGCAAACTGAAAGCAACATGTTGACTTGATTCTCCGCCCGCCCCCCAGTGCCTTCTGGTGGTTAAAAACAGGCCTGAGAAAAGCTCTCATCTATTGCCAAATTGCAACTTTCAACATTCTGGTGCAACCCTATTTACATGCCTTCCTGTCACATCTGTGTTTTCACATGTCCATTGTTGATTGCTTTTACTAAGCAAAATTGATTTTCCTTGTTAAGGTTCACTTGCAAAACATATAACCAATTTGAAACACAATGAAATCTCACACCTGCACTGCAGGATTAATTAATGACACTCTGACAAATTTTAATCCTCACCAACAGAAATCAAAGACAGGCTGTGAGGCAGATTAATGGTATAGTTGTGGGCAGGGGGTGAATATGCTCTCATGCCTTTCTACTTAAGTAGCTGTTGTTTTTGTTGTTGTTAGTCGCAAAGTCGTGTCCGACCCATCGCGACCCCATGGACAACATTCCTCCAGGCCTTTCTGTCCTCCACCATCCCCCGGAATCCACTTAAGCTCACACCAACTGCTTCAGTGACTCCATCTAACCACCTCATTCTCTGTCATCCCCCTCCTCCATCTATTGTTCCCAGCATTAGACTCTTCTCCAGGGAGTCCCTCCTTCTCATCAGGTGGCCAAAGTATTCGAGTTTCATCTTCAGGATCTGGCCTTCTAAAGAGCAGTCAGGGTTGATCTCCTCTAGGACTGACCGGTTTGATCGTCTTGCTGTCCAAGGGACTCGCAGGAGTGTCCTCCAGCACCACAATTCAAAGGCCTCAATTCTTTGGCGCTCAGCCTTCCTTATGGTCCAGGTTTCACAGCCATACATTGCAACTGGGAAAACCATAGCCTTGACTATATGCACTTTTGTCGGCAGGGTGATGTCTCTGCTTTTTAGTATGCTGTCTAGATTTGTCATAGCTTTCCTCCCCAGGAGCAAGCGTCTTTTAATTTCTTGGCTGCAATCCCAGTCTGTGGTGATCTTGGAGCCCAGGAAAATAAAATCTGTCACTACCTCCATTTCTTCCCCATCTATTTGCCAGGAAGTGAGAGGACCGGATGCCATGATCTTAGTTTTCTTAATGTTGAGTTTCAAGCCAACTTTTGCACTCTCCTCCTTCACCCACATCAAGAGGCTCTTTAATTCCTCTTCACTTTCTGCCATGAGAGTGGTATCATCTGCATATCTGAGGTTGTTGATATTTCTCCCAGCAATCTTAATTCCAACTGTTGATTCATCTAGCCCCACCTTTCTCATCATGTGCTCTGCATATAAGTTAAATAGGCAGGGTGACAGTATACAGCCTTGCTGAACTCCTTTCTCAATTTTGATCCAATCAGTGGTTCCGTGCCGAGTTCTCACTGTTGCTTCTTGACCCGCATATAGGTTCCTTAAGAGACAAATAAGATGGTCAGGTACTCCCATCTCTTTAAGAACTTGCCACAATTCGTTGTGATCCACACAATCAAAGGCTTTAGTATAGTCAATGAAGCAGAAGTAGATGTAACTCCCTAGCTTTCTCCATGATGCAGCGTATGTTGGCAATTTGATCTCTAGTTCCTCTCCCTCTTCGAAATCCTGCCAGTACTTCTGGTAGTTCTCAGTCCACATACTGCTGGAGCCCAGCTTGTAGGATTTTGAGCATAACTTTGCTAGCATGTGAAATGAGTGCAATGGTGTGGTAGTTAAGTAATAACTACTTAAGTAATAACGGTTAATCCAGTGACCTGGTTCTCACAACATGACAAACCATTGTGGATTACTAGACACAGTGGGCTGTTGTGTTATCTGAACACAAACCACTTCCCATAGGAAAGCTGACAATCTATGACTAGTTCAAGAAATAGGTTGTCATGTCATCTGAACCTGTGAGAGCAACCCTGTTGTGTGTTGGAGGTTGCAACAATAACAATAAACTTTAAAAAGAGTAAAACGTGCTAAAAACTAATAATAAGAAGCAGTGATAACCCTAAAACCCATACAGACCAATGAAACCCTAAGTTCCAAAAAATAATGACAACCGAATCTATTTTAAAAATTGAACAATGGAATAAAAGCTTGTTTAAGAAAATGAAATACAAAACAAGTTTCTAGGGCCTTTATAAATGCATGCAGTAATGAGTTCTGATTAAGAGTATCAGAGAAATTTACAGCAGACCCAAATGACTTTGGATTTCTATGACTCTGACCTGGACAGACAGCTTTCTCCAAGGCATGAAGATTCTGTGTACTTTGGGACTGCTATTTCAGTTGGAGGAGGTAATTTGCACAAATTCAGAATTGCACCAATGTGCAATTCTAATCTATATCTGTGCAGGTGTAACAAAATTCTCATACATTCTTAAAATAATCATATTCTGTCATTCATCAGATAACAGAACAAAAGGCATCTGACAGTCCATGAAACACAGGTGGAATGAGTTCAACAAGTTCCTAATTCTGGTTTTACAGCTAAACCAGCATTTTTCATTTTTCTTCTTTCTTGACCTTCTCGGATAGATAGACAGACAGACAGACAGACTTTATTTTGGTCAAAGACCAGCTCTGTTCAATAAATACATAGATTAAAAAGTAAATACATAAAACATTGTATTAAAAGCCCACTCAGATTAACAAATGCTTCAGTACAATATCAGTCATCTTAAATTGATGACAATCCCAGACTTTGTCCTTGTTCGACTAGGTAGAGCCACAATCTCTCTACCTAGATCTGTCTTTGGACACACTTCGCGGCTGCGAAGAATTTGGCAACACTATATGTTATTGTTAGGTTAGTGTCAGACAGCAATATATAAATATATTGTTGTTCCGTACGGCCTGGGAAGCGATTCATCAGTGGGGAAATGAGTGCAGTGCAAATATCCCTGTAGAATGTGCACCTCAGCAGGATGTGCTCTGTAGTTTCTGTCTGTTCCATCCCACAGGGGCAAAGGCACTCTGACCAGGGGATCTTTTTGTACTGTCCCTCCAGAACTGCCAAGGGGAGTCCGTTAAGGCTGGCCAAGGAAACAACCCTTCTGTGTTTATGGAGAAGTTTCAGGGGCTCTATTGAGATTGCTTTGTCTTTCAGTATCTGTAATATGCTGCTTGATGGTTTCTGTTGCCTGTTCAAAACCCATATTTAGTACAGTCCTCGGGGGGTGGGGGAGGCCCAAGAGGACTGTACTGCTCTGCTGATTTAATCCAGTTGGATTTGAAGGTGTTTTGCAGAATTAGTGGAGCAAGGCCAACTGGAAAGTATACTAATTTGAGCCAGCGCACAAGAATGGCCCCCACAGATCCTTATCCTGGCTTCAATTTGGATCTGACCAGTCTCCAATCTTATCCTTGCATTGGAGACATCCCTAGGAACACCCAGTATTGCCCTCAGAAATTTTGATTGGACACTGTGTAGTACTTGGGTGTTTGGGAAAGACCCCAATGGAGATCAATACAGCAGTTGAGCTAGTACTTTTGCTTGGTGTAGCTGGAGGGCAAGGGGGATGTAATGGCCACCTTTAGATCTCTTGAATTGCATTATGGCTGACAAGCTTCTCTGGTGTTTAATGCCAAATATTCGCCATGGGCCTTCCTGGAGCCATTTGCTTGTAGGACTACACCTAAATATTTGAACTGGGAAACCTGCTCGATCTTGTGCTGATTTATCCTCCATGATCGAGTTTTTGGTCTTTTTGCAAAGGTCATGTTTTTTGTTTTTTGATAATTGATTGTCAGTTCTTCTTCCGTTGACCTTCTAGGGAAAGGCCATATTGCAGATTTTTCTCTGAATAATTCCTGCCATTATTTTGTGGCGGCCCCCCATTTCCTCTCCCCTTTCCTCAATACATATCTCATATATAAAAGGTATTATTCCTGATGAATTAATGAATGAAGTTAAGGAATCCCTAATCACTCTGATGTCAGCTGCACTGAGGATCTGCATACTGTGTTTTTGTTTTTAAGTGATAGGAAGGAGCATATAGGATTTAAATAAAAACCTGACAATTGTAATAAAAATTTACTAACTTCTGGTAGTTGTACTTTGATTACTAATTTCTGACCATTTGTGCAAGTTCAGCTGTTGCACACGCAGAGAGAAGGAGACTTTTATTGTCCACCAGATGTCTAAGTTTCTAATACTGAAATAGCTAGTCTATTTGGGTCACACAGAGTTCAGGCAGATTTGCATATGTGCATCAGATAGGAATAATGTACTGGTTGTGTTGCCACTGTACTGAAAATGCATTTTACCATAGGATTTCCTCATTCATGTTAAATGATGCATTGTCAAGTTGGTTGGAAATTTTGACAAAGGGTGGGTTGGTTCATTTTCTAGATAGTTCATAATTACGATTTCATATTCAGTAGTCATCAGGAGAGGATAAAACTCTCAAGATGCTCTGAAGATTATTGTGATTATTTTTGTTATTGTAAAACTCATTAGCATAACAACAGTGATGAAAGTGGTCAGGGATGAAGAGAGACAGAGGACTAGAAAAAGCATGGCATTCCAGAGGAATATTTCCCCCATATTCAGTACTAGGTTCAACAGCTCCTAAAGGAGTCATCAGTTCCCCCTAGGGCCAATTATGACCTGAGCATCCTGAAGAAATCCAGAGTTTAGCAACCTCCAGCCAAGGAACTCAGCACCATGCTTTGTTCTACTTTGAGTTAGTTCCATTTGGTGTGAGCATGAAATCAGGGCACTGGGGAGAAAGCCGCTAATACTCTTTGAACATAGTTTCTAGTTTCCTAGATAGCTCATGTGACAGCCATTACAGGTGCAAACCCATTCCAAGTTAGAGCCAAATGAGGCACAGCTGGGGCAGACATTCCTAGAGATGTCTGGTCAGGCTACAGTCACACACGATTCCTTTATGTTACAGTTGGACTACTGTAAAATGCTCTATCTTCAAACACAGTTCAGATCTTTCAGCGGGTCCAGAAGGCTGCAGCCAGACTACTGGAAGGAACTGATTATTCAGGGTACATAACTTCTTTGAGACACAGCTTCACAAGCCACCTGTATGCTTCCTGGCAGAATTCAAAGGGTTGTTTGTGACCTATACAGCCCTATGCAGCTTGAAAGTAGTCTGCCCAAATGACCAATTTCTCCCAAATCAACCCACCTGCCTCTCAAGATCTTCTAGAGAGGCCCCTCATTTGAAAGCACTCCCTTCAGAGGCATCTTTTGTCTGAGTCCAGGAGAAGACCGAATCGGTAGCCATTCCCTGGGCATGGAACTCCATTCCAGGGAAGGCCAGCATTGCCCCCTTCGTGCTGTCCTTCTCTTGGATGAAGTCCACTTCATCTTTGGCTGTAAGTGGGTTGAGTTTTTAATTTTTAAAATTCCATACTTTTCCTCTGTAATTTAAATTGCACTTCAATGTATTGTTTTATTGTTTCAATCAATTGGAACTGGTAACTGGTAACACTAGGTGTTTTTTAATGAAAAGTTAGGGTACATCTCCAATATAATAAGGATGATCTTATTTTTGATGACCAGGATTTTTGATTTATGGAGTAGCAGTTATTGAGGGGATGACTTTGAGGTTCAGGAAAATGATCTTCCTCCCAATCTCCTGATAGTTTTCTGGGGAGAGAGATAAAAACACACCCCTTTGTTCCAGCCTTTTCCTTTCCTTCCCTTTCTTTTCTTTTCTTCCTGCATAGAGCCAATAACAGCTGTGAAGGAGTGGTACACCATGGAAATGACATGGGAGAAGGTTAAATACTTTCCCCAGTCTTTGAAGCATACCCAGGATGTCAAATTAACAAAACAAAAATCATGGTAGAACCTTGCTACTGGGTAAAATTACTCATTATTTTTAGAAATAAAATAAATATAATGTAAGCATATATATTTAAAAATAAAACATTAAAAATACATGTGCTCCATATCATGTAGAAAAGTAGATGTTGGGGAAAGGATTCAAACCTAGCATTCTCCCTGGCATTCTAATTTTTTGTGTGTGGGGAAGCATTCGTAGAAGATGTCCCCACCAACTGAGTCTGACATGGCAACTAGGAACAATTTTACTAGTTAGTGGGCTGTATGTCTGGACCATGACTTAGAATACCCCATCCAACCAAAAACCAATTCATGTGCATTCTTTGAAAACATGCAAACAAAAGACATAATTTTTTGGAAGGATAGTCAATAAGAAAAAACAAAACAAACCAGAACACAAGGCAAATTTTGCACCTCCAAATGTAAATTAATTTCAGAAGGGTACCATGGGATCAGAATCGTAGCTACATGCTGCAGATACAATGCTTTCTAATTTCACATTTGGATATCTGTGCCCTAAACAGGGTCATAGTGGACAGAATACCCATATGGAGAACGGAACACCTGCCTGTAATACATCTACACTTTCCTGTTTGGTTAGACAAGGGCCTGTTGTATCCTTGTTAGTTTTTCGATACACACAGAAAGAAGTCTTTTCATTGCCCTTTATCAGTGCTTCCCAAAAGCCAAGACAGGTGCCTGGGGATTAAATCTTTTTTCCCCCCACTCAAAGAAAGGAAATTCGGGGAGATATCAATCCTCAATGGAGCTAAAATCAGAGAGCAGGGAGCAGGTGTTGAGGCATTCATCCATCTAGTTAATTGATCCCACCATGTTCTGAAGAGGTCCAAATATTAGTCTCTTTAGTTCACAGTTGTATTGGCAGGACACACAGCCTCTGTTAAATACAAAGGCGAGCCCAATCTGTTTAATGCCGGGATGGCAGCCTTCAGTATCATGGCAACTGTGGCAACCAGGCCTTACTTCTGTCATAGCCACCTTTGTTGGCTGTCATTGACATTAAATGAAGAGCCACTTGCTTGCCCTTCAAGTGACTCACACATAAGGGGGAAAAAGCCCTGTCTGAATGAATTAGGAGCTGCTCTGTGACAGAGGAGAAAACTGGAGCTGACACAAGAGGCTGGCTGTCCCTCGCTTTGCACCAGTCCTCTCCTCTCTCACAAAATGGCCCAGTGCTTTCCGCAACAGAAGTGCTTCAATCCAGTTGCAAGCCCAGCAAAGGCAGCATGAGAGTTACAGAGAACATGTGGCACATTTCTTTTCCTCCATTAAGCGTTCTATCCCACCTTTGTCGGGCTGCCGAGTGTCGTTCTTCCCACCCACCCTGAACCGATTATATATGTGCTGTGTTGAATTGTGCCCAAGATCCCCAAACGGCATTGGCAAATCATAAATGAGAATCCTTATCTCAGTTTCATGATTCCCAGTTTTTGTTTGGAAGTCTTGTGGACAGAGGCTTACACTTCCAGCCATGGCCCTCTCCACTTTCTCCCACAGTAGCCCCACATTCAGCTACTTCACAACAGAAAAAGCCTCTGAGAGCAAGACAACTGCAGGCCACATGCCTCAGTTTCCCCAAGATAATGGAGAATCAGGCATATCACTGGAGGTGTAACATGCCACTCACCTGTTCCATCTACCCCATCCCAACATCTTCTCTCTTGCTGTAATATCAAATAAACACTCAGCCATTTCCACTCCTATACCTACGCTAATATAATGGTGGAAGCAGCCCGCAAGCTACCTTAACAATCAAGGAATTCTCCCAGAGCTGCAGCCAAGGTGAGGCCAGTCAATTCACTCCACCTAAACATGTTTCAGAAAGCAGGCTTTTTAATTTGCAACATGGCCATGTTTTAAAATCTCTGTTCACTTCTTCCCTGCATTAACACACCAGTACCAGTTAATGTAAACCACAATTTCTCATTACCTCTGAAACAGGGAATAGTGGTTTAATGTCAATTTACTAAATAGGATGTTAAAGCATAATTTGATCCTAATTGGGAACCCCAGTAAATATCTCATTTCCAAGAATGGATCAAAGCTTTTGGGGAAATCAAATTGTCCCACACTGGGCCCTGCATGGGTTGGATAAGATCAGTGGGTGTGATCACATCTATATTCAATGAAGAATTGCCTATCCACCATAGGGAAAATCCATCCCCCCATTTTTCTGGCCCATATCATGACACAGCTGGCAGAATTCTCCACCCATTCCCAGGAAAGTCCAGAAATACAGGCAGTCGTGCAATGCATGTCAAGAACCCATTCTAGTAGTTTTTCTCTCCATCCAGTGCAGGTCTTTTGTAAACTGAATGGACCTTAATTGCCCATTCAGCATGAAGTCACCCCATAATACTTTGCATTACAATAGAAGCCAATGTATTCTTGTTGGGAAAATTCATTTCTCTCCTAGATACTACAGAAGATGACATCATCATCCCCTCTTATTTATTTGTTTATCTTAAGTGCCAGTGTTTCAGTTCTACAAGTGCTGTCTCCATTAAAGCAGTATTTCTCAGGGAACCCAAGCTGAAGAATCCACCCTTCGGGTTCAATTACATTTATGGTGACCTCTCACTTCAGCTTGGCCCTGGCATTTTCTATTACAGAAGGAACAAATATCATGTTGTCCCTGTGATGGATTTTAAAGGGACCAGATAAGTGCCTACTCTGCACCAAGGAACTCTCCAGAAATCACTGATCTCTTGCATGCCCAAATTCAACCTGAAGTGCTGAATAGAGACCAATATGGTTTTGGCCAACTGTAGAATTCATTTCTTTTTTAAAATAATCTGATCCCGGCACAGAATACTGCCGGTTGCACTGGAGCAGTGCATCTGTAATTCAGTGCTTGCTCATTATGGTTTCATAGAGCATCTACCATAAAACATCTTTATTCTCCCTTGTGTGTACTTAGAATGTTGCAATTTCAAGGCTTTAATAGACTTTATGATGATTCCCTAATGCACCATTATGCTACTATCCACAATATACTGGAGCTGCTCCCCGTCGTTACCCACATAACAGAAGAGCAATACATTCTCCAAATGTATCCATTGGCAAGATTATGACCTTGCTAAAACCAGTACAATCAAAATCCAGTACAAAGTGGCATGTACTCAAAAGCAGGCAACAATTAGTCTAATCTTCAAGAATGCAGTGGCTTAGATCCACTAATCTTCCTAAATGAAGCCCATTCCTTTTCTTCTTAGCAGCTGGCCAGATATAATTTAGGTGATCATCATAAGCCAAACCTTTAACACTAAGACATTATTAAAGAAATGTATGGGACAGCTAGCAGCTGAACCATGTTCCATCTTTCTTGGTGATACATTTTCATGTGGCCCATGATATTTCAGGTGAATAACTACATGGTTTCTAGTAATTGCAAGTTCCATGAAAAAGCACCTGTTGCCATGAAATATATATTCACATTTTTCAAGATAGCTATTCTGGCTGGCTGAAGGGAACATTTTCTCCCTATTCACATGCAAAACCCAACTTATGAAAATAAAATGCCAGAAATGCAGAGGGACTGATAGACATTTGGCTTCCTTGAGGACGGTTCTTCAAGGATTCAAAAGGAAAGATACATATGAACAATGCTACTTGAGGAATGGTAATCTGTGCCAATTGTCTTCAGAGATTGCTGGCCAATTCTGATCTCTTATTTAGGATCTCCTCCCTGAAAAGCCCATAGTGATTATCATGATGGTTTTCATTTTATGTCTCTGTAGGGTAGGTTTCCAAAGGAATATCTACAATGGAAACATTACCCTAAAAGGTGCTGTTTGGTTCTACATGGTGACTATACTTTCAGGATAGAGTTTCTTTCTAGTGCATTGTGAAATGTCAAAGAAATCCTAACTGGGGATGTTGAAGTGGGGAAGAGTGAAAATGGGGATTTTCTGTCACTTCCAGAGACTGACCAGCTCATACCAGCCATACTGGAAGTTAGGGGGCAGCTTAGCTGGGCTTTTGGGGCTGGAGGATCTTCATGGGAATGGAGGACCTTAGAGGCCATCTTTCCTCCTACAAGCACCATTTGGAGGTATATTGCTGGTGGGAATGGATATAGGTCTTGCCTGCAAAGTTTCCCAGGCCCCTGGGGTGGATTTCTCTGTGCTCCATCCTAATCCCATTGGATGGCTTTCCAAAGGGCCTCAGATTGCTCTGCCCATAAATATACTGCTAGTCTAGGAATACCACACTGCACAATCTTTTTTGCCTTTACAAAAACAGCCTTGTAGGGTCCTGGGGTTTTGATCATCCCATTTATTTCCTTTATTAAGCAGTGGTAAATCGCTCAGTAAAATATAACTGGTCTCTTCTTTTTCCTTGTAATTCAGTAGCACATCTGACAGTGTGAAAATACAATCAAGAATGTGCCGCCGATCACACTTTAAGCTCTGGACAATGTCCTTGTTATAATCCAGAGGTCAGAATATACCAGCTGAGAGGTCTCTCCTAGCAATCTGGTGCCCTTGAACAAAGGCTGAATCCAGTCCCCCTCTCCTAATCTTTATCTTCCAGGTCTCCTGCTGCTTCTGATCCAACACCAGGCAAGACTCTGACACACCTCCTTTCCTTCCTCAAGTTCCTCATGCCCTATTATCCTTAATGCAATTGAGATACTTCTTTCTCCAGAACAGCCACAATGAGTTCCAAAGCAGTACAGAAGGACTGCATTTGCTTGACACAGTAAGACAGGTCAGTACCAACAACAGCAGTGCCCTCACAGTCTGGGTGCTGCTCTTAATTAAGCTATCGCTGCATTAGCAAAAGGAAAAAGGAAAGGAAAAGGCAGACAAGGAGTATGGGGAAGAATAATAGCATCTATGATCAGCCAAGGAACATCACCCCTTAGTCCTCCCACAGTGTCTGTTTCGCTCCTGCATTAGTTCATGTGGAATTTAGTTTCACCTGGCATTGAGATAATAGAAAGGGAAATGCTTCACCCAGGCAATGAAGGCAGCTGTTACAGTCACAATAGCAGGGCTAGTGAAAAAGTTGGCATCCCTAACACTGTTTCTTCCCCCCCACCCACCCCCCACCCTCCCTCCTTCCCTCCCTCTGATACCCTAGCTCCTTAGCAGATGGGATCACAGTGTGCTAATACCCTTCATTTGCAGTGTTGTCATAATGCCTGAAACTATATTGATTAATAGTTGTAGATCATTTTGCATTTTCCCATGGTGATTTTTTGCCTGCTTCAGTTTTTGGTTTTTCCTTAGAAATGAGCTGAGAAGATCCTTCCATTTACCAAATGATGCTTGCCATGGACCTTACCCTTTGTTGATACTGCTTTTTAGGGGGAAGGGGGTGAATTTGAGCTGTAGGCTTTATGTTTAGGTACCTTTATCTTCCAGCAACAAACGTACTGGAGCCAGGGGTAGCACCATGCCAATAACGTTTGCTGGCATGATGGATTTTCTAGGGAAATGTTATTGGCTTTGTACTAGAGGTTAAAGATGCTAACACAGCATAACTTAGCTGGGGGCAGTGTTATGCTGGATACTGATGAAAGGACCCGAGGGATTTCAGGTACTTAAACATAGCAAACCTTACACCCACAACTGCACCACTCGTCCCTTGCTTACAAGATACGCCAAAGAGATCTCCCTGCTCCAATGTTTGTTGTCCATCCAAGCAAATCAGGGCTTGACTCTGGTTTCTCAGCATGCTCTTCTGGTCAGGATAAATATTCTTATGGATTGTATGCTGCTAGAAGCCTTTAACAACATATTCCTCATTTAAAATTCAATCGCAATGGTGTGGTTATTTCTTAAGCAAAATAAATAGATGCATGAAAGTGAGTTGGAATCTATTTTCTCACATGTTTCTAAAGCAGGCACCCCAATCTGGTGCCTTCATACACATGTCAACTCCCATCATCCCTTAACTTTAGTCCCATTGGTTGGGTCTGATGGGAGTTTTGGCTGAAAACACCTAGCCAACACCAGGTTGGGGAACTCTGTCCTAAAGTACTCTTCATTTATGTACAGTATTTCTATATGACTCCATACCTAGGTAGATTCAGTAACATGCAACAAGAGATACAAGAATAAAAACAACGTATTAAAAACTATCTGACCAAAATTTATGGATCTCTCAACTGCACAGGATGGCACCACAGAGCTACCTATTTGGTTGCTACAGCTCAAGCACAGCTGGGCAGTCAAGCCCAATTGTTTATTAATTTTGACAAATGACTTTGTGAACTATCTATCAGCTATTGATGAGAGGCTGAAAACACTTGCTTTGTTGGCACCAGTATAATCTACTCTACCCAGTGAAACACAGACCATCACTCACCATTCCACATTAGCAAGTATTTAAACTTAGCTAATAGTTAACTCTAAACTCTGTGTGTCCTCCTATTTGCTAACATAGTAGGGAAGGATGACAGCTGGTGCTTTACTTAAACCACCGGTCTGTAGACTAAAGCCAATATTTGCTCACAGGAGGTCAGCTCCACCAGGAAGTTCTTCTGAACAAGCCCTCATGAAAAGCATGGGAGCAGTGCAAGCAGATGGTGACTTTCTGAAATCTTCCTTTTGCAACAAGGGTTGTGAAGGTGATCTACCTGTGGACAGGTCCCTGACACACTGAACAAGACTTGCAGATTGCTCTAGCCATTTTCTGATCATCCTCATCACTGCTTGCAATTTGTATGCTGCTTTTCCAAATGATGTGCCCAAAGCATCTTACAACCCAAGAACAGCAATACAAAGGCGAGGATGTATATCAATAGACCACTTGCAATAATACATCATTACTGACACACCTCTTCCCCCTTTCCCCATTCATTTTAATGAACTTTATGCAGGAGAATATAGCAGACTGAGTTTATGGACCACTGATTCATACCTCACAGGCTGTGGCTTTCCACGGGTCCAGACAAGGCCTTCCCCACTTTTATGTGGCGATGTCAGAAACTGAACTTGAGATATTTAGCATGCAGATCATGTGTTCCACCACTGAGCTACAGTTCCTCAATGGCTTTTACTTTTAGTCTTTGTAATTCAGTAAGTTAAACTGCAGGATTTCAAAGGAGGCATTAATGCCAATTTTGGGTAGGGAGTGGTCACTTCTTCCATCATTTTTCTTTGCAGCAAGCATAGCCTCAAAGCAAGTATCTGAAAATTTGTCTCAGATTGCTAACCAAGAGTATCAGAAAACAACAAAAGACCTCTGTGTCTCTCCTATGCTAACTGATTGCTCTGGAAAGTTATAAAAGATACCCTTGCCATAATCACACTGCAATCACATGTGCTCGCCATACTTTGCTTGGCCAAAGTCAAGAGGATAATTAAGGGCTTGGAAAGGGTTACTGAGCAGCAAGTTACAGTCAGCTAGGCACAAGCCATACAAAAAGAGGAAGGCACATTCCATTTGGCAGCCATCAAGGTCCCTAATGACTAAATGGATTAAGAGAATACTCTCTTTTTTAACTTCTCTGCTGCAAATAACAGAGTTACAGCCAGATTATACAAGCCATGACCCGGGTCGCTTCAAACAGAACAGCAAGATTCAATAAATGTCTCTCCGCAGATTGCTCTTTCCTAGAAATGCAAAATGAATTAAAAGGCGGGGGCAGGTGCTGAATGTCAGATGTTCACCAGTGTCAGACAGCCTGACTCTCTTCAGCCCAGCAGCTGGTCTTGTATAAACGGCTGCTGCTATCTCCAGGGTAGTTTTCCTCCTTCATGCTGGCTTTGCCTGCCAGCCAACCACCATCTCCAGTTCGCTGTGGGTAATTCATCACTGCTACATGCACAGTTTATGGATTTTTCAAGTTGGGTAGTTTCCTAAGCAAATCATTGCTGATACCCAGCTCTCCCCTGATTTTTTGTTTCTTTAACTCTCCTGACTCATGTGTATAATTACTTTTCAGTGGGGAGAATGCAGCACTTGCTGCTGCAGTTGCCGTCCACCAGGAACACAGGGACAGTGACCTGCCTGCGACCACCCCTTTGCTCCCTGGGCTTCAGTGGTACCACTCCATCTGATTAAACCACTGTTGCACTGAAAGAGGACTGCTGCCAAGCTCACTTTCAGTGGTTCAAATGAATAAATAGTCATTTGGAGAACTCCTTCATTGGCAGGTGAGCATGAGTCCTCCATGGATTCTTGCTTGTGGCTCCTAATGAAAAAAGCAATCCAGAATAACATCAGGTTTGGCTGGCTTTGAGCAAGGAACCATATGCTCACAGATTTCCCAGAGAATAGATAGATTTTCAGATATCAAGGCAGGAATATAGGATGGATACGTATACTTTACAATGAAGCAGACAGTTCCTCCTGTTCAGATATGCCACGAATTCCTGTGGAACATTCCCCTTGCGGTACCTCTGCCAAAGCTTAACACTAGTTAGAGTGTCCTTATAATAGTAGCTTCCTAGCCTGATCCTTCCTAATTTTGGAAGCTAGGCTGGGTTGGGCCTATTGACTTAAATGTTGGGAACTGCCCAGAGAGCTTTGACTACAGGCGATACAGAAATGCAAAGTAATAATAACAGTAATAGTTCAGGTGTGATGCAGGAGTAGTCCAGATATGGTCAATATTAGGTGGACATAATTAAGTAATCAATCAAGTAAGCATGGCATACAATCAGGTATTTTCAATCAAACTAAAATGATACTATCTGGGGTTACAGTAGCTATATGAGAACAACAAAAATCTGGAGATTTGGCTCAATAAAGAGTCCATAATACAAAAAGATCAACAACCATTTTAACTGATCTATTAGCTTCAGCATTGTAAATAGATTTCTTGTCTTAATGGGTTTTAAGGACCAAAAGCCAAATTATTATAGTAGCCTTTTGCAATACTAGAATTCCGCACTGAAAACAAAGGATTATTCAAGGTCATCTCCCACTTCAGCAACTAGAATGTCCTATTTGCTGTCTTTCCCATCCCGCCATGTCATTCTTTCCCAACCATTTCAGAATATCTGCTACAGGAGTACTTTCATGTTTCTCTTACAGTTAAGTTCCTTTATTGCTTCACACTCAAAAAGAGGGATGTAAAAACAGCGACCCCTTTGCCCATTAGGCTTCAGTGTGAGTTAGTATCCAAAGCTAGTTTGCATTTACATCCCAGCTTGAGATGGGCAGTATCATGGCACAGATTTTACAGTTTTACAGCAGTGGAAGAAAAACCTAGTGAGATAAATATGTTGGAATAAAGCAGGAGGTGGGTGAAGTATGGAGAAAGAAGGACATACAGAAAATTAAAAGCAAGGTTCCACCTTACAGTTCGGGGATAGTGGTAGGTCCTGAGTGAAAAAACTGAAAGACTGTTGTTGAAGTCTGTAAGCTGTGATGGATTCAGTGCTTGGTATAGGCAAGCTGGAACTTACAGAATTCACATGGCATACCTGCCCTTGGAGGATTCCTGGCGAACATTTCACACTGTGTCCCAGGGCAGTTGCACCTGGGTTGCAAAGGCACCATGCATTCTAAGACAATTGCAATACAAGGCAGTCACATTCCATGGATTCATTTTGCTGAACCAAATTATGTGGTAAACAACTCTAAGCATTTCAGTTTAAACACTAAAAGGGGCTTAGCAGCGTTCCTTCTACAGGCCTAGAACAGTCTCACACTTCCTAATGAATTCTGCTTAGTTCTGTGGGATTGTGCTGAAATGCTTGAGGGACTTTTGTTGTCGAGTCAAAAATCTGAAATGCTCCCCCCTTCTGTGTGATGCATCAGCTTGTTGGCACACATGCCAGTATCTACCTTCCTGCAGTGGGTATCAGACCTTTTCAATTATTTACACACCAAGCCCCTCTAGGTTTTAACTGGCTGCAGTTGTGCATCTGCTTTATCATTTCATTTAGAAGAGGTTTTTGTAGCCAAAGGTTATAAATTCTGTTTTTTTGCCTAAAAAAAGAATAGGTGGCTATGGCAACTCTATATGTGGCATACAGAGAGCAAAACAAAACAAAAATCTGAGTAACTGAAGTATCCTGCTGAGCTGTCTGATTTTAGCTTACAAGGGGGAAATGTGCATTAAATTCTGTTTTCCCATTCCCACCCTTTGCTGCAGTGGAAGGTTTGCCCGCATTAGTCAACACAGCATGTTACCATTGCCAGGAAGGAGCAAGACAGTCACACGGTTCAAAAGGCATGATTATCCTTCCATGTGCAAGTCAGGGCATGACAGGAAATGGGCACAATCCTGCACTGTGAAAGGAGGACACCAAGCCAGTCTATCAATGTATCAGGTGAGGGCACAGTAACCTGAGACCCTCTGATCCTCCCACGGAACTGGGATCCTAGACCACAAGTCACTGAAGCTGAACTTCCTGCAGTGTATATCGTATGACTGAGCTCCCACTACTAATGACAAGGTGGGTGGCCTGCAGTACTAAGGCCATATGCAGCCTTCAGACTAATTTCCAAAGCCCTCTCCATGTAATTAGTTAAAAGCTTTAGCAGTCTGCCCCTTTCCTGGAAGCCCATCGCATGGGAAGGAAGAGGAAAGAGAGAAACCAAAGTGGTAGAAGGAGAGAACAGGGTGACTCACCCACGCTGGGTTCTGATTTTGCCCCATCCCCAACTTGTGGCCCTGAGATATTAGCCAAGAGGAAATACAGCCATCCATGGTAAAAAGATGTTCTGCCCAACTTATAAAATCATCAGTAAACCCCTGAAGAAAATGGGCAAAGGGGTGGAGCTCTGACGAGCAAGAACGAGGCAGATCCATCCTGCTTCAGCTACTGAAGATCAAGTGAGGGAACACATGAAAAGAGAGAGCAGTATATTGACTTTGTCAGTTTTCTGATCATCTGTCCTTGCACCAAGAGCAGGAATGCCCTTCAAGATCTCCTAGAGTAAGGAGACTGCAGAGACCCGCAGATGACTCTTTTGCTTTGAACCAAGGTAGTAGTGTTACCCCAGCTCACAATGCCAGCTCACAGTTAGACATAAGGAAATGAGACAAGGAGTCTATTTAGGGCAAGGAAGAGAGGAGTTACATAGAGGTACACTTTTCCTTCCATTGTGTTTGAAAACTGGGTTCCCTGCTGGATAGCTGGGAGTGAAGCAGGGCCTGGAAAGAAGTCAGCTTGGCTAGATAATGTTTGGTACTGTGACCTTTGCAAGCTTCCAAAGAGAAGAGCTTCCACAGAGAAGAGAACTCTTCCCAAGCTAGGATTATTATAGGCTAGTGGCACAGAGTGCCAAGCATCCCAAGCTTAAGCCCAGTCCGACACAAAGATAGACTAGATATACTAAGGAAACCGTTTGAATGGATATAAGGTGTTAAAATAAATAGTGGGATGGTGAGCCACACTTCCAGAAGCACAATAGCTAGTGACTGATACACTCTTCCTACAAATATGAATGTTTACTTCTTAATTTATGTTTGCAGGTCATTTACATGGCACTCTTCAAAGTCTCTCACACGTATTAATTCCAGAATGAGATACAATTCATTAATGCCAACCATACTCAAAATCCCAGGTGACAGTACTAAAAAGGTCCCCCAATATTTCTGTATGGAATGAAACTGAATAAGCAGGAAAATGTCTCCTCACCACATCAGCCACTTCAGAGAAACAAATTGCTAAGATGGGGAGGAAGGCACGGGTTGCTTGAAGCATTGGTTCTCAGTTGCATTGTGTTAAAATGTCAAAATAAGATTTTATTTTATTTGCCACTGGCATAAACATTCTCGAGGAGCTCCAGGGAGCATGCATTGAGTGGTGATGGTGTGTGTGCATTCTCTCATTGCAACATAGAGAAGCAGCCTATGGATTGTGAAGCTGAGAGGGTTGTCAAGTCAGCCACAGTTTTTAACTGGCTGGCAGGCTCTCCTTTTCTCTTTTCTTTTCTTTTCTCTTTTCTTTTCTTTGCACCAGTCTCCAATCAGCAGCAAAGCCCATGCTCAGCACTCTGCTCTTATATTTGTGTGCATCACAAAGAGATTCGTCTGTTGCGGCCTCCCTCCTCCTCCTCAGCCCCCATCCCCCATTCTCTGTAGCATTTGTAATCTCATGCACAGAGCTCCCAAGGGACAAAAGACAGTTGCACACAAAGAAACGTGATAGATCACAGCAATACCAGGAAGAATCCAAGGTCTGATCCATTTTAATAAAAAGATGTCATTGGGGACTTGTGTGTGCTGTGCGAACTTACATGAGTGAAATGGTGGCAATTATGTTATATAGGATATTAAATCAGGCAGACACTGAATGCCTGAAAGATTCAGAGTCTGCCTTCCTCTTGAGTCTCACTTGTATTTGTATTAATCCAGAAAAGATCAGTATTACAGGACCAGACTATAACCTGAGCAGAACACAGGGGCAGAGTACACTTAATGGCTCAAACCTAGACATATTTAGTCCGAAATCAGTCCCATCAAGTTCAATGAGACATACTCCTAGGTCTGTGAATATAGGATTACAACATAAAGGCATTTCCCTCCATGATCCCCAGGGCAAATATTTTGCATGTGTGAAATGAATGGCAACACCACATTGATCCAAATATATATTCACTTGTTGTTATGTACATTTTATGTGCATGTTAAACACCATTCAGAAATTATGCAATGATGAAAATTATGCAATTTAAATTAAATCCCTATTTAACATCCAAATGTCACATTATTATCCTGTCCCTATTTGCCTCTGCAATGTGAGCTACACCAATGAAGGTGTCTTCTTTATGTTTGTCTTCTTCATCACCAATGCAGACACTGCTAGACAAGCACTAGACAAAAGTAATTAAAACACGGGCATGTGCAAATATAATTCTACTGCCACCATTCATCTGAGCATCCGTGTTTAATCTTTGAGCGAATCAAGCAACCTGGTAGACCTTTTACAACTTTATGAACAAGCAACAGGAAGCCAGACTTCCAAAATACAGCAACACCTGGGTAGCAACCTGTTTCGAGTGACCATCAGAACATTGCTATGGGTTCAACTCCTATCCATTGTTGTCTGTATGAATAGGGAAAATCCAAGCATTCTACTTTGGAGTGTTTGGAGTGCTTATTAGTAATTGCTTAGCCATTCATCAGTTTATCTGTGTGCAGTGTGTGATCATTACTTGTCCACCTGCTTGATTACATCATTCAAGCTTTGTTACCCACTCACACAGTCATGACACTATGTAAATGACCTGATGAATGAGTGTTTTTCAAGCTGCAACATGTCTGTCTCCCTGTATCTCTGGGCCATTGATACAGGAATACACAGAGCATGCACTTTCCTGGCTGGGGGAAGTGCTTCATTCATTTTTATTCTGCATTTGCATCTTGCTTCTTCTAGGTCATGCTGAGAGTGAGTGACTTGCCCAAAATGATCTTCATGACTGAGGAGGACTACACCTCAGAGGTCCCTGGTCCTCAGTCCAACACCACACTGGCTCTCACTGAACCTGCATATACCTTAATACCTTCCCCTTGTCCACCATTTCCTACAGTTTTAAATTAGTTTTCAATGGAGAAAAGTCATTTCGGTAAGCAGTCCAATTAGCAAGACATGTTTTCTTCACACCGTGGTCCTCCATTTGTACCTGGCAAGAGAGAGATTTGCTCTTAAAATACTGTATTCTTTGCTTAATTGTGTGCATTAATATTTTCCAATGAAGGTCAGCACTGTGTAAGAAAATGTAATGGAGTTATTCAAGGTGACTAGACTTCCTAGCATATGCATCATAAATGTGGGCAGAGGGAGTGGCAGCATGAGAAAATTGTATATTTCCATATCACAAGCAGTCCTTAACTTCTCAAATATCCATTTCTGATGTGCCAGGTTCATAAAAATTGTGACAGCTGAGTGTGTATGCCTTTAAAACTGTATTTTTGAGACATTGTGATTAAAATTGGTAAATGATTAGTTCCTCCTAAACAATAACTTGACTAATATTAAATAGTCAGACTAGATGGCCCAGGAGACCCCTTCTGATTCGCTCTGTTTCTATGTTTCTTTGTTTAGTCTGGACAGAAAGATGTTAGCTTTTCAGTGTACAGGCTCCTATATTGTAATATATAACCTCATACATGGATTGCAAGAAAACTCTGTAGGGGTTGTGTCCTGTCCTGCTCTCCACAAGATGCTGTCAGTGCTGGACAACTGCAGAGTGTTAGGGAGGTGTATTTGATGCACAGGTACCCTTCAGAGAATATAATAAAATATACCCCAGTCTAAAAGCGATTGTGATGCTTCACCTGCATCCCATGGGTAGCATGTTGCCCACCTCTGTCATAAGGTACCAGGTAAGCCAGCTCTGTGGCTGCAGTACCATGGATAGGCTGAAGTGAGCAAATTGCTTGGACAAGAGCTGGAGGGTAAACTGAGGTAAACTGAGTAATCAACTTTTGGGGAAGGTCACCTACTGTGGTGGCAGGTGAGAGTATATTTTTAAAGCATTGCATATCCTCTCTGTGCCTCTGGGCAATAAATCTAATCCAGTGCCGAACACCACAGTACAACTAAACATGCCAACATGATCTTGGACAAGATTGTCGCTGTCCACTGCATATATCTGCACTCTCCCAGCTACCCCTTGGAGCATTGCCTGTAGAGCCAAATCCTATAACACAACCTCATTTGTTACAGTTTCTCAGGCTGAGTTTCCTGTCTGAAGATGGACTTCTATCAGGCATTTTTAAAACTGCAATACTCAGCTAATGCAAATGAACCAACAGATTGAGCAGGCCTGGAGGGATGAACCTGATAGAAGTATAGAGATAGTTAACATGGCTTAGGTCCTGCAACAAGCCCAGGTGCCCAAACTGTACTGGTACCAACTCAGACAAAGTCACTACATGCACTAATAACACTGGTCATGACATCAAAGCATGTACAGCTGTTCATCCTCTGTGTTTTACGCCAACACACGCTAACAGTGCCCACCTTCTGAAGGCATAGTACAAGCAGGTCAATCTCTCTGCAAATTGCATGGATAACACATCTGGCATTTTAAAAAGTAGTTACATTAAGAAACCAGGGGAAAATATTTCAGTCTTTCAGAACATACTGCGGCTGACCTGCAAGTCAGCATTCATCAACAGGAAAAACTTCCAACCTGAAATTGATGAACTAGAAAAAAATTGACTCGGTTCGTTTGATTGTTAATACTTGACACAATGGCTCCTCTTCCAGAAAAGATTTCAGGTCAGCCTAGCACAGCTCGGAAAGTTACACAGGAGCCAATTAATGGCTCCTGCAAAAAAGTTCTGCTGTCTGGGACAAAGGGAGCCTGCCCCTTCCTGTCGCCCATTTCCATGCAGGGATACTGACGGCTCCTGGCAGCTGAATCTTATCTCAACACTGGTGACAGGAAAGCATCCTCCACCTTACCTGGGGGCAGCAGGCCAGCTTAGAGGGCACAGGGCAGGCCCCATGGGACACACAGCCACTGCTCCCAGCATCTGCCACTCTGCCTAATGATAAGGCGAGCCCTGACAATTGCCACGCTTGTTATTGATCACTGTGCTTCTCTTGTATACATTGGAGCTTTGTGTAAACAAGCCATAAACTGGATCTCTTGCATCTTGTGACCTTTTAGCCTCACTCATCCATCCATCGCTATAGCTATGCAGGGAGGGAAACCAACTCTATATATCTGGCATCTTGCAACAAAGGATATTATTACTGCAATATATATATCTGACAAAGTCAGATGTAGTCCAGCCTTCCCTGATCTGGTGGCCCCATAATTGTTGGACTACAGCTCCAGCAGCACTGCTCAGTATGGCCAATGGTCAGGAATTGTGGGAGCTGTAATTCAACACATCTGGAGGAAACCAGACTAGGGACAGCTGTTGTAGTCCATGAAAGCATGGATCACAATCAGCCTGGTGGTTTCTAAGGCATCCTTTGCACAAACTGGCTGTAATGTTGCTGAAACAAACACATCAGCTGCTACCAAACGGGAAAGCAAACCCTCCTCATTTTTCAATCCATCACCAAATGTCAGTCTTTTAGCTCAACAACTTATTCCATGAGGACCACACCGAAACAGAATGCACAGAAGGGGCTCTGTGGTGGTAAACTGCAGCTTTTCCATAGTGAGATGATACTTCAAAAATGTAAATAGGGTTGACATTTAGCTCTCCTTGGACATGTCTGCAAAACTAGCATCCCTTGTCTCAGCATCCCAGGTGAGAGAAGCCACTGACTGAAATGGCATGTGTCGTATTGTTTGATGGGACTGAAACCTTTCCACGGACCCACTGGGCTCTGCATGCTTTGTGCAGCAATGTCAGTAAAGGCCTCAGGACACGCCAGGGGACACCACAACGTACCTTTGGCCACTTTCATAGGTAATGAGTCAGGAACTATTTCTTGGCTAAACATTGAGATGCCTTGGCTTTATATTCCTTCGAAATCACGAAAAAAATGAAGCAACTGTATGGCAGAATTAAGGGGGACTCTCTAAAAAGTATTGAATTGAGTTGGGTTTATTTATTTATTTATTTAGCAAACTTATATGCCGCCTCCTTTGCTTAAGCCTCGGGGCAGCTTACAAACATAAATAAATACCACCAATAAAATAATATAAAACTGGAGACATCCTGGCCAAAGTTGTTAAAATCAATAAATAAAATCAACCATTAAAATGACATTTACATAAAAAGGTCTTGGCCTGGCGCCGAAAAGCAAATAACGACTGCACCAGGTGGACCTCTCTGAGGAGCGCATTCCATAGGTTGGGCACCACCACAGAGAAGGCCCTCCTCCAGGTACTCACCCTCCTAATGTCCTTCACGGAGGGCTCCCGGAGAAGGGCCTCTGCCGCCGATCTCAAGTGGGGGAGGGCATGTATGGATGCAAGTGCTCCTTTAGGTAACCAGGTCCCAAGCCGTTAAGGGCTTTATAGGTGATAACCAACACCTTGACTTGGGCCCAGACTTCAATGGGGAGCCAGTGAAGCTGACAGAGGACTGGAGTCATGTGAGCACAACGCCCAGTCCCCATCAGCAACCTGGCAGCTCTATTTTGTACCATCTGAAGTATCTGGACCGCCTTCAAGGGCAGCCCCATGTAGAGCGCATTACAGAAGTCTACTTGGGAAGTTACCAATGCATGTGTCACTGTCGCCAGGCAGTCGTTCTCCAGATAGGGACGCAGCTGGTAAATCAGCCGAAGCTGAAAGAAAGCGCTCCTCGCCACCGCTGTTACTTGAGCTTCCAGCGAAAGCTCTGGATTGAGGAGCACCCCCAAGCTGCAGGCCCTGTCCTTAAGAGGGAGTGCAACCTCATTCAGGACAAGGTCAAGGTCCCCTTCCCCAAAGCCTGACCTGCATACCAACAGGACCTCCGTCTTGTCTGGATTGAGCTTCAGTTTATTGGCCCTCATCCAATAATTGCATTCATGTGAATTGAACCTTGGAGTTTGCATGTTTGGTAAAAGAAACCACATAGCACTCTGCTTCTTTGACTGCAGCACTTTGACTTGGGCAGGACGTCAAGTGCATTTGTACTGTTAGAACCTCCTGTTCTGAAAGCTGCTTCAAGAAGGTTCCACCTTAGCTTTTTTCCTAATGTGCTAGTTTGTTGTGCACAAAGTCCCCCATCCTGCATTATCTGAAAAAGCATTCATACATGCAGTCCATCACATGCATCCTTTAATAGCGCTCTCCTAGCAGACTCGCGCCAAGTACTGTTGTAGGAATGATTATCCATTAGCTGCTATTTGAGCCATTGGTTTGATGGTAAACGTTGTAGGGTTTTCACTCTGGCCCCACTTAATGCGACGCCTTTGCAAATGTTTTGGGGAAACTACGCTGCTGTTCCCATAACTCAGAGAGTATGTCTATGTAGCAATGACCTCATTCAGACATTCTCCTGAGTGCATGAGAATTTAAAGTGATAGAACACTGGGGTGGTACACACTACACTCCTCCCTATAATTCAAGGACACCAACCTTGCTCCCTTTCCATGTCTGCATGTGTTGGGAAAATTTGGGTAAATCCTGTCTGAAAAGCATTACTTTTGTGTGTGCTTTTGCATTGTGGGATCAAATCCTGTCTTCCTTCTCAAAACCAAGCAGTCACTGTTTAAAATGGCATTCCTCGCTCCTTTCTCTCACCTTTAGATGTGGGCTACAGTAGACAGGCCATTCAGTCCAAATATACATTGTAAATAGTCATAGTTTACAAGGAAGTATTGTTTGATAGCCCAGAGGCTCCATGTGCCCTGGCCAATTCAGAATGTCTAGAGTAGATAAGAGTCTTGAGTTCATGCATAGTTTCAGTGGCTTGAATTTACATGTCTAAGCAGACCTGGAGATGGGTTCAAACTAATGAACTAAAGTGTCAATACAGGCAATTAGAAATGTTGTAATCTTGTTACTGTATGATTGACTGACATTTCTTTATCTGTTCTGTATGTGATGACCTCAGAATCTTATTGTAATCTCTGCATTCTGTCATCAATTGCCCTGTACCTGTGTACCTATAAAATACCCTGCAAAATGTGTTGAAGCTTTGCAGCGAGTTTATCTCTGCCAGCCCAGTAATGCATTATCGTGAGTCAACCGCGGGAACCTGGGATAGACAATAAAGACACGGAGGTTCATAACGATTGATCTTTCTTACGACCCCGAGTTTTATTTCCTCTTCTCAAATTGAGATTCCGGGATTCTGACACATGGAAATTTCTACTCATGCTCAAGCAACCACAAGAACTTCTTCTCAGACCTGACCTATTCAACATGGGAAAGTTGGACTGGGCAGATCCTGTGCAGTGGGAGACAAAGGTGGCAGGGCCAGTATACCTGGATCCATTAAGCTTTCCCCTTTCAAGTGAACCCATGAACAGAGCTAATCAGGAAGTGGAACATGCAAGATATGCCCTTCTGTGTTTTTATGATGGAATTTCTCACCAAATCATTACCCCATTGTTGGCCAAATTATTACACAGTGTTACCCAATTTTCACTATGCAAAACTGTTGTTGATTGATAATATTACATTGGTATCACTGCCCGTGGTCCAATTGTTTTCAGAGGCGATGTGAACAAGGAAACACTTGCTGTGTGGGTTCTGTTCATGACTTCTTTTTGGTGGTTCAGGAGTGGTGGTGCTGTGGAAGCTAATATGTCAGAGAGAAGAGGGATCATAGACAACACCAGAAGTGGAAAGGGGACTCATCCTCCAAAAGAAGTGACTTGTTCTAACACATACACACTTTTTTTTTCTTTTCAGGAATTCAACATGTAGTACAAAGCTTAGCCATACAGAAATGTAATTTTGCTCGTTTTGCATCCTACAATATCTTTTTTTCCCCCTGAAGCTGCCACCGAGACAGAGCAACTGGTGAGAGAGGAGAAAGAGGTGAGCCATGGAGATCATATCCTCCATCCTCCCCTTTCCTAACCAGGAACTTGTGGATCTCAATCTCTGCAGCAATACCCCTCTCATGGACCACCCACTTCACCTCTTTCATGTGCATGTCCAGGAATGTCCAGCCACACTAATATGCAAAGGACTATGCAGGAACCAGGCCTGAGATAAGCCAAAATTGGAGGAAAGAGGAAGAAGTAAAGATCAGGGAACATGGATGAATGAGCACACACCCATTTTCCAGCCAAAACTTTGCCAGTGGGCTACTAATTAGTTAGGCTATTGCAAAACATGGTACACAAAAGCATCCATGAAAAATAACAAAGTGAAGGCATCAATTAGTCATTATTATTTTCTTACCATCCCACCTTGCTAGTGAAACCTCCATTTATGATTTGAGCTGCGCAAACCAGCAGGATTAACAGCGGCCTGATAAAAACAAGCTGCAGGTGATTAAAGAAAAGGAGATGATTAATGTAGTCTAGGCAGAAGACATGGAGAAGGATACAATTATCAGATGGTGTGGGGTAATAATAAAGGGGGAGGAACCCATTTGCAGTTTTATGAATACCTGAAAAGGACTAAGCCTGGGAAATGAATGCATTTACTGAACAATGTTGCCTCAGATTCTGAAGAGCCTGAGAAAGGCGATGTTAAGAATTAATAGAAATCCTCATGCTAGTCTGATTGAGCATTAGATTGTTTTTCTTTTAAAAATAAGCTTTGAAGAATATGCTAAGCTATTACAAATCTACTTTTAGCTTTTGAAGAGGTCCATTTGATGAAAGCGCTTTTTAAAAAAATGTTCTTCCCTTCATCACTCGTTTTTTAATGAAATGATTGTCCTTTGTGAACTGGTTTGCATGCTCAGGACAGCCCATGAAGGCTTATGGAAGACAATCCTGGGTTGTGGTGCTTGCAGGCACGAGGTCACCAGGTCAATGTTCCCCAGGCTTCTTGCGTCATCTGAACATGAAGACGGTGCTTTTTTGAGTAGTTAACCACCACAGATCCTGGGCTCTGCAGGGTTTAGCAACTAGCCCAATAAGCCATCCTGACTAGGTTTGGACACGCCATGCCAGGCAAGAGTAATTATGCAAATTGGGCTGGCACTCACTGTGGCTTATCAACCACCTTTTTGATGCATGAAGACCAGAGCTAGGGCATCATTTCGGGAGGACAGGGAAGCAATTGTTTCTCATTCTTGTGTTTCCAACCAAATCCAGTGATTCCTCCAGATTATTTTTCTGGATCATATGAGATAAGGGTGTGAGGTATATTAATGATTCACAGCATTGCAAGAATCTTTAATTCATCACTTACGATTATGATGGCATTGTTAAGCACCTTGACCATGGGCTTTTTCAGCCGAGCAATTAAAATATTTGAACATTCATTCTGAGCTGTTCTGCATAATCAAAGTAAGCTACAGTGGCTTGTTTAAATCAAAGCACAGGCATGGCATCACCACCACCTGGGCTGGCTGGTCATGTCATCCAAACCTGAATAGCATGGCTTTCTGGAGGCAAAAGCAACTCCTAATTGCTTGTTATACACACCATGGCTTGTATGCTTCATAGAATCATAGGATAGAAGAGTTGGAAGGGGCCATGAAGGCCATCGAGTCCAACCCCCTGCTGTTGCAGGACACCAAGTTACACCATCCCACTCAGAGGGCTGTGCAGTTTCACCTTGAATGTCTCTTGTGTGGGAGAGCCCACCACCTCTCTAGGCAGCTGCTTCCACTGTTGTATTGCTCTGACATGAGGAATCTCTTCCTGATGTCCACCCTAAATCTGGATTATCGCAACTTGAATTGTTTATTCCGTGTCCTACATTCTGGCATTAGTAAGAAGAGTTCTTGACTTGGCTTCAGAACTTGGCCTTGGCTTCTGCAGAAAGGATTAAGGGGGACTAGCTGGATGTGGGAGAAAGCAGGACCTGCAGACCTGGGTGGCCTTTCTTTGAGCCCAACTGTGTTTTCTGCCTATAGGTTTAGACAGAAAAACTCCTACAACACCAGAGAGGAGTCATAGGACTTTTTGTATCAAGGGATGAATAGGATCACATCCTTAGATGCAGGAGCAGTGCAAGGTACCAAAAAAATCAGGGGTTCAGCCTAATGGTGTGGTGAGGGGGAGCAAAAATTTGCATACACTGATTCACATGCATTCTCAAGTTTGTGCATGCATATATACATATGCACATCTTTATAGGGCCCTGTCTTGTAAGAAGATCCCCATTTCAGGAAGAAAATGCAAGGAGGAGATGAATCACTGCTGTGGATCAAATCCTACAGAAATCATCAGGCCCCTGTATCTTTACTACATACAACAAGTGCCCATAGAAAGCATCGGGGTGGAGCAGATGGCCTATCAGAGATTCAGGACTCCAAATGAAAGGTCTGGCTCCTAGTTGGGTCGTCATCTAACACTACATCTGCTTAGATGTCTGGAGGCAGTTCTAACCTCCCCTGGAAGATGCCTTCTTGCCTACAATGTCCTACCTCTCCCGCAGGTATTTCTTGCATCACAGGGCATTAGACAAAGTATCAGGCACTAGCTCTGTATCAGGCAGCTGATACAGAGCTACGAAAGCACAGAAAATGATACTTATGTAATGTGGTTATTGCTGTACTTTTGCTGGGGGGGGCAAGCATGGGGGGGTTCTGCCTCAGGTGTCAAAATAACCTTGCTAGCCTTGGATTCTTGGAGGAGCAGGAAGCACACCATTTTATGCTCCGTTTCTGAGAGAAAAATGCCTTATGGCCTGTGAGCATGAAATTCAGCCACATGGCTGAATTTCATGCTCACAGCTTGCCCATGGGCCTCAGTAGATATACAACAAATCACTAACCAGTGTCCGTTAGCAAGGAAGTATGGCTTTGCTATACTTGCCACCACAGAAGGAAATCCCATTGAGTTCAATGGAGTACTTTATCCTGATAAAGTGGATACAGAATTGCATCCTAAAAGAGGAAGACGTTGGTGAATAGTCTATAGATTATAAACCACACCTCAGCTGCTAAGCATTATCCATAAATGAAGTCTAAAATCAAATGTCTCCAACCCATAATATCTGTGGTGCTCCAAAAAATGATTTCCATGCACTATGGATCTTTTCTGGTAAACTTGAACTCTCTCAGGCTCTGTGTGGGCAAAAAGTATAAAATGTATAGCCCCAAGCTGAATATTATAGATTTTCATCATCTTTACTTAAAAGCCCATTAATGTATTCTCACTGAAAACTAGTCATTACTATGGCCATCATCGCTGATAATTTTATTAGGTCGTGAGGTATCTAAAGAGAAAAAAGCTAGCTTATTTAATTACTTCAGTCTGCAATAACCACTTTTATATGTCCTCTCAGAAATAAACCCTATTATCTTCAATGAGGCTTACTTTCAGGTAAGCATCTGTAGAATTACAGCCTAAAGGTGTAATTCTATGCCAGCATAGACAGAAAAAAGAACTACAAGTCCCAGCATTCCCCCACCAGAGCAAGCTGGGAGTTGCGGGCCTTTTTTAGCCTATACTTGCATAGGATTGCAACATAAGATCACCATGACAGCAGCCATAGTCTTCCTTTTTACAGTATGGGCTTCCCCTGTAGTGAACATGCAGTAATTGTTATTTTGTTGTTGATGGTGATGTTAAAATGCAGCCAGTATCTAAACAACCTGAATCCATATGCACATATAGTTAGAGCCTTCCCCCACCCCTCCAATGCAACAGTTTGGCAAGGGACCACTGCGAGCTGAAAAGCAAATACAGCTATCTGATTAATTGACTCTGACCTCATAAATATTATACTTTGGGGGGCTCTAATGGAAGTTCCTGAGGGTAAATTGCACAGTCCACCTCATTCATTTATATCTCTGGCTGACAGATGTACATTATGAAATGTCACTGAATATGCTTGGCAATAAATGAGGTATAACATTAGCATCTTGATTCTGTTTTCCTGAAGGAACATTTTTTGTTAAATGACTCCAACATACTAAAAACATTATTCCCCACCAAATACTCTTGCTTTCTTTTTCAATCAGTCTCAGAGAAACACACAGTAGCTTTCCCAAAGGAGTGGCAGAGGGGAAAGGAACTTGGCAAATTAATAAAACAGGGCTGCTCTTTTGCTGCACATACTTCCATTGCAGAATCACCATATTGTTGGCGAATATTAGTCAACAGCATTTGATAGCAGGGCTGTTGTGCTGCAGCTATGTTTATTATCTCTACTACCATGCCATGAAATGAAGTTAATTAAATCACAGTGGAAAAGCATTGCCCCACACTAAGAGGGGGGGAGGAGAGGGAGAGGGGGAGGGAGGGAGGCTACAAATTGATGGCCAGCGTCAACACACAGTATCTTCCTGATCCTTTGCTTCTATTTGGGTAGAACATTTTATTGCCTTTTGAGAAAGATAGCATTGCACTGAGGCTTGGAAAACAACCACAAATATCCTTAACATGCACATTTTAATGAAATTATGTACTGTGGCACATTTTAATAATCCGTGTTGCTAGATACTGCACAGAGTCCAACTCCACCTTAACTCTAGTCTCAGAGAGACAAGAAACAACTGCAGCCATAAAGTGCTTTCATCCTGGACAAAGAACAAAGCTGTCCAGTTACATGAAGACCTTTCAGATTGTTCAGGGTGAAACCTTCGCCAGGGTCATTTCTAAGGGGAAGCAAAAAGGGCAGTTGCTGAGGGCAGCAAGAGGGCCAAGATGCCAAATGATGTCCCAGCAAGTGCAGGAAGCAGCAGAGGCCGGGAAGGACTTGGCAGGCAGTAAAGCAAAACGTGTCATTGGACAGTCCAGGCTGCACTCAGCGCCAATTCAAATCACAATATTTTCCCTAGTATGAAAGGCAGCAATCTGAACCAATCGATTGAATAGCTTTGTGGGATGCAGGGCCAATGAAGGCACTGGCGTGATCCTAGGCCTAGCCTCTCATTCTTCTAGGACTTTGATTGGTTCAGCTTACTGCCTCTCTCACACTGGGAAAAATACTGTGATTCAAAATGGTATGTGACTGCAACCCAAGTTTACCGTGCAGCTTCTAGCTGTAGCATCTGAATAGATTTGAAGGAATGGTCAGGCAGCAGCTCAAAGAAAGAGAAATTTCTCAGAAATTGCGGAACGTGCTTACTCCTGAGTAATTCAGTCCTCCTTGTTTTTGAGTAGTGATCCATAAACTGAAATGTTTTACTGTGCTGCTCTCACTATTAGTCCTGAGGAGCTATGGACTGTGGTGTCTGTAGATGGTCGGTGAAGGAGATGGATTTTTGGATGTCTTTCCGTGTGACTTGGAAGAGATTATCATCCAGTTCATCCTCTTTCAATTATTCCTTTTCCAATGGATTGCTGTGTGTGATGTGTGACCATGAGTTTTGTTGCTCCGATCCCATATAAAGAAAACATGAAAAGGGGAACCATGTTGCAGGTTAGGAATTAAAGGTCAGTCTCAGGTCTAAGCAGGCTGAAGGCCATTGGCACAGAAAATGCATATGCAATATCTCAAACAAAAGTTTCTGGTTCTTTGCAGCACAGTGTCATGGTGAAATTTTCCATGTCAAAAATATAAGTTAAAATAGAAGATACCATCATTGCAGGAAACTCAAGCTTTTTCCTCCAAAACCATTTCATGCTGTTCAGGAACAAACAGTGGTTAGCATGGGGTGAGAGGAACCAAAATTGCACTTTGATAGGAAGCCAGAATACCTTGAGAAGGCCCTGCACTGCACTCGTGATTTCTTGTTCCTGCTACCACGCATTTGTGCTAAATTTAAAACAGGACAGAGGTGGTTCCAAACTCTGAAAAAAGTTGCAGTTGGCAATCCACCATATCCCATCATTGCAGACTTTTACGTTGGTTTTGAAAATGTAATGTTTTACTTTGCCTGGCTTCTAACTGAAGTTGTTTGTAATTTTATGCTGTTATTTGATATTTTAAGAAGGTTTGTTGTTGCTGCTGCTCTTGTTTGTATCATGTCATGTTGCATCTTTACTGTTTTTACTATGTTTTATCTTCCTCAGTACTGCACTGGTTTTTACTATGCATTTCATTCTTGCATGCTGCCTTGGGAGGTTCTCACAATTAAACGAATGAGGATTAAAAAGAAATGTAAACTCTCCCTACATATTGGTGAACGGTAAAGGAATAAGCATTTCAAAATTGTCTCGGCTTTTGCACAATTTGCTGCCTCTACCATTCTAAAGGGAATGAAAAGCCACTGCTAATGGTTAGCTGTTGAAAGCACATGGCCTAGCTAAAGTGCATGGATATTTTAAGCATTTTGGCCTTTGCCTTTAGCTGGTAAGAGAAAAGATGTTCCCTCAAATTTGGGACAGTATTCCATGACTTAGTGCCCTCCCACTGTTTGGACATCAGTTCCCACCAGCCCTAGCTCACATGGCCAGAAATATTGAGAGTTATACTCCAAATATCTGGGGGTACCAGGCTAGGGAATGCCAACCTGGAGCATCCCTTCGCTGCAGCTATCCTAACAAGCTTTGTAAGAACAAAAACTGTAGCACTAATTCAGGTAGTCTTTCAAATGAATTTGTCAGCTCACCCTCCTCCAGCTCACAGTGAACATCTGCAGTGGGAAGCCCTTCTATCTGTAGAGGCTCACCATGTGATGCAGAGCCATGGAAAATCAGGGCTGCACCTCACAGCTATGCACCTCACATACTTTCCAAGGCTTCCTGCTACAGAAATTTGATCAGAACGTTAGCAAGGTGATGAGGGTAGAGGCGGGGTTCACCCTTCTTCCATTTTTTTAGGGTGGGGAAAGCATGGCTTCCAGATGCAATCCTAAGCAGTCCTAACCAGCACAGCAGTTGCAGTTGGTTAGAGAGGCAGCCCAAGAACACTTGGAGAGAGGCAGGTCCCCCATCCCTTGCTTTAAAGCAGCACCGAATGAGGCTGGAGAGGAAGCCAAAACTAGTTCCTGCCTGCAGAGGAGGACACCCTCTCAGCATCAGTCCTGGGACAAGTGGAACAAAGGAAACGGAAGTGGTTGAGCACAAGCACCTTCACACAAGGTGCCAAGGAGGGTGCGTGACAAAGTGGAGAAGCAAAAAGCACACAGAACGTAAGAGTACCTATCCTAGTATGTATAATGCCAAAAATTATAATGGCAGCAATGGTATCTATAATGCCAGCAACTCAGAAGGTGATGCACAGGGGTGTCTGCGATGCCCTGATGCAGAAGAGCTGTCACCCTGCCTCCTGGGACGCCCTTCAAGGCACTGCACTGCGACCCTAAACATGCATAGGTTTAATGGAGCTTCCTGCCAGGTAAGAAAGCATAACATTGCAGCGGCTCTGGGAGTTCAGTAAGCCCAGAGCATCCAGCCTCACCTTTTATGGAACGTGGCACAAGGGAAATTTTTCTAGAGTGTCTTTTCTCCAATTGGCTATAAGGACATGGCAAGCCTTCTCCCTTGCCCCCAACACATGCAGCCGATATTCTTTGCACTGTGCTCTGATCATACTCCTTCAGTGCATACCTAAAGGGGTTTTAAGGATTACAGTGCATGGCCTCCAGGTTGTGCTGCACTTCAACTCTGACTAGTCCCAGTCAGCAGAGCCAATGCCAAGGAAAGGTTCCAGTTATGGTATACCCACCTCTGCAGGTGAGCCTCTACCCTTGTTATAATAGCATTTCCTCCACAAAATAGCTTGCAATATGAGCTAAGCCAAGCAGTGATGAATATTTGTGCCAAGGACATGGCTCATTTCATCTATCCAGGCCTGAGTTCCTCTGAGCTTCTTTCTGCCCACCAGAAAGCCCCTAGCTAGTCCATTCCAAATATAGCCCACCCTCAGAACAGAAGTGGCACATTTTCCACTCTTCATTCGAAGAACACTGATCTAATCAATAACTATTACTGAAGCCTTCCCCAAACTGCTGCCATTTAGATGATGAGGACTTCAGCTATTATGGCTGATGGTCACATATGCTGAGAACTGTCCTTTGAAACATCCGGAGAACCCCAGGTTGGGAAAGAGTATGCATAGCCACTGACAATACCATCTGGTGTCTGCTGTAAGGGCACAGTCGAGCAGGTTCTGACATCACTATAACCCGCCCTGGCAGCAAGCCATGGTTGCATAAACAGCCCGCAGTGCACCTGGCAAGCAATCAGCCTCATAATGGGTAGTTCCTTCCCACTCCGTCCCTCAAATGGCATCTCCAGGGCCTTTTCCCCACTTTATTTATTTTGTTCCAAGCAGCACCCCTGGAAAGGGTGGCAAATGGAGGATCTGCTCCATTGAGCTGCTGACCAATGAGGAAAAGGTAGTGACATGGACAGGGAGCAATAGACCCTCGGACTGAATTCCAGCTGCAGTGGCTGATGGGTTACACGCTAGTTGTGGGAGAGCTAAGTGGAGCAGATGAAAACCACAATAAGAGTAGAGACCACTTGATTGTCTCTCTAGTAACATAGAAACAGAGCGAGTCAGAAGGGGTCTCCCGGGCCATCTAGTCTGACCCCTGGCTCCAGCCAGCTCCACTCACGACATTCCCACCATGTGGCACGTCCAGCCTATCCTTGAACACCCGCACCGATGGGGCCTCAACGACCTCTCGTGGAAGCCCATTCCACACCCTCGGGGTCCTAACCGTCAGGAAGTGATTTACCAGTAGATCATGGTAAAAAAAATTACAAAGCATGGTAACCACACAGGGTCATTTGTCATGTTGTGTAAAGGCAAACACTGACCAGGTGCAGCACTGGGACTTTTTTCAGAGTCAGGATGGTGATGTCAACTGCTGGGTCACCAGGTCACTGATGGATCCCCCTTGTTCAGCAAGTGTATGATGAATATGTTTTACAATTTATTTCCACATCTAACTATTGTTTGTGAGAGAATAGTCCATAGGGAGTCAGAAAATGAGGAAAATAATCCAGCAAAGGTCCCTTCTCCTAGATGGGGTTTATGCTTAATGTTAGCATGATAATATTGTTTGCCTTTCTAAAGAGAGCTAAGAGGCTGCATTTTGTTAAAGCTCACATTATTTTACAAGCTGAACCCATTCAGTAAGGAATAAGCACCATCAAATACTACAGAGCTTACTCCCACACAACTGTGCATAGCACTGCAGCCATGCTAGGCTGGTCAGGTATCCTACTTTATAGAGGACAATCCTCTATTTCAAGGACCGTCAGAGGGCAGTCCTCTCTTTGAAGGTATCTTCTTTTGGAAGGGTTATCAGTCCAAGTCCAGTTTCCAGATGAAAAGTCCTAAGAGAGAAAGGCCCTAGAAGTTACCCATCAACAGTCTGCAGCTGAATCACAGATTGAGCGGCTACACAGGTTCTCTTTAAATGACAGCATGCCCAACATGTGCCTTAAATGCTAAGAATGCACAAGCTGCCCTGCTGATCAAACCAGAGGGCCATCCATCCTTGAGTTCTCTTTTGAGCAACAGTCAGTCCGATGCCTGCAGGAAATTTACAAGCAGGAATTCAAACTGTGTTTGGCTGCCTTAGCATCTTGCATTGGTTTAGCCTAGAGCAGCCTGCTTCAGCCTGGTGCCCTCCAGGCGTACTGGACTACAATTCCCAGAATTCCCAGTCAGCATAGCCAGTGGCCCTATCACTGATTCTTCTGTGGCACACAGTGCAAACCTATTCTATCAGGACCTGTGTACTGGTGAATGGCCCTTTGCATTCTAGAGGCAGAATTAAGAACCATTTGGTGTCCTTAGTTAGTGCTTTTTATATCCAATTCTTTCTTATTTAGTTAGTTTTGTAAACAGCTGGTTTCATTTTTTTAAATATAACAATTCCCCTCTCATTGTTGCATAGCTTGAGATAAGGCTGCCCTCCTGTGGAATTCCAAAGAGCAACTGAATATTAGCCATAGAACGATTCCTTCAGAAATGACCCACAGAGGGGCAGCAGGGAGGAAAACCCATATGCCACTGCAATGCATGCCTATTTTCCAGCAGTCTCACTAACACTGGCTAGGGGACACACCTTCAGCATCACCAGGGCATTCATTAAATGATGCCAAATTTAATCTTGTGCCCGGCATAGAAAAATAAGAAAAAATGATGATGTATAATCGCAGCTGTGTATGTCCTCTACTAAATGAGTCTTCACTGTGCTGGGTAAACAGATAAAATAAGGTGCAAAGGCACTGGGGACAGAACAACATCACATGTTGTGGTGCCATACTCAGGACCACTTTCTGCTTATTCAAGGGTTGCCTCCAACATTTCACCTAGACCGAAATCCAATCTGAAGCAATATACCTGAGGAACCTCAAGGGAAGTGAAAGCGTGTTGAAAACACTACTAAAGGTTACCTAGGGAGTTCTCTGCATCCCTAGGTTGTCATCTGAATTTGTCTGTCACAAAATTCAAAGCAAATGCAGAATTTCCTCCTCAGGCGACACATCTAAGCAATGTCAAGGGATGCCAAACTACTCTGTATAAATTTGTTGTTCACAATTTCTCTCTCCAGGCAGACCAGGGACTTTGTGCATCACTAACTAAGGCATTTCTTTTGTGGTGTTTGATGCATCATGGGACAAGTGCTCATCAAACCTACACATCTGTTGGGTGGGAGAGCCAATCAGTGCAGTTCTGAAACAGGAATATGGCTTGTTTTACTATAGGGTGGATCAATCTATTTATACCAGGTCACTTGTATACCATCGCAAGTCCATCCCATCCAACTTCTGCACCTGTCTCTGTGTGTATTATTAATAAATAATAATTGAAAATTCTCATTTATTTCTGTAGGCCATTTGTCCTACGTATACAGAGAACTGCATCACAAAATTCAGAGAAGTGCACAATCTGAAAAATATCTGTGTGACCTGGTCAGCTTCCAGATCTGTATGTTAGTCACCAAAGTGGGAGCTTGATCAAGTTACTAAAAATGCAGACAAAATACACAAATAAAATTTTCCACATGCATAGCTGAATTACTAATGACAGCTTAAAGCGGGGGGGGGGGACCTCAGGCCACAAACCAGATTTGGTTCTTCTGGAGGCAAATCAAGCCCCCTGTAGTCGATAGGTGGTCCTGCCCCCTTCTCTCCAGCCACTGTTTGCTTGGTGGCATCCCAGTTTTTTCTCATTCTAAACAGTGAAATGCTACCCCTAAGATTTAGATACTGGTGGTTATAACTATAAACAATAGCTGTAAGAACAAAATCTATGTCAGGTCCAGGATGGAGGCATCTAAGGCTCGGTCACTAGGACCACGTATGATGGATGGAGATCCTGATGATGATGTTGCAGTAGGACCAGAGGAAAGGCAAAGTCAGGAACAAGCACAGATCAGATACTATTGAGGCCTAACAGAACCAGAAGCAAAGACAAACAGGTGAGGGGCAGATATCTAACAAGGCCTGGTAAGTCCAAAGGTAACAACAGAACCTGAAGCAAACAAAATCAGATACCTACAAGGAACGGCAGGTTCAGAAGTGAAGGTAGAGTCAGGAACTGGCAAGATCAAATACCAACAAGGTGTGGCAGAAACAGAGGCAAAGACAAGGATCAGATGCTGACACGGCATGGCACAACCTGGGATGATGGCAAGGTCAGGAGGAAGCAAAGATCAGATAGCTGTCAAGTTGCAGCAGGACCAGAGGCAGAGGCGAGGAGGAGGTACCTGTGAAACACAGTCAGGAGCAGGCAAGAATCAAGGCAAGACGAGAAGCAGGAGCAGGAAAAAACTGCCCCAAAAGCCGCATTACTACAGCCAAGCTGAACAGTGCAGGAAAGCCTTTTATGGAGCCTTCCAGAACTCCCAGCCTCCAATCCTTGCAAGTTCCTCCAGGTTAGGTCCTGGTCCCCCAGGCACTTACACAGTGAGCCTTGCTGCCTTTTAAAAACTTGCCACCAGGGGGAGGTATCCCATTGTTGCAGATCCTGAGAGGGAGGGAGGAAGGGAGGAAGTTGAATTCTGGCTATTCTACCATTGGCATGCAACCCTGGAAGCATCTCTGAATTTGCCTTTGGCTCTCAGCGGAAAAAAAAAATTCCCATGGTTTAATGTTAGAATTACAATGTTTGGTTTGCCAATCATCTCATGCAGATGTATTTCAAATGTTTCACCTTTGGGCCAGTCCAGACATTACACTGTTCGGAAACTGGACTCCATTCCCTTTTATTTTCGTCCCTTCACTATGTAAAGTTTTGCAGTTAGGTAGGAAAAATCAAATGCACAAGTAACAGGATGGCTAACTGCAGAACATATTAAAAGAGTCAGGAAATCAAGTGGAGCACAAGCCAAACACAAGTCATCAGTCTGATACAGTGGCTAAAAAGGCTGATACAGTTCTAGGCAGCATCAACCCAGGCCCAGATTCCAAATTACAAGAGAATTACTCAGATGGAGTTCTGTGTTAAATTCCAGGGACCATAGACCAAGGATATCAACAGTCTGAGCCATTTGTAGATCCATCGTACCTCCTCCTTAACAGCCTTCCACAAGCCAGTAAAACTTGGGATTCAGCATGTATTTGCTGCTTTAAATGGCCCATTTTAAATGGGGATGGGTGGAGTTGCAGCGGAGGAGCCCAGGTTGCAAAAGGCTGCTTTGGGCAACACGCAGCCTCACCCACATGTGGTCTCTGGCATTTATCCCCTTTCACTCTATATGCTGGACATTTCACTATTGGTTCAACAACAGCAAATTTCAAAACACAGTACTTTGTTTTGGAACGGATGCCATAAATCGTAAGAGTTATCTTGCACAGTTGGCTAAGGGGCTTGAAGGGGCACATAAAAGTGAAAGGTCACTGAAACGTTTCTGGCTAAGTATGTTAGGAGGCAAGTGTGCAAAGGTGCAAGTGTACAAAGAGAAAAGACATACAAGTCCCAGCTCGATAGACCCAGCAGGGCTGGCTGGATCATGCTGGGAAGTGTAGGCCTTTTCCTGTCTAAACTTGAATAGGATTGCATCCTTAGCCTCTCCTGTCAGTGCGACTTGTTTGTCAATATCTATGTCTAGACAGTAACAACTGTGAATACAGCTCACCCTCAGACGTAAGGGCCCATAAAACCATCAGTCAAAAGCCTCTGATTATATGCCACATCATGTCATTTGTGCACAAAAATAACTGCCATGTACCTCTCAGCCTAGCAAAGATGACATTTTGAATACAGTGTAGTGCTAAGCATCAAAAAGCATTAGAACCATTGAGATGCTAGGAATCTTTCATAGCTTTAGTGCAAGTAATCACTGCAATCTTAAATGTGTGGTTATTTGTAAACAAAATAGCTACGACTGCTATCATTTTTAAATTTTAAAATCCTGCCAGAGCCATTATGCTATGCACAGCTTGTGTTTATATTGCTTTTTCCCTTCCAACAGTGCAATTCCTACATCTCACCCTTGAAAAACCCTTAGATTATAGCCTGCTTCAAAGGTTTGTTAGAGGAAAATCCTATGCATGTTCAGACAGACTGGAGTCTTACAAGTTGTAGGACCTTTTTCTATCTAAATATGTATAGGATTGTGCTGTACCTTTACATTCTTTTTACCTAGCAATATCTGTTTGACCAAGCATTCCCTAAAACCTAAACAGGGATGACTGCAGAAAAACAAGTTTCCAAGTGCAAAGATCATTATTAAGGGATCTTGCTCTATGAGCTAAATTGTGTTCATTTTTAGTGCTTCTTAGAGTAGACCCATTGAAGTGAACGGGGCTTCAAAGACTTTGACTATACACAATCCACAAGATATAACTTCTTAAGTCCAAATAGACTATACCTGCAAACTAAGGAAGCAAATGTGGCAGCAGAAAACACTTGGGCAGAACTCACACTACTCTTTTCCTAGCCCTTGGGGTAATACCTTCCCCTGACAGATTAGCCTGTCTCCAGGTAGTCCCATGGTGGTATGGAGAGGGCTTACAATTCAGTGCAACATGAGAACACCAGAAGGTTCATGCTAGATCAGACGAGGTTCCATCTAGTCCAGCAATCTATTCTCAAAGTGGCCAACCAGCTGCTCAGGGGAAACCCATAACACAGACAGGAGTGCAGCAGCACCCTCCTGGCCATGTCCCTCCCCCCCATCCCCGTATCAGCAGTCCCAGGTTTAATCACTGGTATCTCCATTTGAAACAAGCGGGTAGGTGCCTGTAATGGAGAAGACCTCTGTATGCACAATAACCTGCAAAAACTGATGGTCCTCCCATCAGACCAACAAGGCTGTCCGCACTCTCTCTGGCCAGGTTTACACAGTCGTCAAGACCTCTTTGTGGCTCATTTAAGTCACAACAACCCATGCTGCCCACAGGGACCATCCTGAACGTTGAAGCCTTGCTTGGTCATGTTGGCCAAACCTGGGATCCACAGATCCTGTGACTCTCCACAGAAAGTGGTGAAGACACATTTTTAATGTGCGTTTTTAATTGCTGCTATGGTTTTTAGTGTCAATTAAGGGCTTGGTATGTTAGACTGAGTTTTTAAATGAAATAAAAATATTTCATTGTTTTTGAACATAAAATGGTTTTGTTATTTTTGGGCTTTTTGTAAACCAATCCAGTTGTTTTCAGAAAGGTAATATAGCAATACAATACAATAAAGAAACGCTGGGCAAAATGGGCAAACACTCCATCCAGGTAAGCTTCCAAAATTGCTGTCCTGCAAATACTCACACAAGTTATCCCTGCAAACTCTGATACTAGGATTCCTTTTCTGGTTAAGCTGTAAGCCAAACAAAGTGACAAAAAATACCTTATGATTCTCCAGAAATCCTTTGATTTTATGTAAGGGTACTTAAAACCTCAGAACAGATGGGTTCTATAGCCTACCATGAAAAACAGCTCATTTTGTGCTTTATGTAAAACTGTGTGGGGTTACATGTGCCACATTCATCTACCTAGTATTCTTGATGACTAACTTCCTGTGCTGCCAGGTTCTAGCATGGCAAGCTAAATAAACAAATTACATTATATATGGATCTTCCAAGAACTATAATTTCTTGGGAGGGAAATATATCTTGTACTTGCAGTTGCTTATTTCCATTTACTAAGATAAAATGTTCCTTTAAAATTTATTAAGATGAAGCACTTCTCTGACAACCATTCTAGGAAGTCTCCATTCTCCAGAAATGTCTTTCTGGAGCTTATTTATTTATTTTCTGTACTGCCCAACAACCAATACTCCCTGGGCAATAGTTATCCCTTTTATTGAATGGGAAAGTACTTTGGCAGGAAACTGTTACGGAAACTGGTATATGTCGCATATCCTAAGAGAAGCTGCCCCTTCTCTTGGCTTTTATATCACTTGATAGATTGCTTAGTACTGACGGCTGCTAACTACTGAAAGCGCTCCACCTACTTGGGTGGGAACAAGGGAAATATGTTGCAATTTGAAACCATCCTTTGAAGAAGAATGAACTCCGGGGTTTGACAACACATAGTTGGGTTGGGAAGCTGTAAATGGATGCTGCTGCTTATAGGAACAGGTGCAACCTTAAAGCAGGGCTGCAGTGCCTCTTTCGGCCTGAAGGTCAAATCCTATTTCAGAGAGGAATGGGGCAGAACAAAGGGGGCAGAATCAAGAAATACAAGCTCATTTTAAAGTTCTCACTGGCAATAACTAAGCTTTAGGAGAGCCATTTCGAACTTTTAGAAGTGAGGAACTCAGGAGATGGGAAACCACCAAACAGCTGATGGCCCAGGCAGGCAAGGTTTAGCCCACTTCCCTGGGGTTCAAGACCTCTTTTTGGCTGCTTTTAAAACTTCTCGTTTTAAGTGGAAAATCGAATTTTTGCAAACTTTAACTGCAAGTCACTTTGGGAGGACCATGGGGGCTGAAAGGCCTACTCCAACATTTATAGATGAATGAATGTTAGACTGCAACCTGGGATCTGCCCTGGCTTGACGAACGTTGGCTGTGCTGCTTTGTGTTTGGCTAACGGACTGATCTCTTTTCATTCTCCCTCAATGAGGCTACAAGGGGTTATTCTAATAGGCTACAAAATAGTCATAGTTATATAACATTTCATTCCAAAACTTAAAGGAAACAGGAGAGACTGGAATATAATTCCAGTCCCATTAGTTTTCCCAGGACAACTAATTTGCAGAAAGTACCAGCAAAAATGTTAAAGGCCATAGCAGCTTAATTGCTCCCTAATTGCTCTCTAACACAGTGTTCAGGACCATTTGAGAATATGTGTCCCTGTTTTTCTTGCTTTCCATTATCTTCCAGGAAAAGAGAAGATAAACAGCCATATCTCTGACCCTTCCCTAGATGCACAGACATAGGCTGCCCCAGAAGTTAGCTTTTAAGACATTCTGTTGGAATTGAGCCTGATCACTTTAATCCAATAAACAGAGCAGTCAATACTGGTGCAAATACAATATTAAAGCTGGTGTGTGGTGTCCAGAGAACCAAATACACTCTGCCTTATAAACAACCTTCCATATTTTATTTCCATAAAGGCCCTTCTGCAGAGCTCTCTCAGGCTGCAGTTCCATCTCTCTTCAGACCAGAAGCAGCATGCATTGCCTTCAACTACTTCCTTGCTCCTCTCTGGAAGTACACCCTCATCCAGGCCAAAACTAGCAATTTGTTCACATTTCCACATCATTTTTCTTTTGAGAGAAAAAGCACAAATTATCATTAACTACTACTAGTAGTAGTAGTACTACTGGAATTTTACACTTGTCGGTGTCCTAAAAGACTTTGCTTGCCACTGGCTATCCTCCTTGCAGCAGGGCAGTTCCTAGGCCTGATCCTGGTACATCTCATGGAAGCATGGGATGAAGAATAGCTCTTCCAGTTTGTAATACTTTAAAATCAAGGCTGTTGCAACTGTTCCCTTCACCTTTTGGAAAGCAGCTTCATGTTGCTCCATCCACTCCCACAGCATCTCTTGATGCATCTCCTGCCTCAGGATCTCACAGTTCTCTGAGACGTTTTCACAAAACATGATAATGGATCTTCCCAAAAATCACTAGACTCCCTTAACATCATCATGGCATGTCTTAAATAGTTTTTACTTTTCTGAATCTACCTTCAGACTCCTTCACATCAGTAAGTTACCAATATATGACATTGCTGCAACTTTCAGGCTGACTTTGTCCTTGTCCTTTGGATAGTCCCTGTCCTTTCTCTGCATCTTTCATAAATGTTGCTAGCTTACAATCATGGTCCTACTGTCCTCCAGTTGGCTTCATGGTCAAGTGGGGATTAGAACCCAGATCTTCCAGCTCCCCAGTCCAGCATTCTAACCACCCCGCCACACCGGCTATCATAGGTAGCTACATAGTTGGTATTTCAGCCTAAACTGAACCTGATACCCCTCAAGAACATCTTGAATGTCACTTAAGCAGACAGATAAACTACCTATATAGCATATCTGAATCTTATTTGGTCTGACTCTCAGCTTATTGGCTTTCATCCTTCCCAAGCCCTGATTCAGGACACCCATCGCCCCACCTGAATTGTATGAAAAGAGACTTAGCTGGTTTTTATACACATATTGATGACACATCAGCTGTTCTGCTTAGATGTCCTCACCTAGCTGTTTCATGTAGATGCTGAAAACTATGAGGAATAACATACCTCATAGGAAACCCAGAGCAAAACTAAAATGGAGTGAACAAAACCCTTGACACCACCATATGGAATCAGCTATCCAAATAGGAGGAGAACAAGCACAATCCTAATTCAAATAATACTGGAGTTGATGGCATTGACTTGAATGCCACAGGATAAAGGTCAGAACAACAGTCTATTGCATTTCATTTCAGTGCAATGTTGGCCATCATTGCCCTGGGGGTGGGGTGGAAATTCTTGGGTCTTTCATGTACAACTTGCACGCTTGTCCTTGTAACCTGGTGGAGCAATTCTGCAGATTGAATAGGCAAGGGGTCTATCATTGCTTTTTCCTTCCCTTGTAGCAAGGAAATGCTGACCCATGTTCAGTCTGCTGCAGAACGCTGGAGGATGTTGTGCTTCTGGTTGCAGAGAAAACTGCCATCAGTAAGCATGGACTTTCTCCTTTCCACCACTGGGCAGATTCTGAATGGAACTCTGCTGGAGGATGTTCTAGATGAAAGTACCAGACACAAGCCCCTGGCATCATCCTCTTCCACCTTGCAATTTGGAAGGGGAAAGTAAGCATTACCAGGTTGCAACCTGACATTCATTTTGGTAGACACAGTACAGGGATCTTGAACCAACAGATTGAATAAATGGACTTTGCAGCATTGCAGACTGGAAGGACCCAGTTGTGGCTGCACACATTATTGGTTTAATGGTCCTCCCATGCACCAAACTTGGTATAGGACACCAGCCTCCAAAACTAATTTAAATATATGTAAGTCCCCTCCACTTTTACCAATAATTCCTCACAAACCCCAATTTGGTACACATGTACTTTCCCCAAGTGTTGATCTCTATATTTCCAGGCTTGTCACACAGGTTCTCCCTGGTGGTTAATCATGCCTAGTGTCTTTGTATCTCTCTCTTTTCTTCTCAGTCCCAGGCTTATTTATCACAGCCTGTAATGTATTCTTGTCCAGCTACAACCCAGCAGCAGATAGTTTGTCTTTCTGAAATGTTATTTTGCTTCCCAGTACTGGCAGTGCTCTCTGCTTAGTTTTAATCCAGACGCTATCGAAGCCCTTACGTGAACCTTTCAGTGCATCCTTGTTTGTGCCATTCTTTTTTGTAAAAAACAAACATCTCTGTGCACACTGTCAGCATATGCCCACAGACAAGCTAATTCCCATTCCCAAATTCTAAGAAAAAAGGCTCGGAGCTTCTGAGTAGCTGTTTGGTATGATAATTTTTGCAAGCTAAAAAGGTTCCATAAAATGGTTCCTCATTATCAGGGCTTAACTATCAGAATGACTGAAAGCAGCCTCATCTGAAAGCTAAGAAACAGCTGACATTTTAACTGTTCTCTTTGCTTGATAAATATTAATTTTCATGTTCCCCGGCTAGCCCTGCCTTTAGGAAGAGGGAGGCAGCCAATTCAGGGAATGGATGTGGGGTGCCATAAACACAGCTGGTTAGTTGTTTAATTCATTTTTATTGTATTTTTACCACCAGAGAGAAGAGCTTATGGGATTATCTTCCTTAGGTGACAGAATAACTTAGTTAGCCTTGGGGAATATTCCACACGTATGTATACACACAGAGTGGGTTTTGTAACACAATAACCCACATTCAAGGACTGAGTGAAGCTTAGGGCATTGTTTCTTGAAATGTGGAGTGTCACCTCCAAATCCAACCAAGATAACAAACTGTGATGAACAACTCACAGTTCACAACCCAGCAACAAACCATGGGTTTGTTCATGCCTTGTTCATGGTTAAGTCCAGCACAGCTGGGTTCAGGCAAGGGTGGGGATGAATCATATCAGAATCTGTCCCTCCAAGCCTTCATGGTTTCCTCTTGTGCTCAACCTGGGCTTCCAAAGGGAAGGTGCTGCGTATGCAGCACTTGGGCTTGGATTCCTGGTAAGCACTCTGCAAACACTGGGAATGCCCACCAGGACATCAGGCTCCAAGCTGCTGTAAAGTGGACCAGAGCCAGAGCTCATGAAATCAAATGGATTCCCACCCCCAGATGGATTCCCCAGTTCTGACAACACAATAATCCATGTTTCCACAACAACTCACAGCTCAGTGACAACCCACATTTCACCCATGCTCAGATCTCAAACATGGGTTGTCATCGTCTGAATCCACACATGCTGTCAAGGTGCAATTAGCTGGTTGGTCTGAGACAGCAAGACATCTTGGGCTGGCCCTGCCTAGACTCTTAATCTCAAATACTCATTTATGTATTAAATGTATATTCCTCTTTTCACCAAAAATGGTGATCAAGGTGGTTAACAACTAAAAATAAATTCAAAAATAGGGCGGAAAAACCACTGATAAAACTGGAAAACAAACACACTGTTAAAACATTATGAAACACTCATTGATAAACACCCTGCCCAATAAAGCCCCTTTCAATGGCAATATAGTATACGACCCATCAAGTCAGGCTTTTTTGCAGAATGAGGAGGCCAACAGATGCTATGCTATGTGCAGGCCGGAGTGGTTAGGCATCAAAGGACCATTTAGTTTGGGCAGAAGTAAGGCTCAACTACCAGGCCAGTCAGTTTCTGTCCATGGAAATGGGTCTCTTATCATTCGCCTCAGGTGCAAACTTTCTAGCAACATCCCTGGAGCCAGAGTTGACCAATCTCGCACGAAGTGACCTTAATTTAGACCAAAACAACATCAACCAAAAACAAGAGGAACAGAGAGAAAATGCATGAGCCTACACTACTTGTGACCCTCTTTTTCAAATGCCAATAGTGCACCATGGGAAAAGCACATTTGTGCTGTAAGGCATGTGAGCACAAGAAAAGGCTCTCCCAGGAGGTTGCCTGTTGTAACTCTGCACGTGCCGCAGCTGTGATCTGACTTCTTTCCAATCACCCTCTTCTGGAGATGGCTAATTCTCCTGCTTGTCTGTGCTGGATAAATTGCCTCCCCTGTAGAATCACAGCAGAAATGTAGATCCCTCGGGGAAAGCAGACTTTTGCAGCCGTACATGACTTGAGTGGGGACACCTGGCCAAAAGTTGGAGAACTTGTGGCATGAGATGAGGCAGCTTCTCCTTCGCTTTCTCCCTGAAGGCCCCTCATCAGTCCCCTACCCTAATTGCTCTGCAGGATTCTTGCAAGTCTGATTGCAGAAGTAATTGTGCAGTGAAGGAAGCCAGAGAAAGAGTAGGTGAGAGAAGCTGCACTGCCTCCTGTCATATCAGGAGATTCAAAAGCAGCCACTGATCCCCAGGGCTGCTGGCTCAAGTCTGCCTACCTTCTGGGTTTCCTCAGAGAGCCATGCCCTGGCTTGCCCCAAGCCGTGCTCTTACAAAGCAAAGATAAGCACTTTCCACTGCACAAGTAAGGTTTGCCTCCAATCGGATGGGGAACATATTTATTCTGTTCCTATTTTAACAGCAATCTTGTCTAATTTGGATTTCCTGAACCAACCAAAGTGATTTTCAAGATTCTTTATCTCTGATTTTTATGGTTCAGTTCTCCAAATCAAAATGCCTGAAAAATGTAGAGTAACAAGCATTATATTAAAGGACATGGTTTGAAAAATATGCAAATGATGCAAAATTACATTGAAATGTATATATACACACAAAATACACATGAAAATGAGTATGGATAAAGGCACATGAGAATGCATCAGCAGTTTTGTGCTGACTCTCTTTTTAAAAATTGGAAACTGGTGCAGAAATAGGATAAAAGAATTTAAGAAAGCAAAAGTGAGAAATGGAGAGACTAAGTGTGCAATGCAATGAGTGTTTTAACAGAAAACAGGCTCCACAACTCCCACAATAACCAAGGCCTTTTTTCTATGCAAACATGCACAGGACTGTACCTTAAGTTGTTACAAAAGGTTAAATTTTCCTGTTCATCAACCTTAATGAGAATCTAATTCTACACAGAACAGAATTAGTTTCTCCCAGTTTCTGCAGCTCCCCATATAGCTTCCAGAAACTCTGCTACTCATCCAGAGAACATTTGGATGGTGTGGAGGGGGCAGGCCCTCTCCTGGCTCAGCATAGAGACCCAGTTGTGCAGAATACACACAGATGGTTTCATCTATTATTTCCAGTAGCACCTTCTACTAAAATCAACAAGGCTTCTTTCTACATAAATAGATTTAACCCACATTGGCTGGCAGACTGGTCGACCATGTATTACTTCAGGGTGAGATGTCTGTCAAAAGCAAGCTAAATGCATATCCCATTCCAATCTATTATCTTCCCACAGGAGCAATACACACGACCAATCCAAACAAAATGGAAGATACAATCATGGCATTTGACCTCATTGTTATTGGTTCTCAGTTTAAAGCAGGATGTTGTTTAAAGGAGAAACTGGAAAGGTTGCACTTAAGCTGAAGGAACGACAAGGAAGAGAAAAGGCAGAGCTGGTAAACCTTTCAAACACAAAGAAAATTGTGGCCAAATAGCAAGTTATAAGCAGAAAAGGAATAGCACAGGCACTCTACAAGATATGGATTTATTATCTTTTCATGTTTTCCCATTATATTTCAGTTTTATTGGTGAGTTCTTCCCAAACAGTAAAACTTCTCCATCTTTCAATACTGTAATGATGTGTATATGTATTTGAGACATATATATCAAATTACCTACACAACACATAATAAAGATGGTACAAATGAGCAGGGTTTTGCTGTGCAGCAAAAGTTAAAAAACAACATGATGTGCTTTAAAAATAAGAAGTACAGTTAGAAGGGGATGGGGAGCCTGGTGGGGGCCAGAAGAGGCACCTGCAGCCACTCTGGTGTCCATGGCCAACAAACCGGTGTCCGTGGACACAAAGGACTCCATCTATCTACTCCTTAAGACTTTCTTTTTTCCATTGGTAGGGTAGTTTGCTGCAAGGCAGTAGCTCAACACCAGTTACTCAGGAACTTAAGCAAGGGTGGGTGGAATAGGAAAATGCTTCCTAAATGCACTCAGCTGGCCATTTCATGAGCAGAATCTTGGACTAGGTGGACCGTAAATGTCACCTAGCAAGATTTTTCTTATGTTCTTGCACTTCCATCAGCTTTGTCCCTTCACCACCAGGGAATCCACAAAGCCAAAATGGGAGAACAGCCATCAGCCTCAAAAACAAGGGTTAATATATTGCACCTGCCACCTGCGATTCAGAAGCACCACTCCCAACCAGGGAGCCAGGAAGGGGCCCAGCTCAGTCTGCCTCCCTCACAGCTTTTCCCCCAAAGCTGCTTATAAGCCTAAAAAGCTGATTATATTGATCAGTTTTGTCTGATTTGTCACTGGTTTGTCACTCTGTGATGGCATCTCGCTTCCTGTTGCTTCCTTCAGCCAACTCCCCACTGCCTGCATTAGAAGGTCAGGGCACTGGGTGCAGCATTGCTCCAGTCCATGTACACACACAACATTCCACCTCCACCCATGTTGGCCTGGGATGCTCTACAGGCCAAACCCAAGGCAATAGTCTCCCTTCTGAGCAGTGACAGCTGATGGCTCCAGTATCACTGGGACAGTGCATAAGTCTGGACTTTCAAGGAGCTGCCCATGGTACTGAAACCTATCTCTGCTCTAGGTTCAGCACCATGGATAACTCCTTTAAAGCTGATCCCCAGAATGAATACGGCGGCACTGGAGCCACCAGCACATTGCTGCTTCTCAGGGTTGTAGAAGACATTTGCATTGGTTTGCAAAACGTGCCCAGGTCATTTCTTGGCATTCCTTAGTATGCATTTTGCAACAGAGCCTACACATGAAGAAGTGTGTGTGTGTGTGTGTGTGTGTGTGTGTGAGATAGCACACGCAGATATTTTCATTCTGCTAAGTAAATGATTATTTCATGTCTTTCACTCTCTGTGGGCTGGGCATCATTATTCCCATTTGAAGAAAAATCCAGGGAGTGGCATCCATCCTTTTTATCCCTTATAATCCATAATCATGGTTGTCATGTTAGAGATGGCAGCACATGAGCCTCTGGGCTCTGCAATGATGCCCACAGAGGCAGAAACGCCACAGAATCTGGGTGCGTAGTGATGCAACAGTAAACACTTCTAAGAAGTCACAAATTCATCAAGAAGCCACCTAGATAATCATAGCTCTGTATAATAAAGCCCGCCTACAGGAAGGTTTATTGTCCTAGTCAGATTCTGCCCACAAAAAGAATTTCCTGAAGATGACCTTTTCAGAGTCAGTATCCATAGCAACCGATTTCTCTCTTAAGGGTGCAAGATGGCTCGCGCATTGAAATGGCACAGGGAGCCGATGCGTCAGCTTGCCCGTTAGACATGGCAGCAAAGCGAATGCTTCCCAGTTCAAGAGGAGAGCAAATGAAACAAAAGTGCAGTTGTGTTCACCATTTCCATTCATGTCTGGTAATTAAGATGCAGCTGCTGCTCAGTAAAAGGTAGAGGCTTTCAGGACTGACAAATGGTGTCTATCAGATATCCATCAGGTGGCTACTTTGCATTAAAAACACTTTGCAAAATATGCCAGCAACTTCAGTTTCATTCTGCAGCAAACTGCAGGTTAACAACAAGGAACTCTATATTAACTCTATTTGCATTGCCCTTTGTTTAAACCAGACAAACTTAGATATTCTGACAGACAGCATATCTAGACTATAATCACTCATGGCCTTACCATTTGTTCAATCTCCTTTTAAAGACATCAGAGTTGGTATCCATCATCATTACGCTGTAGCAAATTCTAGTTTAATTCTATGAAGTACTTCATGAATACGCTTTATCTTGATTAAGTGACCCAAAATTCTAGTACAGAGAGTGGGAGAAATTGGCTCCGTATCTACTTTCTGCAGACTATGCTTAATGCGATATTCTTCTATCGTGTCTCTCCTTACTCATCTTGTTTGAGCCAAAGAGTCTGAAGTTGTTCAACCTTTCCTCTTAAGGGAGTTGTTCCAGGCCTTTCATCATCTGGTTGCCCTTTTCTGCACCTTTTCCAGCTCTACAATATCCTTTTTAAAGGGGGTCTCACCAGTACTGTAGCCAGTATTCCAGATAAGATTGTGCCATAGATTTTCATCAAGTACTGACAGTTCATTTTCTATTAATTTCCAGATGGAATTTGCATTTTTCACAGCCACTGTGGCCTGAGAGGATGCTTTCATCAAGCTATCCACCAAAATCCCTTTCTGAATCAGTCATTGCTAGCTCTGACCACCAGCCATTTGTGAAATTAGGTTTGTTTGTTTTTTGATCCAGCATGCATGATTTTATACTTACCTATATTTGAACACATTCACAATTTTAAAACCTGTTTGGAGAGATCCTTTTGCAGTTCATCTCAATCTGTTTTTGTTTTTACCACCTTAAAAGATTTGGTATCATTGTCAAATTTAGCCATCTCACAACTCCCCTCTAATTCTAGATCATTTATATGTGAGTTCACAAGGACTAATCCCAATACAATCCCTTTTGGAACCCACTATTTTCATCCCTCCATTCAAAGCATGATTTCACAGAATTCACAGAACAGTAGAATTGGAAAAGAGCAAGAAGGCAGAGACCAGACTTATTCCTATTCTCTGCTTTCAGTTCTTTTGCATTCTACCAGTCCACAGGGGAATCTTGCCTCTTTCCTTGCAAAGTTTTCTCAGGAAACTTGGTCAGAAGGAAAGACTTGGCACCACAGAAGTCATGTTGATCTTACTTCAAGCAAGACTTACCCTTCTTTCTGCTTGATTATTTTATCTTTAATACTGCTTTATCTAGAACAGACATGAAGTTAAACAGATTATAATTGCATGGATCCTTTAAAAAAACATAGTGTTATTGGTCACTTTCCAGTCCTTTGGATGAGCTTACATAACATATGTAATACGTAACATATTTTTAGAAGGTCAGCAATTTCACATTTGAGTTCTTTAAGAATTCTCAAGTATCTGGTGATTTGTTTTTAGCAACTACTCGGTAAGGCCTGACATTTCATCTCTTGTTACCATTAGATTTACCTCTGTCCCCTTATGAAAAATAAAGCACATTGAAAATCATTCACCAGATCTGCACTGGCTGCTACAGGCTTATAGTTGTTGGCAGCTGCTTGTTACTCTCTTCAGAACAGTATTTGCCTGAATACATGGCAAGCTGCTTTGCTTGCCAAGGTAGCCACAAGTTTGGAGGGCCATGTGGATTACTGGAGGAGAGGCACGTGACTTCTCCTGCCCTGGTGGAAAGAATCCAAAAAATCAAAGCTGGAAATGCTGTACAGATCTACCCATGAATAACCTCCACTGCATTGTTTAGTTTGAAGATTTATACTCCACCATTCCACAAACTAATTCTCAAGAAGAAGATCATAATGCATATGTGCATCTCACCAGCCCTTGATCCTCTGGCTGGTGGAAGAAGCCACAATGAGCTTCCCCTCAGTAATGCAATCTCTGAGCAACTGGTGATTGTTCAAAGTCTTCTTTCCCGCAGCAAGGCGGGAAAGCAAACTTCCTGTAGCTTCCCCTTCTGTGGCTGATGGATGTGGCCAGCTTGATGTTCCCCTCACCAGATGCTCTTCCATGAGGGAAAGGGTGGGAACGCCCCATGGCCCCTGGTCCCCTGGCTGGGGCAAAGGCCAGAGTATGCATTGTGTCTGCCATCCAGTCCCCAGTGAGGCAATTCAGTGAGACTGATTTCTGTTTCCCAACCTACACCCGTGGCTAGAGCATGCCTCCCTAGCAATTTGTTTTGACAATACAAAAGAAGCATTTATACATTACACAGTCTTGACACCCTACTCAAGAGTAATAAATCAAGACAAGATGAAGTTGACACTGGGGGCAACAGAGAAATGGACCACCTCATTTTTCCTTTCCTACCTCCCCAAAACAATGAGCAACTGGGGGCTTACTCAGCATCCATTCAAGGAATGGCTTAGGCGCAAAGTCATGCTGCACATGTCACTGTGTATCCCTCCTATTTCATACCTCTAGGAGTGTTTTTAGCAAGTGGGGCCCATTAGTTTCACAATCCACCCTGTCCTCTTCACAACTGCATCTGGTTTAACTTAGGAATGCCCCTACAATTAGAGGGAACCACTATTATATAACAGTAAAGAAAGGGCAAAGAAACTCCTTTGCAACCATCATCAAAAGCAGCCTGAATAACCCACAGTGGCCAAAGTTCGAGCGACTAAGTCCCAAAGAACCCCCACCCCCAAAGAGCCCTTCCATGCCTGAAAGACAGAAATGGCTTTCCAGAAATCTGCTTCTCACACCACCTGTCTCCCCAGGCATCTCCAGAGTACAGGAAGAGCCTTAGAAGGCTTGCCAGATGCGTGGGAGCTGTGGTAATCCAGTAATGAAGAGAAAGCTGTTTGCACATTTCCACTGGCATGATCTTCCTCCAAGCTGACGGGGGCTGACAGGTCATTCTATTTCTGTTCAAGGGCAGCTTCTTGTGTTTGCTATGTTTTGTGTGACATTTAAAATTAAAAATCATATCTGTTTTTACATTGTATGCGATTTCCATAAAACACGCATTTTTGTATGTCTACCACACTAAAATAGGTATCGTGTACACATTTCCCACTTGTTTATGCATTTTTGAACATAAGAAGCAACAAAAAAATTCCAGCCATGACTTATCTGAAGGATAACTGTTTTACAATCCACGCATTAGTCCAGGAGGTGAAAAATTATATCAGTTCATTTGAAAATAAAGGCAACACAAAATTTTGCAATATCCCTAGTTCTTGTGTATCATTTTACCCCTCAGATTATAGGCATTCATGCTGGAGGACTGAAAGGAATTTCTTTACCAGTAAAGAAGCAGAACAAAAATACAGGTGGCCCTCTAGTCACAAGGCTTTCCAATGTGACAAAAGTTGTTCCAGGGCACCAGCTACCTGGGCACCTTGTGTGCTCCTTGCTCCATTGAAGAGCCAAAGAACAATAGTCTTGCCATGGGTTTTCTACAGTTGCTCACCTGCTCTGTTTCAGAGGCTATCAGTATACCTAGGCTACCCACCCCTTCCTGGGAGACCAAGCGGGGAAGATGAGAGAAGGTCCAGCCACCCCAATTAACTTCAGCAAAAGGGTGTATGAACAAAGAGGAGGCAAGACATTCCCAGGGCCTGGTAGCTGGTGACCTCGAACACTGAAGCCCTACAGCAAATAGGCCTAACAAGTATCCGTGGCCACAATCAATGCCTGCACTAGACACTGAGAACAGGCCATACTTAACACTTCATCACCGGTTCTTCTGGTCCTTGATCCCGAAGAAATGCTTCTTGCTTAAAAAAAACAAAGAACACACAACTCTATTGATGTGGAGGGAGTAACATAACCAAGCTTATGGTGTGATACAGAAATCAAGTCCTGAAGAGAGGTGTGAAAGAGAAAAGTTTCAGGAAGCAAACTGGGACAGCAGGACCAAAACTATCCCGAGGAGACGGAGGAGCAGAAATGTCATGATGAAAATGATTAGATTATTGCCTGCTGGTAGACACGCTGTGCCTTGTCGTTCATTTTCATTTTATTTTGTTCCTAAATGGGTAAAGTTAAAAGGGAGGGGGAAATAATGAGGATGCTTTCTCCAGTTGTATTATGATGATGTCTGGAGGGAAAGCATAAAGTTGATTGGAGAGTGCATGAGCGCCTTGTGACAAGAGAGGAGAAAACATTAAAAGGATACGGCAAGGAGAGAAATCCCTTCCTCTCCTTGCAGAGCTATCCAAAGAAGTTGGCTTTCTCCCTCCTCCCTCCAGCCCCAGAAGTGTTATTACATTTCCAACTAGATCACAAGCTGTGCTTGCACACACAGCAGGAGAGCACGGAGGAGAGGCGGAAGCCGGAGAATCAGGTTGATGATATCCCCTGGCAGTAATGACAGCGGTGCCAACTGCCAAGCAGAGGCTCAGGACGAGAGCCCCCGAGGAATTCCGCCTGCTCCCGCCACAGCACAGAGCAGCAAAAGGCATGGGGAGAGAGCCATCTTGGCAGGCCATGCCATGGAAATTGTCGTCTTTGCTCTACATTTCCCAGCAACTTATTCTCTCCCTGCCTCCTCTGGCAGCTTTACATAGTGCAGAGGAGTCCCATTAACAGCCACACACACACTAGAAACACTTCATTTGTAGTTGTGCCAACCTTGCACTGGGATTTCAGGACATATTGCCACCAGATGTTGCATCTAGCTCGTGGGAGACAAGAAAATGTGGTCAAGCAGAGACCTGTGTGAGAAGTTTCAGATGAGATCTATGTATAAAATGAAGGCAGGAAGAGTTTTCCCTTGGCAGGCACCTCCCTAAGTCATCTCGGGTGGCATCTGTCACTGTCTCCAAATAACAAGAGGAGGAAAAAAACACTCTGAGAACACAGACTTTGTGGTTCTTGTGGTAGAAACCTTGTTCCTGGGGTGTCCCTGGAGCATCTGAGGAAACAGTGCTTGAAGTTTCCTGCCAGCTCCCTAGGATGCCCTGGGAATGCAGCTTCTGTACCAGGAACTGTACAGCCCACTCCTAATGTTTTTCCTTCTTTTTGGAAATCAGCTTGGGAAGACTTTAACATTTGGATGCTCTGCCAAAGAATGTACATTTTCAGAGCTCAGTCTCCCCGCATTGCAGATCCTTTCAGTGGCATTGAAAACCACACCTCCAAAGGGATCATTTTAGAAGGACTTACTAATATATTAATTATGTCCGGTGGATGATGGAGGACAGAAAGGCCTGGAGGAATGTTGTCCATGGGATCACGATGGGTCAGACGCGACTTCGCAACTAACAACAACAACAGCAACTAATACATTATTATAAATTCAGATCTGGCCTTAAAGGTTGATGGCTCCTTGATATAGTCAATGGGAAGAGAATAGCTGAAGATCTAAAATAAAGAGCAAGAGGATTTCAGATTTGTAGGGCCTCTAATATGCGCTATACTCAAACCCTGAGATCAACTGGGGTGCAAAGAACATAGAATTAAAGCATTCTAAGCCCAGGATTTTGCTCTGATGACAACTGAAAAGAACTCGCCATCTTTGCACACAAAAATCCCCTTCCCAATTACCCTCAGCTTTCTTCTTTCCCACGGTATGATTTAGGAAGGACAAAGTCATGCCACTACTGTTATATGACTGGGACTAAGAAATTCTTGCCAATTACTGGCCAATTGCCTAGAGATATATTGGTTGATCCGGATTGGTTGGCCCAGCCATGACCTAAAACACAGGCTTGATTTTTTAATTTAAAACAAACTAACCAAACAAATTGTAACAACCCAGGGAGGTGTTCTGGAATGCTCTCCTTTTCTTCAGGTCTAAACTCCTCGGGACAGAATTCAATACATTCTGCCCATTGATAAACAGGAGTAGCTTCAATGACTGGATTTTAAGACATTTGTGTTCGTCCAGTTTCTGTCCACAGTGCTGTAGTGAAAGGAGCACAGGCAGGAGCAGCTGCCTGCCACAGGTATGAGAGCTGCAGAAGATTAAGGTAGCATGACACCAAGAGGTGTTGTACGAAAAGCAGGGAAATCAGTGGCCGTAAATCCAGATATCACTACTGGGGTCATCTGTTCAGTCATTCAATTTTTCCTCCTTGTCTATTCACTAGCAAGCCAGGTGTTAAGGTTCTAAGAGTAGTGGGCAAAGTCCTGAACAACCAGTAACCAGGATTCCTGAGAAAGTGCCTTCTCCTTGGTCACTGAGGTTATTGGAAGACATTCTCCAGGTGGACCCATGGCCTGACAGGAGTCCACCAAAAGAACGACCTTCAGTGTGCTGGCATGATATATTTGTCCATTTCCAAAGAACCATCTGCCTCTAGAGATCAGGCAGGCACCAAGACTTTGTGGTTTTCCATGCCTGCTGAGGAGATATTTGTTCCAAGAAGCCATTCTTATTGGCCAAAGTTTAAATGCTAACCTCTATTGCTTTTATTCTTTTATCTATTCAGCTTTTTACTGTAAATCTGCCTAGATGAGAAGGCAATATACAAATAATGTGAATAAATAAATGCATTCAAATGTAGAGCACACCTGAAGCTCAGTAAGCCTTCGGCCCAGGGTTCAACAGAGGAATTTCTTCTGAGGTTTCTGCAACCTGCCATTGGCCTCTACCTGTTCGCTTCTATGTTCAAAGCACTATGAAGAAGAATCCAATGTGAACAGATGAAAGCAAACAACTTAGCATTTCTTTAGAGAAGCTGAGATGTGAGAATAACTGGACAATACATCTTTCTTTTTCCTTAATGATTGTTACAAACAATATTTTCCAGAGGTTGATTTGGTAACACTGAATGCTTTCCCCTGCAACTTCCAGATTCAGTTCAATCCATTCAGCACATTCTGTCATAGCAACATGGGGGTGAGGATGTAAAATGGATTGCATTGATCCAAACAAAACAGCTGTTTTCATATATTTTAGATCTCATCCCTTTTTCACCTAGGTCTTTTCATTTATCCAAGTTTGAAGAGTATACCTTTTGTTAGGGGCAACTAGGAGGTAAGCTGCATGAGATCTGAACAAAGAGTAGGCAATTTCAGTAGAGCGAAATGTTACTATAACCAACAAATGGATGGAAAGCATGTTTTTGCATTTAATTTCCATTTTTAAAGCTGCAGTTCAGAACAATGCAATTAAACCACAATAAAGGACTGGAAAATAATAAAATGCAAAGTATATTTCTAATTTAACTGAGGTGCTTGCTTGCTTTGAAGACAAGATGCTCTATTTACATTGAATTCAAAATGGAAGGCAGAGAACCAATAAGGGAATCGAATGAAGCCAGAAGTGAATCGAATGAAGAGGCATTAGTCAAGAGATTCCACTGTAACAAGAGTAGGTATGACAGAACATCATGACAGTTATGCCTTACTTTGACAATCTGGAATTTGTTCTCCCCTTTCCATGGCTTTTGCAGCTCACTGCCAAGCATTTAGGAACATAGCACTGGGAGTGAACAAATCTGCCAGCCTTCTCGAAATGAACTAAAACTAATTGCTTAGCCAAATTCAAAAGGTGCATCTATTTCCAGGAGGGAGACAGCCATCCTGTTCCTGCATGCTATTTAATAGTGTGTTATTAAAGATGTCAGGAAAATGGTGGCAATTCAGAACTAACATGGTTAAATGCACAGATCTGTACGAGCTGAGCACTCGATGGACAAATCTGTTTCATTTTTCTAAGTCTTCAAGCTACTTCCACACCTACTATGAAGGCCAATTCCTCCAAAGAACAAACTGAACTGAAATTCTCAGCCATCCCTGTCTAGGACAAGAACAATCACTCATGCCCTCCAGATGTTTTTGAGGACAATCCCCATCATCTCCGACCATGATGCATGCTGAATGGGGCTTATGGGGTTTGTGGTCCTCATTTCCTGCCTCTGACAGCTCCACCTAGCATGACAGTCTTATTCTATTCAAAGGGGCTCCACTTCTGAGTAGACACATAAGATCAGTCAGTAATTCAGGGGAGGCAACTTGTGGCAATTCTGTGCTACAGTGCCCATTATCCCCCACCATGGACAATCCTTCCTTAGGATGGATGGAAATTGTAGGTGAAAATGTCGGGAAGGCCAGAAATGGCCCATTCCTGCAGTAACACACAGAATTTAGCGGCTCTATAAAATGAGGACTTTAGACCCAGTCTCGCTAATGTTAGTCATGTGCAATTGGGTCATCATTGGTTTTAACCAGGCAGCAAGTGCAAATTGGGGGGCCTGTGCCTAGACACTGCTGTGCCCTTCCCATCCTCTGGTAAAGTGACGCACTAGTAGACATTTTGCAGACACCACATCCCCACCTCACCTTCTTCCTCTCCACTGCCAGCCGGGCAGCTCCACTTGCAGAAAGGGGCAGTTACGGCCCACACTCTCCAGCCGCCAGCCCTCCTAGCAGGGCCCCCTATCAGGCCTGGCCTTTTAATTGCAAGAGTGCCTTGCTGTGGCCCTCCTGCACTGCACACCTGCAATACACATTCCCTCCTTTTCACCTCCATCTAAAAGAGCTGGCTTCTCCTTCACTGAACAGGGCAATTTGAACAGAAGCAATTTCACCCAGGTGAGTGGCTAACAATACCCATAGCATAACCTGCAGTGGAGAATAGGTAAAGGTATCTATAAAAGCTAGAATTAATTGGGAAGGGGGTGCTTGAAGAAGGGGGGGCAACCCTTGAGCTGCTCTGGCAAACATGGGAATTAAATAAGTACATAGATCCCACTGCAACTTTTGTACCATCAAAAGAGTCACCTTGATATTATCCAAGCTATATCTATGTATGCTCACAACATATATCTTATTTCAGAAGAATAGTCCATTTAAAATGCTTCAGGTGCCACTAGAAGAGAAACCCTTTGAAATCCTTGGTAATAATATTCCAAGGCCATAGAAGCCTGATCCAGTTGTGCAATTTCTCCACATAATATGATGTGCTCAGTAGGTTTTAAAGTTCCATTTCGGAGAATTGCATAAGGTTGCATGAAATCTTTGAGCATTAGACAAGGACACAGAGTCCTCTGTAAAAGTCATCAACAAGCTGTACTATTATGCAACTATTCCTGAAAGAAAAAGAAAAAAATGATGCCTTTGGTACAATGCCAGGTAAATAAAAGATTGTCTGAATTAGCAGAGCAATCCTGGCTCAGAGTTACACCACTGCGCAGCCAGGGGTTCTTGCTAAAATCCCTCCTAAGGCACACTGCCGGAGCAATGGGGAGATGCCAGCAATGCAATGTCTTGGCCATGCCAGGCTGCAGCCTGTGTAATTCCAGCACTGGCAGGATCCCACCCACACAGGAGGGAAATCCAGACAGAGGGCATGCATCATCAAAAAGAGAAGCCAAGAGAGGAGGCTGGTCTGTCTATTATTTGCCAGTTTGTATGTACAATTGCAAACTGAGAAATGATTCTGATAATTTAAATAGAAATCCAGTCCTTACCATAGTGGAGAGGTAAGAGTTGGACTACTGTGATGTTGAATGGTTTGCCTTGGATATGAAGTGAGATCATTCTGTCATTTTGGAGATTGTATCCCAGTACTGCCTTTCCTGCTCTTTTATTGACTATGAAGGCCACTCCATTTCTTCTGAGGGATTCTTGCCTGCAGTAGTATACCTGATGGTCATCTGAATTAAATTCACCCATTCCTGTCCATTTTAGTTCACCGATTCCCAAGATGTCGATGTTCAGTCTTGTCATCTCATGTTCGATCACATCCAGCTTGCCTTGATTCATGGATCTTACAATTGATGGGCAACAATTCTGAGGGTATCTTTATAGTGGGCCTAGGCAGGGCAGCCTTTCAAACAGAAGTCTCCTTAGAACACATGTTCCTCTGGCAGCCTTTCAAAGAGAAGGCTGTCTTCTGTAAAACACCACACCTGGACTCCCTAGGATGCAAAACCTTTTGCCTGCACAGAACTGATGCTGGAATTTCATGCCAACCACCATTGCCCTCTCCATCTCCAAAGCTGCAATGGAGAATAGAATATTCTGAGCAGGTCTGCAGGCAATCATAGCATACACTGAAGGGGAGATAAGATCCAGCCAATGAACATATGCTTACGCATACGACTGCCAACCTGATATTCATGCATCTGAGGAAATGGGTTTACCCCTGAAAGTTTGTTAAACAATTTAATCTTTAAAGAGGCACATAGTTCTTTTTCCCACTACTGAACCACCTTCTCCAACATGTCATTCCCCAGATGTTTGGGATTTCAGTTCCCCTTAGCCCTAGACAACTTAACCAAAGGGCAAATATGCTGGGAGGTATAGTCCAAAATACCTGTAAGGCACTAGTTTGGGAAAGGCTGCACAAGAATCACGCAGCTATCTTCTCTGCATGTCATGTCATGCTTTAGCCTGTTGACTGTCATTTGGTAACATTCCAGTATAAAAGATACACCTAGAACCCTATAAAAACAAAGTAATGCCCATAAGATATACACACGGTGGCTGGGTTCATGAGTCACAACAGGCAACCCTGCATGATTTTCACTATGCACAACTCTTGCCTGCATCTGTCTGGCAGACAATCAAGTTGTTTCTATGCTAGCATCATGAGCTGGGCTTCTCCCTCTCAGCAGTATCAGTCTCACCAACATTAATTTGCCAAAAGTCTTTATCGTTACATATGAGTCTCTGAGGTTACACAAAGCAAGATGTTGAACCCTTCCTGACAATCTTTATTTATTTATTTAGAAAATTTCTATGCCGCCCCATTCGCCAAAGCCTCGGGGCGGCTCACAAAACATCAATTAAAATATAATACACTAAAAATATAAAATGAATTAACAATATAAAATAAGTCGCCCTGGCCAAAGAATAAAATAAGCAAATAATATTAGCAATTAAAATGACGTTTGAATAAAAAGGTCTTCACCTGGCACCAAAAAACAAACAACGACGGCACCAGGCGGACCTCTCCGGGGAGCGCATTCCATAGATTGGGCGCCACCGCAGAGAAAGCCCTCTTCCGAGTACCTACCCTCCTAATTTCCTTCACGGAGGGTTCCCAGAGAAGGGCCTCTCCCGCTTTCTTTACGAACCCTTCTGCATCTGTCCCTGGAGGAAGGAGTGCTCTGAAACGGGGCACACCTTTGATCCTCCTGTTGTGTCCCCAGTCGGGTCACCCTGCAACTGTGACATCTATCAGGTCTACTTCATGAGGGAGTAGGAATTGCCCATCCAGGATGCTACCCATTTCCAAATCTCCTCCCTCAAGGTGCTGCAGCTCCTCCCCAGTCCCGTGGCCAAGTTGACTGGGCTCCTTGTCTGCCCTTGGGCTAATCTCTCCCATAACAGAAACTGGTGGAGTCTCAGGACCTGGAGCTACAGCTGGGGCTGGGACCATTTCAACAACCATCTCTTTATCAGAGTCTGAGTAGTCAATCCCAGCAGGATTAGTAGCCTCCCATCCATACATCTCATCATCAGAATCTGAACTGTCAGTCCTGCCAAAATGTATTTATTAAAAGCTTTTCTAATCCATCCACTACTAGTGTCTTGGGATGGCTTACAAAAAATGAGTAGAATAAAACAAGCACCACAACATCTGACAAAATGGATAGCCTCTTGTACACATGTCTGAGATCTGGTAGGACGTACACTCACAACAGCTAATGTGATTTCCACCCTTCCTGCTCAGTCCTTTCACTGTTGGTACATATCCTATCAACTACTGCACCTGAAATTCAATCCCACACTGGATGGCTAGAGGAACTTCTGCAGCTGCTTCTCTTTCCAGGGAACTCCACGGTAGCTTCATACTAGAATGATGGAAACCATGATACCAGGTTCAAACAACCAGGGAAGCTATGCTGCAGCATGGAAACCATGGAACAGATGGTTGTTTCTAAGTGTGACTTCTAAAAACCAAAATTACTGTGCTGAAATTCCGCAGCAGGGCTCAGATGAAATAACAGGCCATCCTGTGCAAGAAACCACTGCGGCTTGTTGTGTCATGCAAACCACCCAATGGGTAGTAGCCCGTGTTAGTCGTGCATAGAGTAGACCCATGAAATGAATGAGACTTAGGTTGGTCATGACTAACTTAAATCTCATTCATTTCAATGGCTCTACTGTAAGAAAGACTTGCATTAGATACTACACAGTATATTTTCCCAGTTTAGCTGCTGAAATGCAAATTGGAAACAGCCCTTTCCCCTGGAAAATAGCCACTGTAGTCTGTATTATCCTCTTGAGGGGGAAGATAAAGCATTGTTCTGTTTAGTTTTCCATCTGGCAAAAACCCCTAATTGCACACAGAGAGACAGGCATTTTGAGCAATGACTGATGAACCAATTCCTCCCCTTTGCAAAGGCAGAAACTAACTTAAGGTGTTTACACCCTTGTATAAAGACAGCATCAATGCTTGGCCTTGTTCAAAACAAGCAGTTCTTGACACATTCAGAAAAGTCATCAGAATCTTTGTCAGTCATCAGAAAATTTGTGTTCATGTTAAATTCATATTAAGCATATTTTATCAGATGCAAGTCCTTCCATTGTCCATTGAATTCACCCTCAGCGCCAGTGTCCCTGCACATTTCCCTCTCCATAAACCTAAAGCATATGGATTCAGCAAAATAAGCAAGAAGATTTGGGACTACTGGAAGATTCCCAGAACGTTCATGCCTTCTGGGTGGATGGATGGATTTATGCCCCTTCCCATTATAAGAATTAACTGAAATGTGTTCCTTTGGTCACTGAGCATTGTGTCAGAGATGGGCCATCCAGTCACTTTGTCTTTCAGCTCCAAGTATCCCTCGCCAGTGGTGATGCCAGCTGGTGCTGGTGGGCATTGTGAGCCATGGATTTGTGCATCATTTAAACAAGCGCAGCTGCAAAAGACATGCTCAGCACCACGTCCTGACTATAAGCCTCTGCACACATGATCAGGGATGCACGGCCAGGCTGTAGCCAGGGATCAGGGCACACGCTTTGCATGCAGACGCCCCAGCTTTGCTCTCTGCTCTCTCCAGGGGGCAAGTGGGGTGAGCAAGTTAAGAGCCCTGCTTGAAACCTGAAGCCCAAACTCCCACGCTGGGAAGCCACTGTAATACCCTGGCTTCCAATGCACCCCATATGTGGACATGATGCTGCCTTGCTGTTTGCCAGTCTCTTTATCTCCCTGCTCAGCCCTCTCCTTTTCCTCCGTTCCACTTAGAGCTACCACAATGACAGGGAAATGACCTAACAGGTGACAGCGGGGAAAATCTTTCTATAACCAAAGGGTTGAAGGTCCCCAGATTCCCCCTTCCTATCTATTTTTTCTGCTCTTGTTTCTGTGCCCTTAAAAGCAGCCAGAGAGTCTAAGTGGACATGATGCTAAATAGATCAACTGAAGTGCTGCAGAGTTTTGTGAATTGCTCTTGGGATTGAGGAAAGGGTCCAATTTTCATCAGAACCATGGAACAGAGGGAGGGGAATTAAGCTTTCCTCCTCAGTGTGATCCCAGTGAAAATCAGGCAACTATTAGCCCCAGAAAGCACACTCCACAACATGCCTGTAACCTGCCCCTGAGCAGCAAGTGACATTTACCATCAGGTCTAGCTTGATCCTGATAAAAAAAACGGAATGCAGTGTAGCAGGAGAGCTGGTACTTCAGAGATTCGGGTTGTGGTTCCCACTCACCCATGAAGCTCATGGGCGACTTTGGGTCAGTTACTGATTCTCAGCCTAGCCTGCTCATGGGGTCATTATGAGCATAAAATGGAGAGGCAGGACTAGGCCAGCTGTCTTGGGTTGCTTACAAAAAGGGGAAAAGGCAGGATGTAAGTGTATTAATAAAAAGAAATACAGGACAGGATGAGCATCTAGAAGAGATTTTTATTCCTGCCACATTTATGGAGGTCCAAATGTTGTCCACTTTAAGTTGCAACTCTCCCATGTATTCCTGCCACTGCTCTGGCAATTCTTTGCATCACAAAAAATAGGTTAAAAGAGGAAAGATGGAATGCCTGCAAAATGCTTTCTGATTGTCAGCTCCTAGCATGATCAATCTCAAAGCACCCAGAAGAGAACCACTAAATAGCTGGCACCTTGAACAACTGACAAGAACCATAGTCAAGGAAATGGGATACCTTATGGATCACTCCAGCTATGAAGCACACAATATTTCTTTCCACCATAATCCCCTCTAACCACCCTTCTTGTTTTAAAACTGAAGCTCTAACTTGGAGTGGGAATAGAATGTTACAGGGAAGAGAGCTGTTTGCTTGAATTTGCTTGTTTGAAACCTTCCAGGATTAAAAAAGATACCAGATAAATATATATAATGATAAAGGTGTTTATCTTCAGCACAGCAGTTCACATTGTTATCTTAATTTAAAGTTGATTGCTGCTTTTCTGAGTTCTCACACTGGTTGCTTTGTTACCAGCGGTAACTGTGATCCCATGCAAGCAATTAAGTTTGGCAGCTCCAGTAAAAGAAGAAAAGCAGGGCTAAGTCTCTGTGTGATAAATTGCTTCTAACCAGTATCTGTGTGCAGTGCCATTTCCATATAAATATGAAATTTGACATTCTAAAGCCATTGGTGAAACCATGCCATTTAAAGCATCAAGAAAAGAGTAATCTTTTGCTGAACCCATCTGAGCAAAGAAAGGTTCTTCTGAATACTGTTAAACATGTGGGTTCAGTTGTCCCTATCTTCTGTGCTGAAAATCAATGGAAAAGGCAATTACCACACCCACCTTACTCTGGATTCAAGACATTTTCTTTTGCTATCTACAAGAGCACTTGAAAAAAGAGCCATGTGTATTTGAAACTACTAACATTTCTCAACCCCCTTCCAACCACCAATCCATGCTTTAAAGCTGTTCTACATATCTCATCTGTTAGAATAGCAACATGCCCGAGCAGCCCTTGTGAACAATAGAATAATCTGAGCTTTTACACAATGCATTTTAAATTCACTTAAGTCATAAGTGGACACTAGCAAAGACAGGAATGGAGTCTGAGCTCATGTGGACGTCCTCTGGGCCATGAAGCCCTATAGTCCATCCCTCGCTGCACCAGTTTTATGGAATACTGGAGCAGTTCAGTTCTCCCACTTCTAGTTGACCCACATCAGAAGGCCAAGGAAACTACAAATCCCATGCTATGCTCACGCTTGAGCATGAGTCATTGCTTCATTTCTAACAAAGGCTTTCCTGTCTTTGACGAGTTCTTTCAGATTACCCTCAGCCCTTCTAAAAGGTAACAGTAGTGGTAAAGGGAAACACAAAGCAGAGGGTAAAGCCTCTGCCCCACCTTATGACCCTGCTGTGGCTCCCAAGTACCCACCCCCTTCCCCAGGCCCCACCCCCTTTCCTTCCTTCCAATCACTTGGCAGTTTCCCAGGTCTGTGTGGGGTTTTCCCCTTTCCAAATAGGTGAAAGCTGAATAGGTGACACCCGGTCCTGCCCTCTTGGCCTTTGACCCGCCCACCTCTGGACTGTAGCCACTGAGAGCACCTTCAAAAATCAAATTCAGCCCACCAGATGAAATGGGCTTGATCCTCCAAGGATTAGGGGATGGGCAGAACGGACTGTCTGGGAGGAGCAAACCCAAGTGCAAACCAGACCTGATTTCAGACTAGATGATGTTTTTCTTTGAATGGGGAAAGTTTCATATTTCCAGCTCTCCAGATCTGAACCTTTCCCCATTACTAAATGAAGAGTCAGCCTATATTTCCCCATCCTTATGCCCACTAGACATTTTGGACTCGGGTGCGCAGCAGGGAAAAGCTGGAGTCCTTTACCATACAAAACAAGCTTCAGGGCATGTACAGGTTTGGCAGAAGAAACATGGTGAGCAGAAATCAGATCACCATTTTCTTAATACAGAACATGGACGCCCACATGGGCAGATTGCTTTTTGTGCAGGTTAAGAATCACCATGCAAATTTAAAAAGATAACAAAATCATGTCCTTAAGTCATGCAGTGTGCAATGTTTTCCTTGGCCACCGGATGGCACTAATACAGAGGCTAAGTATGGAAAGCGTGCTGTGCTATCTTTGCAGGCCAGATGACCGAACTTCCTGTAGAAAATCACATATTGCAATATTGTAGAAAGAAGCTGGCCAGGAGGCCCTTGAAGGCATCTCGATTCAGTGCAATTGCAGAGATAACTGCCTTACAATACAGCTCTGTTTTATCTAGTAAAATATACTGCTGTGTAAACCTTGGTTTTCTTCACTCAGTAAACCAAATAAAATCACTCCAGTATTGCTCTGCTCAGATGAATTCAGGTACGCTATATTAGAAGGAGATCCATCTGATACTGCCATAAACATTTCAGCTTTGGTCCTAAGAATGAATGCTTGCCCCCCCCCCCCCCCCCCCCGCCCCATGAAATTTGCAGGTACGACAGGACTGGGAAAAACTAGGTTGCAATTTGCTGTAGACCTCTTGATGATTTTCAGGAGATCAGAACAGATTTCTACTCCCAGTACTTTAACAGAGGCAAGTAAAATGGCACAATTAAAAAACCTCCATGTCATAACTGGTCTTGCACCATTTGCTGCATTCTTGGCCCCAGTATTCTGGACCTGTAAACTAGGGACATTACTTTGTTGATTTTGACCAGGTTTTCCAAACACTTTGAGAGGTTTCTATTGGAGTCCCTGACCTACATCACTCCAGCGTATTTTTGTATTGTTACCTACAGTATGCCTCCTGGTGTGCAGAAGGTAATTATCTCCACTTTTTCCAATGTATAGACAGACACCCATTATTTTGCACCTGACTCTGATCAACAGATTCCTGGTTCCAGCAGATAGCCAAGCAGGCCCTCCAAGACCAGGGGTCTCAAACTCGCGGCCCGTGGGCCAATTGCCGGGATGGGCGGGGCATGGGTGAGGGGTCCTGTGGCCTTCAAAGCTCCAGTGGCGCCTGGGCCGGCTGCGGGATGAGCAGCCCACCACCACCCACCACCACGGTGGTGGAATACTTGATGCGGCCCAGCCTCACCCAGACTCTACTGCCAGCGGCCCCCAAGGAAGTTGAGTTTGAGACCCCGTCCAAGACCAATTTACAACCTGCTACTTGCACAGGACCAGCTCCTAGTCTAAAGGGAAGTAGTCCGCTGCTCGGGAACACCAAACTACACAGCGCTGGAGCAGCAAGAGCAGCAAGCAGCCTCTCCTTTCATTTTCTTCCCTCTACTTTGCACTCACCTAAATGAATCATGAAAAGTAGGGTAGGGCCACACATGGTGGTGGAGGGAGGGGGCAGAAAGAGTCCCTGCCAGTGGCCCTTATTGATGCTTGCCTTTGGCCCTTGTATTCCCCCATGGCTTGGTGCTCTTAAGGCAGCTGTTCTGCGCCAGCATGCCCAGAACAGTGCTACACTCAGAGAAATTAAAAATAAGCCCCCCAGTGGAAGACAGATCCATCAGATGGCACTTTGGCCCAAGCCTTCTGAAAACTGGACTTGGGCCCTCCATTTTTCTCCTCCCATCATGTCTGCTTTCAACATTTCTCTCAAAGTTGTGTCCAAGATGAGGCATAGACCTTGCCTCCCTCTGAAGGGAAAAAAAAAGGAAAGGCACCTCACTTGTGCCCTGATTCTGAAGCAACAGCACACTGCATGCTGCTTCATCCTTGAACAAGTCCTTTTCCATCTCAGAAAAGACAGGCAAAGGGGCATCTAGGGTGTTCTTGCGCAGTTGATCTACTTTAGAAAATAAATGGAACAGCTGGTATCCCACAATCCTTTGCTCAGAAGACAAATGAAGGAATTGAGAGATCAGCTCATTGGCTACCTCAATAGATGTTTCCAAATGAAGCAGAAGGAAGTAAGGCATAATCAGGACATGATTATTCTAGCATTAGCTGGGAGCTGACAAATCACCCTGTTTCTGTGCCATGGCCACTTCTCATGGGTTCAGTCATAAGCCTGTTCTATCCTGTTTTCTGTTCTCTTTTGAAGAGCACAAAAATCACATGTAAGTGGCATCAATCCCCAAGGGGTGGTGATGCTGATATGTTGCTGCAAAAACAGCAAAGAATCCTATAGCACTTCAAAGAACTAACAGTCCATTCTGGCATCGGCTTTGTAGAATGCAGAACACTTCACTAAATGCAGAGAATTATACATGATTTTAGGTTTTTGTACAGCAGAGATGATGGTCAGGGGGAGAAGGATCACAAACATTGATGTCAGAAAGAGATTCAGTGCCGAAAATACTGATGGGACAATACTTACTTCTTTTTTTTTAGGTATTCATTTCTGCTGCACGTGTTACAGATAAACATACTGAGAGTAGGTTTAAATTGTAAATTGCATTTCCCCATAAACATTTTTCTATTTATTTTGGAACCAAGAAGAGCATTACACATTGAAAGGTACATAATTTGTGGAATTACTGTGTGCTGATCTGCATATTAGCCCAGGAATTAGCTAGTTCACTAAAAAAATGCAAACCAAATGAGATGCTCCAGAATCCCTATTATTAGCTAATCATTAACCAAAACTAGTTTGCACTAAGCTCCCTTCCTGTGAAAATGACCTGAAGGGACCAGTTTTGTTATTTCTTTTTCTTTTGCTGAGAGATGTCAAATTGCAAATCACCACACAAGATGTTTCCTATGACTGTCCTGCGAGCAATAATTTTTGCTAAGGCTTTTCACAGTGTTTGATGATTCATTTGAAGTACTTGATTATGCACATTTTTATGAGCTTAGTCATCCAACATATTTTGGAAGGAGGGGAAAGAAAAGCAGTAGAATGAATAACTCCATTCATTCTTCAATGACAATATTTTACCAATTCTTCAAAGCTTTTTTTTTTATTCATTTGGAGAATTAGTTTAGCGAATTATTTCTGACACCTCCAATGTTTCAATAATCTTTCCTTGACATGCATAAAAGAACCAAAGCATCAGACAAAAACAAAAACACAACAGAACTACAGTAAAATCAAAGCTGTATGGATTAGGCCAGAGTCAAATAGGAAGACTTTAGCTCAAACCAAGCAACATATTGGCTAGATCCAAACGCTGAAACAACTTCAGAAGCCTCCAGCAAAGCAACCAACTTTTAAGTAGGATTCAATTTTGTGAATGGATAACCCACCCCACACCGCCAGCAGCGGTCATTTTGTGAATGCGTCTGTGACTTGCAACATTCCAGATGTGCCCACCAGTGCAAAACAACTGGACTTATACAACTGTACTTCATATAAGTGTTGTGCAAGAAAGCAATACATTTTCTTGAAAGTCAAAGGGCCATGAGCAATTGGATTCTCAAGCCCCACCCACTCCTCCATTGCTAACCTTATACTGGAACCATCCCAGCAAAAAGTGAGCCCCTTCTTTCCTAGCTTACAGTATTGTGCATCTGTAAGCAAACCAAGTGGGGCAAAGCTAGCCCAGAAGGCACACATGCAGCTATGGCACAGGTAGCAGAGTGCACCCAGTAGTTACAGCCAGGTCGTTTTAGTCCCTAGATGTATGCACTGAATTTCCTCCTTGCCCTGACTTTATATAGCCATATATTTCAGTGGTGAAGTGCACAGCATTCCCGATTCCCTTCACCCCATCTTTCCATGCTTTGCAACTGCTGCTCTGTTCCTGGAACCTCAGCACCACAAAACTGCTTCCCAGCCCTAGTTTTAAAAAGCAACCTGAATATGTGTAGTTTAGCATTAGAAACACACTTCCCTTTTAGCATATAGTTGCCACAAAGGTAAATGCAGCTCCTTCGATGCCCTGTGCCATCTGGCTGCCTATTGTGGGTGGGGGCTTAAGGTGTGGAGACCCACAGTCAGTGCCTAGTTGCACCACTGAACGCACACAAAATAGTGTGGACCACAACGCAGGGGTGCCAGCAGCAGCCTCTGATGGCTGCAGCACTTTGACAAGACTCTCGTCGCAGCCAGCAAGGCTGTGCCCAGAGGAGTCCTGCCAAACAGGGTTGCCAACAGACCAGAAAAAATAGCACAGCCAGGCCTACCTTGTGCCTTTCACAGCAGCTTGGCATTCTGAAATCAAGACTTTTCACAGGATTGAGACAAACAGGACATGCATTTCAGGTCGCTTCTAAAGAGAATGGAGAAGGCGGGTTGAAATGTGGCAAAGTACGAACAATACCATATTTCTGAGAAGTTTCTACCAACCTTTTGCCTAATTATCTGCTCCAGGACTGCACACTGCCACTGGATCAAACAGAAGAAACTCTTGGGCTTAATTCAGGGCTGTTTTGGTAGCAAGTCTGCCCAGGTAGAAAGCACTGAAAAGAAAAAGGAACCATTCTGTTGTTGGATGTCAACTAAAAGGCAGCCTTTTAACTTACTTCCTTTCTCTAGGTTTGTAATGTTTCTGTAGCAAAGCCCTCTCCAAAATGCTTCTCCCCCACCTACCATGAATCATTTCTTTGAACATACAAGGCAATCTCTGGAAAAACAAATTATTGCTATCCAAGCTAGTGAGTCATTTGATGTTAGCTTCCTTTTTTCTTTCTTTCTGCATGGCCTCTTAAATATAAATGGTAAACATAATTGACTTACTGTACATTCCCTGTGCCTGGAATGGAGGATAATTGACTTATTCTATTCACAGAATGTGAAAAATCAAGGTATAGTCCTCCAGCCACATTAGAGAGAACAGCTTTTTCTAAATTAATATATCCTAATAAAGGACCCCGTTCCCTTTTCTAAGTGTTTAGGGAACCCTAACCCAGACTGTTGGCCTCCAAGTGTTATGGACTTTATTCCCATCAACCCAGCCAATAATCAAGGATTCTGGGAGTTGTAGTCCAACTATCTAGAAGGCTCCAAGTTGGAGAAGGCTAGCTTAAAACATGCTTATTTCACTTTTATACCACCCAGTAGCTAAGGCATCTGGAAAAGGTGTATTTATTCTGCTTTTCTATGTATGTCCATCACAACTGTTCTTGCATTCTACTGAGTTCTCTGCAGAGTAGCCCAAAGACCTGCCAAGTATTTCATTAGTAGAATTTTATCACTGTCAGACAGATCACAGTTTAAAGATAACTCCAACCATCCTTTCCAGGGTGTATCTGTGTCAGTCTGCTGCAACAAATACAAAGATTCTTACAGCATCTTAACAACAAATGTATTTCTTTTGGCACAAGTTTGCGTAGACTAGCTCACTTCATCAGCTGCACAGAGTGTTACAGAGAGCTTCAGGTTTATACTGCAGTGAAATAAAGGCATAAAGTACTGACAGTGATAATCACAGTTCAACCGTGGTATTTCTGTCAGTACTTCTAATTTTCTTCTGTCTTTGTTGTATACATTTTCCCATGGCCATGTGTAGCAGTTCTCAGAATCTGAAACTTTGTGCAATGCTTCATGCATTTGATGAAGTAGCCTATTAGCCACAAAAGCTTACGTCAGAACTGGATGGTCCAGAGCACACACAGCAAGCTGAGGCAGGCAAAACATCAAGACCAAGGAACCCGTGCAAGGCAGGATTCTATAACCAATTCGGGGGCCAGCGGCAAGGAGTGAGTTAAGAGTCCAAGATCAAAGCCAGGAGAAACATTCAGTCCAACTACACAGGGAGGAATAGCTCACTCCACAAAGCAGTCCAGGGTCAAGCAGCGGGAAGGCAACCACAGCAGGAGCAGGCAGGGTCATTGACAAGAAAACAGACAGGAGGCAGCAAAAATAAGGTGCGAAGACAGCTTGTGGTGCTGCAGCAAAGAACAGCCATGCAGAATGGCCTTTTGGCTGCTTTCCAGGCCCTGCAGCTGCACTGCATTATGGCCTGTCAGCTGTTCCCTGCAATGCTGCTCCTGGTTCTGCAGGCGCTTGCACTGTTAGTCGGGCCCTGATCCCAACAAGAATAAATGTATTCGTCTGCAAGATGCCACAAGATCAGAGCAGTATTGAGATGCTATATGGTGAGCCTCCTGGGAGGACTATCTCAAAGGCTTACAGAACTGCTGAGAAAGCCTTGCTCCGCATTTGTCTTCCGAACAAGAGAGGCCAGCACAAGATTACCGTTGCCAGTTTCAGAGGAAGGGAAGGAAAGTACGTCGCTGTGAAAGACCAGTGAGCTCCTGCACCTTCAACATCTGTGTGGAAGAAGGCATCTCAGCAGGCAGTCCTGATGTTCATGCCACCCCCTGTAAGGGCCGGGATGTGGGCAGCAGCTGAGATAGGCAGAGTGCCAGGACCAGGGTGCTGCTGCAAGCAAGGTCTTGCTGCTTAGTAGGCAGGTGGTATGGCCAGCAGTCCAGGTCAAGGCAACCGACAATCCGGTATTGTACAGGAGTGAGAGAGAATACAGTCCAGAAACAGTCCAGTGGTCTGATGCCAGAAAGACAGTCATGTAAGGGTGGTCCCAGCACAAGTGGGCTGGAGCAGGGCAGGAGCAACTGGAGCAAGCAAAAACACACAAGAGCAGGGCAGGAATGGCTGGAGCAGGGTTCAAGGCACAGTGCCCAGAACACAAGAGACTCCTTACACTGCTGTGGCAAAGCACAGCAGTGCCAGGAAGTCTTTTATACTGGTCTCTAGGGCCTCCAGCTGCACTGCATAATATAATTACTCCTCAGTTCTTCCCTGCAAGTGCCTGCAAAGCTGTCCCTGGTTCTGAAGGCATTTGCAGGGTCCTTCAGGCCCTGATCTTGACACCAAACTAGAAGGAAGGATGGGTAGAGAGGGCCACAGTTCACTGGCAGAGCACATGCTTTGCGTGCAGATGGTCCTAGGTTCAGTATCCAGCATCCCCAGCCAGAGGAGGAAAATTTACTACCAAAAACCCTGGAAAGCCACTGCCAGTCAGAGACAATGATACCGATCTAGGGGGATCAGTGGTCTGACTTAGTTTTAGGCAGTTTCTTATGTTCCTATGAGTAAGTTAGATGAGGCAGAAGCCCGGTTTGTATATAACAACCATTTACAGTACGGGTCACTGTTGAACTGCGGGTTCTTGTTACATGTAGACCCTGCACTATGGTTTAACTATGGGTTGTTAACCATGAAGAATCCATGAAAAACCCACATTTTGCTGGTGGGTTTTTTCATCGGTCAACAACTCATAGTTAAACCACAGTGCAGCATTTTTATATAGCAACAACCCACAATTCAATGGTAACTCATAATTTTAAAAAATCCTGTATTCAGCCTGTACTTAGGGTAGTTATTATAGGCCCACCAAGTCAGTCTTTCAGGTATGCATGTGGAATAGGTTTTCTTTCTAATTTTTGCTTTCTTTCTCTCTTTACCTTAGAATTTCTACCTTTCAAAATATTTTTTACGGTATTTGCCAACGCAAAGAACTGAAGTTATAGTTATTAACTTACATACTTTTAGAAATGGGTAATTTCCTGGGGTGCTCATTTCTGCAGCTACTAATTAAATTCGGCACGTGTATCCAGTGACGAACAACATCAAATTACAAAGACATATTCATTATAACCACAGCAGGTGATTGACAAGCCATTCCAAGAATTCTGAAGGATAGTAGTCACCATGATTACTAGTAGGGACTTCTTGGTGCTTCTTCAGTCCTCAGCCCTCCCTTCTAAGGAGGAAAAGCTCATTTATTTTACTCATTTTAACTGACTCTTTTAGATGGATTTAAAGATTGAAACTTACCTGTGCAGAACCCAAGAGCTTTGGGAATGGTCAGGGCTAGAAATCTGAATGACCAAGTAAAACCATGAATGCCTTATTAAGATGGCATGGTAGAAATGGAGGCCTGGTTTGCATGCTCACTGCAACCTGCTGTGGATTAATTAAGCTATACCAGGTTGCAGCACATACTGGCAGCCATCACAAACATTAGGCCATGTAGTATCTCAAGGAGCAATCCCAGCAAGGGTTGTTTGTTGCCAAGGGTAAGAAATCACCCATGATCTCTGGGCCTGTTTTGGACTGCAGCGGTTTGTTAACCATGGCAACAACCCACACAATGTGCCAGGTTCAGGCATCACGATAAGCCCTGTTAACTGCCTTCCACTTTCACAATGGTTACTGCCATAGCCCAGTGTAGCTTAAATGAGCCCTGATAATCATGGATATCAGCCCACTGGGTTGAACATCTAAAGAAGTTTAGCAGAGTTGAGCCATCTATTTTAGTCTATGGCCATTGGGCTACCTATTACCAGCATCATCCAATGCTTGTGCCCCCATTGAGTTCAATGAAACTTACTGATAGACCAATGAGTCAAGGACTGCAGTCCAGGTCTTGCAGCTCAGTGGAGGCTCATGTGCTTGACAAAGAATGTCCCAGGTGTAACCACAGCATCTCCAGGGAGGGTTGGAAAAAGCCCTGCCTCAGACTGGGCAAACCACTGCCTGTCCACGCCAGCAATGGTGGGTCACATAGCCCGCCTCAGTCTAAGGCAGCAATTATGGCATCAGCCACCCGTATAACAGGTCTCCATGTTTTAACTTAGCTGGTGCTCACTACTGAAGTTACTTAAATTCATTTTTAATGAGTGGTGAAATGTTATGATGTTTTTATTATCTGTATTTTATATTTCATTTTTATGTGTTGCTGTAAATGGCCCAGAGAGCTTCATCTACTTGGTGGTATAAATATAATATAAATAATAAAATGCTACTAATAACAATTTGGTCATCTTATTTATTTGAAGAGGGAGAGCCTTCACTACAAGCAATAAAATTATAATGCACAAGATGATCCTGTCATAAAAGAAGAACAGGCTTCCAAAAGTCGTGAGCATGAGAAAAGTCATATTTTGTCTACTCACTATCAGGGCAGTTTATCCTCTCAGCAGTCATGCACATTTAAAGCTGGTTTAGGAATAAATTCCAGTGACTCCTTTTCACAAGGTGAGAACTAGAAAGTGGATAAAAGCTTCCCCTGCTATTCTTACCTTTCATTCAAATTTTGGAAAACAGCTTGAGAGATGACTGCTTGCAAGGTCACTGCTCAACCGATTGCTGCTGTTTCCCAGCAGGACTTGGTTAAAATATGAACTCCAGACACTTCAAAAAGCAGATCTGAACATTTCAAACTATAGAATTCAAGCTGAGTCCATCCTAGGCCTGGATTGGATCACAGGAAACTAAATTGCCTCCTAATCCATACTATTCATTTCCAACAGACCATACCCTTAACCAAACACTTCTGGACACAATATTTGATTCCTCAAACCACTTAAGGAGATATTGTTTTATCACAGTAGCTGTGCCAAAGTAACCAGTACAAACAGCATTTTACTACCCGGCTTGAAACCAAAATCACTCCCTAGGAGAGGATTTTTGTAAAGGTTAGGTAGAAAGAACGAAAAGCTCTGCCAAAGCACACATTAAGTGAAATGCCTGGCTTGGTGTTAGGTGTTCTAGAACATTACATAGTAGGTGTTTGTTGGGAAGGACCAAGAATGGAATGGCAGCATGGGAGGGAAGTGAGCCTTCCCAGGAAAATTGATATTTATGTGCACCCAGAAGCACATTAACTGGGAGGACAGCTCCATGCCCAAGCAGGGGCAACGTGCCTCAGTGGCCTCCAGCTTCTCACTGCCTTTGCCACCATCTGCTCTGGGTTCTCCTCTCCTTTCCCATCACTGCTGCCGCTTGCTTGCTGGACAGCCAGAGACCGGCGGGGGGGGGGGGGGGGGGGGGGTGGGGGGCCTGGGGCAGAGTGAGTCGGTGGCAAGCAGGCAAGTTGCAATGCTGAAGAGGAAGCAACTCCAGGAGGCTTTTGTCTGGGGGCAGGCCCTTGGCAGGCATATCAAGGCCTGCTCTCCACGATGGGTTTTGAGGGCAACACTCATGCAAACAGGAAAGGGGAAAATTGTATTGACACTTTTGTTCTAAGTCTCCGAGAGGAAATCAGCATATTCCATGTGTGTGTGCCTTCGGTCATCTGGAACCCAGAAGACAATGGACAGAGCCTGTGACAAACTTGTTCAGAGCTGCTCCACAGTTCAGTCTAGGCTGAGGTTCCCTCTTAGGGCTTTTGGCTGGGACTTGTATGTTCCTGAGGCTGTATGTCCCACTTGTGTCCCTGTCCATCTGGGACTGACCTTGAGGGGGAGTAAGAGATTCCAAGGCCAACTAATTAACAATACTGTGAGCAAGTGCAAGCACAGAGAATGCTGCCGTCCTTCCTTTATTCCCATGCCAAGTGCACAAGTTTAAATATTCCAATCCACAATACAATATCCAGGACATCATCATGGGAGTGGGGTGAGAGAAAAGAGAGGCAAAGAGAGAAAGAGAGAACATTTCTGAAAGAAATCTCTTGAGGTGAAATGACATACACAGGGAGAAGAGGTGATGGGCCAGACCTAATTCCTCAAATTTGCAGTGGTCTTCCACAGTAGAACCCACAATGCCAGAACAGGCATTTAATGCAAGATACCAGTTGACAGAAATATGATAGGATTCACCAGAAAGAACAACTAAGAATCCAGTTAGTCTGCAGCTCGATTTCAGGGTCCCATGGCCGTATTTGAAGCCCTTTGTAAGGAGTGTTACAAGGCTCCAATCCTGACCACAGTGCAGCTAGGAATGAGATGTCCTTGCCTTTTGATTCTGGGATTTCTCTTGTCCCTGTCTATGGGTACCTTTTCCAGATGTTTGTCGCTTGTATACATTCTCTTGCTTTAATATGCCATCCTACCAATTCGGTAGACTCCTTTTACAGCCAGGGCATCATCTATAAAATATGTTTTGCACTTTCTGTGCTATTTTTTCCTACTTTATCTCTGCACTTGCAATAGCAGAATGGAAGCAGGGAAGGAAATAAGCAAAGGAAGATGCAATAAGGCCAGCCTCGGCAGATAAAAACTGACAACCTGAGAGTATTACCATGTAGAAATTCACATAAGATTGGCTACTTTGTAATTTATATATGATGACGAAGATACGATGCAATTCAACACGCAGAGAAACTGAGCAGACTTCGACATCAGCGTACACCAATAGACTGGCTTGCAACCTGTGTCTGAATCAGTAGGGTATTGGTTACTATGGAAACTGCTGGAAGGATTTTAACCAATGCTACTTAGGACAGATTGTGGTGAAAAAAGATATCCTATTGGCTGACATGAAACCCACAGCATCAGATGCAATGGAAGTTATTTAACTTTACCATTGAATCTTTGTCCTGAATTACCAGTCTGGAAAATTCTCTCACTCTTATTCAGATGCACGTATATAGTATATATATGCACACACACATTCCTCCGTTTTCTTTCTCACTCACCATATATCTATACCTATAGTTTGTCTGTTTTGTTTTGTTTACATTTACTGATGCATACCAGGTTCAAGTTCCACCATTTTTGGAGCCACTGTGTTATTGTTGTCCAGTTGCTGCCTGAGAATGATGGAAATTGCAGGGTTGCCATTGATAGCATATTTTGAAGGCTTTAATTCATAGGGTCTCCATAAGCTAAAGACAATTTGACAGCCCATAACAACAGCAGTACAACAAACCCTGAGGGAACCAGCTTGGAGAATGCTGACATGAATTATCCACCCTATAAGGGGAAAAAAATATCTTTTTCTTTCTATCTCACTCTCCAACTTTCACACCTTTACAGAGTTTGAATTCAGGAATATGATAGTGTGGATGGTCTTGGCCTTGATCTCCACTGAAATGTCCTTACACTTGATGATCTTCTCTAGTTCCTTTATAGCTACCCTTCCAAGTCTCCTAATTTTTTGCTGCCTTCTCCATTTCAATTAATGACTGTGCCAAGGTATGCATTTTTTTTACCATGTCAATGTCTTTCTTGTTGACATGAAACTTCTGTAATTCTTCTGTAGTCATGATTTTTTGTTTCTAATTATTCAGCTGCATTTCTGCTTTTGTGCTTCCTTCTTTCACTTTCATCGGGAATCATTTTAGTTCATTGCTGCTTTCTGTCTTAAGATGGTGTCACCTGGATATCTTAAATTATTGACATGTTGTTGTTGTTAGTCGCGAAGTCGTGTCTGACCCATCGTGACCCCATGGACAACATTCCTCCAGGCCTTCCTGTCCTCCACCATCCCCCCAGAGTCCACTCAAGCTCACACCAACTGCTTCAGTGACTCCATCTAGCCACCTCATTCTCTGCCATCCCCTTCTTCTTTTGCTGTCAGTTGTTCCCAGCATTAGGGTCTTCTCCAGGGAGTCCTTCCTTCTCATTAGGTGGCCAAAGTATTTGAGTTTCATCTTCAGCATCTGGCCTTCTAAAGAGCAGTCAGGGTTGATCTCCTCTAGGACTGACCAGTTTGATCGCCTTGCTGTCCAAGGGACTCGCAGGAGTCTCCTCCAGCACCACAATTCAAAGGCCTCAATTCTTCGGTGCTCAGCCTTCCTTATGGTCCAACTTTCACAGCCATACATTGCAACTGGGAAAACCATAGCCTTGACTATACGCACTTTTGTTGGCAGGGTGATGTCTCTGCTTTTCAGTATGCTGTCTAGATTTGCCATAGCTTTCCTCCCCAGGAGCAAGCGTCTTTTAATTTCTTGGCTGCAGTCCCCCTCTGTGTTGATCTTGGAGCCCAGGAAAATAAAATCTGTCACTAGCATTTCAGTAGCCAGCATATATTTATAATATGATCTCAAGTGCCTCTTCCTTTTCAGAATCCCATTTGAGCATCAGGCCTGTCTTTGTTGAAACATCTTTGAGCATCATTTTTAATTACATGGGAAATTAGTGCAATGGTCCTACAGTTGTTGTACTCCTTAGCGTCTACTTTCTTTGGGATTGGAATGTATTTCAAACATTTCCAGTCTGTGGGCCATTGTTTTGTTCTCCAAATTTGTTGGCATGTTCTTGTTAGGAAATGGACAATTCAGTCTCTGTATCTTAGAATTGTTCTCTTTGTACCCTATCCACTCTGGGTGCTTTATTCCTTCCAAATGCTTTCAGAATAGCTTTCACTTCACTTTCTAATATTGCAGGTTCTTCTTTATAGGATTCCTTTCCAAAGGAGTCTTTTAGTTTTTTAATCTCTTCTGTATATTATTTCTACCTTCACATTATTCTATCCAGCTCATGTTTCCCTGTTGGTCTTTCTACACTCCTACTCTAGGGTTGAAATTTCCTTTGATTTCTTGCTCCCATTTCAGTCCAGTTTAGTTCACTCACACCAAGTTCTGCAATGTTAACCATTCCCTTTCTTGTTTTAGGGTTTTCAGGTTGTGTCGATTCATACATCTTTCATTCCATGTTCCAATCATATGTGTTGTGCAGTACTGGACTTTCACCTCTGAGGCCATCGGCCACTAGTCTTCCTCTATCAGCTTTGATCTGGTTGTGTCATTAGTGTCCACACTATTTGTACTTGCCATTTGCTTCCCTCCAGTAGGTGACTGAGTGCCTTCTGACCTAGAAGTCTCGGGCGCTATCCCATGCTTCGTCTTGGACTGTTTCAGCATAGGTTTACACAGAGGTGATTTCCCATTGCCTTCTCCTGCACAGTACTAACCAGAGTGAGCTTGAGAGTCAAGCTGTTGCCCATGAAAAATACTTCACTGGTATTACCTTCAGCTACTGCTGCTACAGTAGCTGCCCTTCAGGAGTTTCTCCGTCCCCATCGCCATTATCTTCTGCGGATGTGACTGTTAATCCAGAAGAGGATGGACGCATCTTAATCTGGCATCTCAGCTCTAACCCTTCTAGCTTGAGTGACACAGCTAGGAGACAGCATTACTTTCAGCTTCTCTAACACTCTCAGACCTCCCGGCTACATTAAGGTGTGCATCCAGAAGGGGAATTTTTAACCATTATTTCATGCAAAGTGCAACATCAAGTGTGGGCCTCTATGTATAGGGAGTCATCACTGTGATCCATCACACCACACCACAGCTCTTATATTGCTACAGTCATGTACCAGGAAAATCGCAATATGGGACCACAATGCTTTCTCTAAAATTTGCCCCACATCTTCCAGCCTGGAGCACCACCAGTCAGTGCTAGCAACAGGCCCAGAAAAGGGTGTCCCTGGAAGTAACTGTAGAGAATGTAGAGCTTTACAAACAAATTCAAAATTCAAAATTAGTCCATAAATCATCCCACATATTCATAAATAAAAACAGTCATATAAAGCACATCAGGAATGAATTTAGACATATACAAAAGATATAATTCAACCAATCATGAGGAAATGCATTTTAATTAAAATATCTACATAAAATCAGCAAGCAGCTTTACATTATAAATGGTACCCACAACATTTTCCTCTCAAGAACTGTTACAGTCAGCCATTAATTAATTGTAATCTCCTCTTTGTAGCTGCAGCAAAGTATCTGACCACATGCTCTGTAAGATTTTCATAAGCTTCCAAAGCAGGTCATCCATAAAGATTTCATATATGTATGCCTGACTTCACATTTCATCTTCAAATTATCTCTGTTGAAGCATTTGGCCATGTTCATACAGTCACAGAGGGGGAAATAAGCTACGGTGTCTTGTTTCTCCCACTGTGTGTGCCAGTCTCATGCCGGGGAGATTTGCATAATTCCCCTTGGCAGTGTACAGTCCCATGTCATGTGAACTCAGCCAGTTGTCCTGTTGCCATGGTTAACCCGCCATCCAGAACCCACAGGCAATTGTAGCTTTCCGAGCAGGGGCGGGAGCTTGTTGGACTTGCGCTACCAAGAAAGCCATATTATTGGAAGCAATTGTGATCATTCACCTGCCAAGTGACTGGGACGTGAAGGGCAGTTGACAAACTACAGTGACATATTAACCACCCTGGGATTCTGCAAACTGGGTTCACATGATCGCTGCAGTTCACCCTGGATTATTTAAGCCACTGTGATTGTAGTTTGTGGGGCATGCTGTTTTTTGAAGATTCAAGCTGCAACTGTCCTTTCAGTGTATTAGGATTAGTCTGTTTGCTGTTCAAATGGCATGAAGGATCCATTTGCACTGACCTTGCATTAAGTTCCAAGAGACAACTACATAGTTAAGAAGAGAACCATGGGTAAAATAGATTTCCCCTTCCTTCCTACAATCACCTGCATGTCATCCCTCTGCTCCAGAGGCTGAGCAACCATCCAGAGCAGATCTGGGGCACAGAAGAGACTGAAAGGGGGAGAGAAGAGTCCCATTGTGTATGTGTGGCAGGGTAGGGGGTTCTGCTCATGCAAGGGTGGGATCCATCTCCTTGTCTCCATGGCAGATTTCTCTGGAGTACACCAGTTCTGTCTGTCCTGGTAAGACTCAGGTTCATAGAAGCAATTTCATTCACAAAATGGGACGTATTCTACTTCTGTTTACATTATAGCCATTAATTCTAAATTAGAAGTGTTGCTGTTGTTGCTGCCACCACCACTGCTTTTATATCCCACTTATTTACCCCTTTCTTTTCAAGGTTGCCCCCATGGTCTTCCCAGTGATGTAGGTTTGGCTGAGACTCCAAGACTCCATACCTAAAGTCACCTATTGAGCTGCATGGCTTGAGTGGAGGCTAGAGTCAGCTTTGCCAAAGTCCCTGTACAATAATGACACTGGCTTACAGATGTGAGTCAGCATTTGCCACTTTTATGCAGATTTGTCCTCTTTTCAGTGATGCATAAATAGTCCAGACTACCTGCAAATACTAATGATATTATCTCTACAAGGCTCATTATAGTTGCTTGAAAAGTACAAGTAGACACACCCTGACATAAAAAGATTATGGCTAGCCTCTTAGATTTTTAAAAATCTGTTCATGCACCACTCAAAACTGTCTAGCTAAAGAGAGTTTCCTCAGTCCTATACCTCTTTAACTCAGTGACTTTCCACCATTTGCTTTCTTCCTAAATTCAATGTACATATGATGTAGCTGATATATTCACAGCCTATCAACTCCTTGTATTCTTCCTATCAGTGAAAATGTTCTTGTCCAATTATGTTTTCAACTGAAACATTATTTTCCCTTCAGGGAATACACTGACATTTTAAATTAAAACATTCCCACTAACAAGCCAATAAATCTTTCTTATTAACATTTTTTCCACTAGGTTAAGGGGCTATATTTAATTTGGCGATCCTTATCTTGGGAGACTGAGAAGAGGGAAAATTGATGTCTGTGGGGTCTTTTTCCTCCCAGTTTTTGCACCAATGGCACAAGTTTCAGTCATTAAGAGATATTCAGTCATTTTAGACAGGTCTGTATTTCAGAGTCTCCACTGTACAATTAGACAAAAAAGCCATATAGCTAATCCCATGGTCCATACTCCATTGACTAAAGACTATCAATTTTTGCAAGAGTAAGATGCAGGTCCAAACAAAGTGCAAACAAAGAAAGATAGGGCAGAAACAAAGCCAGCTAATGAGGCTTTAAAACATCTGGGTCTTGCTTGGATGTCTTTTATAAAGCCTTTTACATGATTCCTCAGAATGAAAACCAAAGAATTTGCACATGATAGCTTTGATTGCTAATTTTGGGCAAAGGGCAGATCCATAAACCTCCAGCTTGGCTTTCCCTAGTGGCTTTCCTTCTGTTCTGGCAAAAAGCCCTGGTCAGCAAAAGTTAATTACATCTCCTGAACATTCTTGCTTGGACAAAATGATCCACATAATCACTTATAACATGTTGAAGTGTGAAGTTGAAGGAGGCTAGATTCTGTAATCCTAGGAGCAGCAGGACTGTCTAATTTTTAGACTGGCTTTGGAAGAGGAAGGCCACAACTGAGTGGTGGAGAGCTCGCTTTGCATCTCCTGATAGGTCTAGGGATGATCCCTGTCCAAAACTCTGGAGAGATGTCAGAGCTGTCTTAAGGTATTTTGGAGCCACAGGTGAGATTTGATGTTGGTGCTGCCTCCACACGCCCACTATTCGTTCCTGAATGGCATAAAATAGGTTGGCAGGCAGATAGACACACCTACTAAAGGTAGCCCACCCACTCTGTGTGCTGTGCTGCCCTGCTGTTTTGCCCAACACTCACCCCATCATATAGCAGCAGGAAAGGGACAAGTGAATCCTTTGCTATTAAAGAATATTTTACAATGCCGAGGTCCAGGGTACCCAACAACCTCTGTAACAAGTTATCCGAGATGGGAAAACATTAGGAAAGAAGAACCATTTGTTCTCTTGCCCCACCATCGTGTCTTCCATCCCCTTAACATCAGTTGGATAAGTTGTTGGAGGCTGTTGGGGGCTCCACAAATGATCCCCCAAGTGACCAATCAATGGTTTATTAATTTATTTATCACATTTGTATGCCACCCCATAGCCAAAGGCTTTCTGGGTGGCTCACAGTGTTCAATATAAGTATATTTAAAATACAGATAAAAATAAATAATTATAAGAAACATAACCATAAAACATAGTAAAAATAAAATGCATTATAAATGCAACCATATAAATAAACACAATATGACCAATAACGATAACCAGTAAAACAGTAGACCAGCATCAAACAAATAATCCAATCCAAAAACAGGTACTAAATAAAAAAGTCTTGACTTGGTGTCGGAAGCAAGATAAAGAGGGTGCCAGTCACATGTCCCTTAGAAGAGAATTCCAAAGGTGAGGTGAAACGACCAAGAAGGCCCTTTGGGACCCAGTTCAAGAAAGTATTGCTTTGGTGCACCCGCAACTGGAGTATTATGCTCAGTTTTGGGCCCCTCATTACAGAAAGGATATAGCCAGGTTGGAGTCAGTGCAGCGTAGGGCCACAAGGTTGGTGGCTGGTTTGCAGGGGATGCCGTATGAGGCGAGACTGAGGGAACTGGGTCTCTTCAGCCTGGAGAAGAGGAAACTCAGAGGGGATATGTTGGCGACATACA